>NC_052535.1:59987267-60291767 GCF_016699485.2 Gallus gallus | reverse complement strand
ATGCTATCCAGGTTTCACTACTAGTCTGGATTTCTTACTGTTTTTACCCTGAATATTGAATCACAATCCATAAAACTGAACTTTATAGGTCTAAGTGATTTTTAAAAAATGCTTATTTCAGCTTTTGCTGCTTGTCTATAATTAAAAAAAATACAATGCAGAACAATATACTTTTGAAGAAAATTGTACAGTATTGCTTCTAGATATCAAAACAGACCCATGTAACTGTAAATTGTGTTCTGAAAACATTATAGTATGTCTCCCTCCCATGAGAGTGATGAATATTACAGTACTTCCAAAGAAAATTAACTCTGCTTTCCTAGGCACAGAGCACGATGTTATTTGAGGGAGCAAAAAATAAAAATAAAAAGTAAAAAAAAAAAAATCCACAAAAACACCTTAAGAAAAGAGAACACTCAGCGTCTTAGTATTTTGATTACCGGAGAGAGAAACCTTCCTTCGGAATCCTCTTGATTCTGTCCTCCCGCAAACTAATTTCACAGCCCAGGAAAATAAATAACTGTCGAACTGCTGCCACCTACAGGCTGGCTGTAAAAATGCCAGCTTTGGGAAGAGAGCGGGGGAAGTAGTTGAGTCTTAGTCGTCCCGTCAGAAAGCACTACAATATAATGCTACTTATTTAAAGTACGTCGTAGATTCACCTAAGGATCCTGAAATCCCTTTGTGAAGATCTTATCACCTATTTTTGCATTATATTATAGTTGAGTTTTCTTGTAAATACTAACAAATTGCATCCTAAAATTTTCTTAATTTCTTTTCCATGTGTTGCAGCAATCCATTTTTTATAGAAACTAGATGTTAATATGAGTTAGTTACTGCTGATATGAGACATGTCTTGAGAAGTGAGAAGAAGCTTCTAGAAGGCTTGGTTGAGAAGAGACGATGCCCACAGTAGCTGTCTCTGATCTCCCTGTCACTGAGAATGCAATAAATTGAAGAAAGAAGTGATCCAGAAGTAGAGTCTCAATAAATCATGAAGATGAGAACTACAGGGAGTGGGAATTTAAAGCTGTACTCTTTGGCAAGTTCCTTGTTACTGCCAGTAAATACCATTTTTTTTCTTTTCCCCTGACTCATATATATAATATATATTTCTAGTGAAGGCCAGCCAATATTTGAAAGATTTAGTCTTAGGAAGTCAGGAGACAGCAAGTGCTTTGGGAAATAATCACCTGCCTTTAGGGATAAGAAAATACTCAAAACTGCTCAGATCAGTTACACAATGCTTTTTCTCTCTCCCCCCAACCCTTTGACCATCCAGTGTGCTGAAGATAGGCTCAGGTGGTGGTATTTGTATCATTACATTTGTTCCAGAAGTAACACAGGCACATAAATTTTTGTGAAGCCTCTTTATTGAAGATGTATTGAATATGTTATTTCACAACTTTTTTTTTTTTTTCTCCCAGGGTTTAGGCTACTGTAATTGTATGTTCAGCTCCACTTGATGGCGATATAAATGTAGAAAGCATGGGCTAGTTTAGTTCTTTTAACTATACTAGCTCAAACTTCAGCTGTTTTAAAAGTTTGTCAGACTATAGCTTTCTTTTCAGGAATTTATAAATAATCAAACTCAACTCAGATAGTCCTAACTAGTCAAGTAGGGTTAAATTTTTCACTTGTGTAGCTACGTGTTTTGCAAAATGATGAAGTTCTTTCCCATAATCAGAGCACACAAGTAACAAATTGAAGGTAAGCCACAGGACAATGTGTGCATTTTCCTAGCAGCTGCTGCCATTACCTTCATCACAGGTGCTGTAAGCTTGTTGATGGAGAAAAATCAAGCTGTGAGCAATTCTGGCATGGATGGGTGAGGTATCTGTGGCACTGAAGTGTCGTCTTATTGCTCTGATTTTGATATTAAGTTGTATAATCAAATAAGCCAATATTAATTGGAAACTTGGGATGCTTCAGGATTCAACTCACTTCCTATCTCTTCTTTTGGTAAATATATATACAAGGGTGATTCCGTGTGGTTAATGAGCTTGGACAGCATGGATGCAGCTCCTACCTCTATAACAGTCTGTGTTGCATGGAGAATGCAAGACAAGGCCAATAGAAGGACTTAAACACATCTCTGGATATACTGGAGTTAAGTGGCTACTAGACTCTTGAGTTTTATTGCAGGTTTGTCTCTTAATCTGTGTCGTTTTTATTTATTTACTTATTTATTGAGGTTGTATTTCTTTCCCATGCTGAAGTTGTTGAAGTCTAGTTTGTTGAAGCTCTTCATTATGGGCTGTTTTTCACCAGTACGTGGAGTGACCAGCAGTATCCTAGTCAAAATGGGCAGTAAGATATGATAATCTACAGGAGTAGTGAAAATCACCACACCCAGCCACAGAAGAGTGTTAAGATACAAGCCTTCTGTTCTGTGCTTGAGACATTTTTTTCACTGACAGAGAGTGGATGGGAAACTAGATTAACATGCTTTTCCCAGAAAGCAATGGGTTCCTAATACAAACCTATTGTAGCTTCTGGTGGTCGTCTTATGTGTCTTAAGTTCCCTAACATATCTATCAAACAGTAAATGATTTGTAGAAAACCAACTGGGAATGTTTTTGAACTCTTATCTTCCAAACTCAAAGGCAAATAATTTCAGGCCTTTGGATTTTGTTGTTTAGTACTGTGAATGAGTCATTCATGATACCTTACTTCATCTGCTCTGTCTAAAAAAATATTGTTGATGTCTTGTCCTTATTTTAACATTTCTGTTTGTTTTTTTTTTCCTGAATAACAAGTCAAAGGAAATAGGTCCTGCAGAAATTCAGTACCATTTGTGAATTTAAGGCATGTTCTTTCTGTGCTTTGATGATACTAGAAAAATGATCTGCAGGAAAAAAAGGCTCAGCATTCAGATGTACTGTCCAGGAATGAGGGGGGAAAAAAAAAAACCAAACACATGACAAAATACATCCAAAATAATATCAGATTTTTCAAATATCAACCTAACAGTGAGTGAAGAAAAGCACAGTACTTTTCTTGTACCACTTGGTGAAACTTGTCAAATATTTCTGTAACCAATAATGAGGACTTAGAGGCATGGATATGATCTGTGTGAAACTGCTTACATAAGCTGTAGCACTCTTAAATATTTAATTTTGGTAGTTGGGCAGACAAGCCACAGTTTGACCACTATTAAAATTGTTTGTAAGTATGATTTTTTTTTTTCTTTTGACTGGGGACATTTACTATAAGATACTGTAACAGGAATCTTCATCTGACTTCTTGTGCAAGGCACATTAACAACTTACATTTATCTTCAGACAATGTTTTATTTTTTAAAAACAAAGGTTTCAGAGACCCAACTGGAAACTGAACTGCTATTCCATGACAAAATGTACACCTTATGCCTCCTCTTGGCTTTATGAAAAAGATTTACTGAGCATTATGCATTTCCAAATCCTGTTTCACAAGTTGAAAACTATGTATTATGTAGTTACTTAGCCACATACAGCACTTCAAGATGCATATTAATCACTGCATTGGTTAATGTGTATGCAAAATTGCTTAGCAAGAGCAAGCAGGTGGCAGTGCTAAAATGCATGTGCTATACTTGTACTATCCTTTGAAGTTGCATGGTACCATTTGGAATAATGTAATTTTGTTGGTAAGAGCTGATAAAAAGAATAAAATGTGATGAATGTTGCTATGAGGTGGTAGGATGGAAAAGCACTTCAAATCACTGAAACAATGGTAAAACAAAGATGAGCTAAGAGCTCTCTAAGCAGAAAGAATAACTAACTGAAATATTTATAACTTCCTCAGTAATTTCCTTTCCCTCACAAAATATTCAGAAATATCTTTCCCTTGAAGTTTCAGATCTCAAACTCAGTAAGACCATTGTATTAGGAGGTGTGAAGAACAGGAATGGTACGAGTTATAAACATGCTTTTGAGTGGTCTAACTCCTGACACATCTCAGAATGGATCATCCTACGAAGATTAAAATATTGATCCTTAATGTTGGTTTTAAGCTATTAGATATGACTGTAAGGATAATCAACACTTTTGATACAGATTTTCAGCACAAGACTTAAAGTTTTCCCTGCAGTATCTACTCAAGAATCTCAAATATATTCTGAACTGCAGCAGTGAAGGTTGTTTTTGGTGTAATGTGGTTAAATTGAAGAAACATAGTGTATGCTTGCATAGAGCATGTGTTCAGTAGCTGTCTCTGCTTATTTCTTTTTAAAGATGGGAGGCTTGAAGTCTTTACTTGCTAGCATGGAGGACTGGCTTAGCTGAAGTGAAGCTCTTCAGTGCTTTAAGATATAATAATTTATTAAAAACTGTTTTGTGAACAGAAATTGAACCATTTCATTTACAGGGAAAAAAAAAGTTGGTTAAGTATACTGTGCTTCCTATGAAGCAGAAAGTAACACCAGCAGTATATATTTAAAAAAAAAAAAAAAAAAGGAAGATGGAGTAAAGGTATGTACTCTCTTGGAATTCTTATGGAAATTCTCAGAGAGGGTGAAAAAGGCATGATGAATAAGCAGTAACAGAACTGCCATTGCTGAAAGCAAAGCACACTTTCAAAGTTTATTGCATATACTTGGATTTGTTCCAAAATTCATTTGTAAACATCAGTGAAACTTCACAAACTCCTAAATAGAAGTTCTCTTGTATCTCTTTTTAGGAACAAAAACCTTGTAGTCCAGTTTTAAACATTTCTTATAAAATGCATGCTTTGCTGTGTTGAAATGACAAACATCCCCTAACAATCTTATAGATTAACTCATTTAATTTTTGTATTACTTAATTTGTGCATCTGCTTATGATAATTATTTTAAATTTAAGGTAGTCATACAACTTGACAAACAACAGACACTTTCTCTTGCCAAGAAGCATCTCCCCAGTTCATAGATCAGAAAACCTTTGATCATATGTCCTGCTGAAGGTACAAGGTAACTACTTCAATAGTTTAGCAAACTGTTGTCTGAATGGATCAAAGAGTTCCAATGCAGAAAGCTTTTCTGACATCCTCTTAGCATACCATTAGTCTCACTAATGTGCATAAATTAGTGCTACTTTGGGGCATTTGGGAAGAAAAAGAAATGAGATGTTGATCATTTAAATGTATCTCCATACAAAAATACCATGATGCAGTAGCACAAAATGTTTTCATTTCCCCACAACTTCATGTGTTCTTGTGTCTCCCCTTCGGTTGGGTTGTGAAGGTTCTACTGAGAGTCACACCATAAAAACGTTTTTGATGTTTGTTTGCTAAACAACAAACACTTAGAATCTCTACGTGTTCTCAATCTTAACTACATGTGTTTGCTAGCTTATAGTATTTCCCATCTGGAAACATACAAAGGGTTAGTTTGTTTCCTCATGAGAAGACTGCTGTTTTGTATTCAAGCTGTTATATGAACCAGCTATATGCCTCACAGGAGGTTGGGTGGTTTCACCACCAAAAGTTCAGTTCTTTTCCAAAACTCAATTAGGTAGATGTGTCTGTTCTGAAATGTGAAGAGGTAGATATTTTGATGGAGGGTAATAGTGGTAGCAGAAGAAGAGATAAACATGTCAAGACCTCTCTCCTGCTGCTTCATTGCTGCTGCTTTCTAGGTTTGTTAGGCACATACACACCTTACCTTCATCAGGGAAAGTGGCAATATAGAGCTGGATAACTGTTTGGTTATTTTTAGCAAGACAGAATAAAATCAAAAATTAAGATCCAGTAAGTGAGTCCAGGGCAGTAGCTTTAGCAGGATGAAGACTAAGTCTCAATGCCTGGGCTCATGGAGATATGTCAAACAGAGAAGCTCTGTCTTCAGGGTGACTGGGAATGGAAAATCTCTTAACTAAGTGCTGAAATTTTTTTGAAAGCCAGTAACCAGTAACTGCAGCTATTCTTTTGACTGCACAAATGAGCTGGTACAGCCTGTGCCCTTATGTGGTTCCTGGTATCTAGTAGTTGATCTGATTGTTTCTGGTTTTAAGGAGCCATTCTGCAGTTCAGGTCAATGTACTTTTCAATGGCTATATATAAAAGAGGGAAAGTAATAAAGCTGTATTGTGTTTGTGAAGAAGTCCGTTGTGACCTTGTGGTGTAAAATTATAGAATGGCTTGGGTTGGAAGGGCCCTTGAAGATCTAGTTCCAACCCACCTGCTGTGGATAGCATAAATCAGGCTGCCCAGGACCCATTCAGCCTGGCCTTGAATGACTCCAGGGTCAGGGCAACCACACATTCTTTGGGCAACTTGTTCCAGTGTGTCACTACCCTCTGAGTTAAGAAATCCTCCTAATATGTAATCTAAATCATCTCTCTTTTAGTATAAAACCATTCCCCCTTGTCCTATCAGACCATGTAAAAAGTCAGTCTACCTCCTGTTTGTAAGCTTCCTTTAAGAACTGGAAGGCTGCAATGATGTCTCCCCAGAGCCTTTTCTTCTCCAAACTAAATAAGCCAAGCTCCCTTAAGTTTTCTTAGTAAGAGAACTGCTCCAGTCTTCTGATCACCCTCTTGGCACTCTTTTGGATATGTTCTAACTTGCCCCATGTCTTTCTTGTGTTGGAAGCCCCAGGCCTGGACACAGTACTTCAGTTGGGACCTCATGAGGGCAGAGTAGAGGGTGACAATCGCATCCCTCACCCTGCTGACCACCCCTCCTTTGGTGCAGCCCAGGATACAGTTGGTCTTCCAGACTGCAAGTGTATGCTGCTGGCTTATGTCAAGCTTCTTGTCCACAGGAGCCTCCAAGTCCTTCTCTGCAGGGTTGCTCTCACTGAGTTTTTCTTCCAGTCTGTACACATATCTGGGATTGTCCTGTTCCAAGTGCAGCACCTTACACTCGACCTTGTTCAATCTCATTAGGTTCCTGTGGGCCCACTCATCAAGTCTGTCCAAGTCCTCCTAGATAGCATCCTTGTCTTCTTTTGTATCAACTGTACTCTTCAGCTTAGCGTCATCAGCAAGCTGGCGGAGAGAGCACTCAATCCCACTATATTGTTGATAAAGAGTTTGAAGAGCACTGGTCCCAAGACTGACCCCTGGGGGACATTACTCATGATTGGCCTCCACCTGGACATAGAGCCAGTGACCACAATCCTCTGGCTGAGACCATCTGGCCAATTCTTCGTCCACGGAATAGTCTAACCTTCAAATCCATGTCTCTCCAACTTAGAGATAAGGATGTGGTGCAAGACTACGTCAAAGGCCTTGTAGGAGTCCCAGGCAGACAGTACATCCTTGCTTGTCCACAGATGTTGTCACTCTTATAGCAGAGACTACCAGAGTGGTTAATAACTCTCTGCCTTTGGTAAAGCGGAGCTGGCTGTCTCGGATCACCTCCTCATCTTGCGTGTGCCTTAATATAGACTCCAGTGTAGTATAAGATTGTGGTATAAAATCAGGAATACAACCTGATCCTCCAGTGTTGGAAGACAGTGATGAGATGCAAAGTATCTGAATTTCTCTCTCTTGCTGTCAGAGGAGAACAGGAAGAATAAGAACAACCTGAACACAAGCTTACTCATTCAGTCCTTCTGCCTAGTTTTCCATGCGTTTTGTAGCTAGTTGTCTGCCTACAACACAGTACACAGAAAAGTACTGTTTCCTGAAGATGTTGTATATGACATGTAAATCTAGCAATATCATTGTTTGGAATGGTACATCTCTGAAGCTAAACTTTCACCAAGGTTTAGTTTGAGTGCAGTTGTAGTAACTGAAATCCTGAAGAGAACGTATGTAAAGAACTGCTGAATGCTTACTTAAACTGGCAAAGCAGTACACCACAGTAAGAATTTTTTAAGTCTAGAAGCAAAATGTCAGGTTCATTTACATGATAGGAATGTTTAATAAACCAAGGCATCTACAAAATGCATCTGGAACTTACGTATATGTAAGCTGTAAGATATTTCCCAATGATGATGAGTCACAATCATGTCACTAGCGAGGCAGTCATAGCTTGCAGTCCACACACACATATCCTGGCATACCTTTACTGGTTATTGAAACTAGGACAGATAGGGGCATCTGAGAAGCCATAGTCTGAGTCTGCTTATGTTGTCAGTTTAATTCCAGCACCCACACTATTAGAGCTGGAGGACTGAAACAACAGGAGAGGAAGTAGTGTTAAACAGAGGAGGTAGTAAAAACCCTGTTTGGTTCAGCAAAGATTGTGGAAAAGGTATTGGAAAGGGAAAGGAGGTGGTCTGACAGAAAGGATTCTCTGGAATTGGACCTGAGGAAGCACAGAGCACTGCCAAATTTCTTGAGGAAATCTTCACGACAAACCCCAAATTCCTGTTTTATAGTGTTTGTTGAAATCACCTTCTCCTCCCTCAGAGTTGCTGTGTTTGTACAGATAGAGGGCCATAACAGGGACAGCCAAGTTTTCAGTTGTCCAAACAAGTTCAAATGGTCCTTTTAACAGCATGTTTCTTATAAAACATTCAGCACAGTCTGATTGTATCACTAAAAGCAAATACACAGTCAGGCATAAGGCCAGAGGATTAGTTACAGTGCTGGTGTATCAAGAACAACAATACCAGAGCTGAGGAACTCTAGCACTTGGATACATGGTAATTAATGGCTCCTTAATAAGTACTTATTGAAAGGCGGATAGACCGGGTGTTCCCAGTAAGTAACTGAATGTCATTGCTTGTGTGACCGAAACCAGGATCTGAATTCATGGCTGATTTCTTCTGTTACACCTTTAGTTCCTTAAAAAATGTAGTTGCCCCACACCTCTCTAGTGCTCTTATTCATGTGCATACTTAACTGTGTCTAGCATGGCTATACAATGGTGATGCAAAGGCCTTTTCTACCCTACCTACTCCTATCCAAGGTGTTTCGGAAAATCGGATTTTCTCTGTACACGCACTGGTCTGAATATGTATGCTGCCCATGTGCTTTTGAGAGCCTTCCTAAAATTAGCTCTGAAAATAAACCAGTGCTCCCCTTTGAAGGTATTCATATCCTGAGTTCTAACTTTACAGCGTGGTTACTCACTAATTGGGGATAGCTTTCTGTGGATTAGAAACCGTGCAGTGTCTAACCACAGTATAAATGAGATGTGTTAGCTCTTGCTCCAGCAAGGGTAGAATAACTGTTGTTCTTTGTGTGTTTAGACTAAAATCAAAATGAAAAAGAGTAAAAAAAAAAAAAAAAAAAAAAAAAAAAAAAAAAAAAAAAAAAGGCACCCTAGCATTTGGTGTCTATACTATTAAAAGAAATTGCTTGTTACAAATCTGTATTTACCATGATTTCTTTTACAGTTCTGCCCCATTTACAGTTCTATGGTTCTAAAGTAACTTTATTTCACTATATGGAGTCTCAGGTCATTGCAGGGTGCATGTCACATTTATGTATAATAGATGTTGCATAGTTTTTTATTTGTGCAAACTACATGTACAGTGTCAGAATATAAGAATCCATTATCTATGTATCTTAGAGAGACAAAAATCTTTCTGCTTTGGATCTTCTTGGAACTTTCACATAGCTGCAAACAATCCGGTGTAGTTGTAACCTAAGAAGCACACATTGTAGTTGCTGACAACAATGCTGCCAGTTCCTTAAAATGCCTGTTTTCAACAACTGTGCTCTGTCCGAACAGACAAAACTCCAATTTCAGGTGGGATGACAGCATCAGGATTTTTATGGTTAATTTTGAGAAGCACTGTCTATATGATTTGGTGGTCTACATGCATAGATCTCCTGATAATATAACTCTTGTTTAGTAAAGTTGAATGAGCAAGGATTAGCATCAGTCCAGGGGAAGCTGATGTGTTAAAAGTAGATAAAGGTGGCTGAGAAGGGTTGAAGTAACTTCTCACTGGTGTTACTTCTCATCTCTTCCTGATGATGATAACTATGCTTTGCGCGTTCGTATCTATATGTAATAAAGAAAATTAGTTTAGTAAGTTGTAGTAAAAAGGGATTTAAATGGATAACTACCCCTTCTTGCTTAAGTTTAGCCCAAAGTCAACAGCTGAGGGCTGCTTTTATGCTAATGTTCTGAAAACGTGTGAACAGAGAGAGCAGGGGGAGAAGGGGGAATAATTTGCCTTGCTCCTTTATGCGCTGCTTAGATGTGGGATCCTCAACATTTAAATACAATGAGTTAGAATAAAACTCAGTTTTGCAAGTGGATTGTCTTTGGCTTTGCTAGCAACTTCAAAGGAGTCCTATCTGTTAGTGTAGGATCTGTAAGGTTGCACTTGTTAAACAACAGAAGCAAAAAAAGCCCTTGCTGGACTTCCTTTAGGGGAAAAGCTATAGATCTGTTGCCTCAAGTCAGATTTGGAGCTGCAAGTAATCTGCACAGCATGATTTGGGTAGCTCATGTAATTTAGTCTGTTGTGAGCCGGAAGATAATGAAGGGATATCCTCTGAGTTTGCTGGTAAATATTTGGCTATCCTTGATTTCAAATGGATGTTTTTATTGTTGATGTTCTGGCTCCTGTAAAAGTGCCTGCAACTACTGACAGACAGCATAGTTTAGAGCAGCCTGTGGTAGTTTCAAGACTTTGAAAGTATGGAAAGGGTTTAACACCTTTGCATCCTCCAGGTCCTTCCATGCTTTCTGTGAGCTGGCTTTCTGACTTACAGCCAAGTTTTCATCTCCCTGCAACTGCCTGCTTGCTGGGAATGCTGCCAAATGCCAGCACCTGTCAGAGCAGAACAAACTGCATGGGCACAACCCATGCTGTTGATCAGCAGGTCACTGGGATTCAAGGATGGGGACAGGCCAAGAGGACAGCTGTGAATTTCCTCTTGGTAGGAGCTGTGCCATGTATTTCCTGATGATGCTGTTGGTTTGCTATAACTAGACAAAAAGTCAGTGTCCTAACAAAGTAAATAAATGACTTAGAGATTAAAGGAAAAATTGCAATACATTGCTGTGTGAAATGTTTGATTTCATACAGTTTGCTAGGGAAAAAGTGACAACACTATTTAAAGTAACATCACATTGATTAATCTCAGGGTGATTCCAGTTCCCTGATCAGCAGCACACTTGTTTACTACATATTCCATTGATTTAAGCTCCTGACTTTCCTCTCTGTCCTTCTTCTAACAGATAACTGACTGCAATGTGGCTGGTATCCATGCCTGTCTGCTCTCTCTGAGCATCTTTTAGAAATGGTGAAGCTGATTTGGAGCCTCATTTTCCAGTCCCTTCCCTGTAAGAGCTACAAATCCTGTCTTTGATGGGAGAGGAGGAGTTATTCTTTGTTTTTAGTGAGGTGAAAGCTTAGTTTGCTTAGTGTTATTAACATCTACGAAAATAATGTGAGAAGAATATTGATTATTGTAAGCAAACACAGTGATATATACTGTTAAAGGCATACTGATATGGTTATAATGTAGTTGTTCCCAGGCCTGGTCATATACTAATGTGCTCTGCAATTAGGCTGCTATGTTATCTTCCAGACACCTTGTTGCTGTACTTATTCTTGGTGATTTAAAACATAAATACTCTTTCCCACTCTATTTTAAAGAAGAATTGACATCCCTGTTAGAGCTGTGCCTTTTTGTTACTATTTTCCTCACTTGGCATAAAAAATGCAAGCTAGGTCTTACGAGCATGTTATGTTATCCCTATCATTAAAACTTCGTGCTTCATTGCTGTGCAATTCCTCTTTAATGGAGGCAATAGATACAATGGCATGCATTTGTGTTAAAAGCAACTGAAACCAGTAAGTATTGGGTTTATCGCTTCTGTTTTCAAGCATGATCCAGGCTCAGATACTGCACTACAAAGCTGTCAAAATCCAGAAAAGCAGTAACGGGGCCTGTGGCTTTGTGGTGCTGACCAGAAGTAAGGAACTCTTTCTACCAAAGTTTGTTCCCTGCCGTCCCTTTTATTCAACTTCCATTTGGCTGCTTTGCTTCAGTTGTTTAACTTTGTTGATCAATAAATCAGTAACGTTGATCTGCTATGATAGTTTTCTCTAAAGAAGGAGCAACTAGAAGTGTTCACTGGCATCTGTTTAGAAGGGTTTCAGACAAATGCAGTTAGTGACATCAAATGAAAATAATGTAAAATCTGAAGTTTAAATTAGGAATGTGAAATGGCTTTAAAATCAGAGCAATTCTTCATTTCTAAGAACTAACATAAGTGTTAATGACAGTTTCCTGATGGAAATTTATTTTGGATAAATTATTTGGAAGCATTTCAGTTGTTTAACAATCTTTCTTGAGTGTTGGCAGTTGTTGTTCACAAGTATGGGAATAACTTCACAGTTAATCTTAAATTATTCTATTCCTAGAATCTGGTAGCAGAAGATTAAGATTCAACATTGTAATCAAACCCTGTGTGCTTCTGATTTGTGTAAAATATCATATATTTGCCAGGTATTTCATAATCAAGAGTCAAGCATCTCTTTTCACTTCACTGAAAAGGCCAAAAGGAAAATTGTGGGTATGTGCAATTGAATACAAGAACCTTTGCCTGGCAACATCAGTAAACTTTGCAAATTAGCTGTGTTAGAGCAGGTGTTACTCATAGCATTTTTGCGTCATAAAGATAACATCTCTTCCCTGTGTTTCTAATAGCTATCAAAATATCTCAGAATAGGTTTTTGTCTTTTGCAAAAAGTATGGAGAGGAAGCTAGATGCAAGGGGCCCAGGAATTATTGCCCTTGAATGGCCTCCTTAGTGTCCTCTCTTTTGTCAAAGGGCGGTGGAATAAGGCACTAAGAATAACTTATTTCTCTAGCTGTATCTTCCTCCGCCCCTTGTACTCTCAGGACAAGGAGGTTTTGTTTGAATTTTAAACACTCTCATGTTACTAACGAGTCAAGTGAAGAACAGAGAGAGGAAAGTTTTCATTATAAGCAGAAAAGAAAATAACATGCTTGAGAAAATGAAAGTATTGAGATGCAATATCTAAGTACAGAGTCACAATGTTTATGTAGTTGACACTATGATGGAATCTCTTCTCCATAAGCAAAGGTACGTATTCTCATCATTAGATGATCTGCATTTCGTTTCTTGTTTTCAATCACCTAGCTAGATATAAGTGAATCCATTTTGAATTTGTACTGTACATTTGTTAACTCATCTTGAATTGCACCATTATTTTTCATTGCAACAAATATTTTCAACACTTCAGTGAATAAAAACTATGATGATAAAATGCCAATAACATACTCTTGCAGAATGAAGCATGTATGATATTGCTTGGTAATATGAGGGTATAGGAAGTTCCTAAAATATTACAAAATTGGTAATTTCACAATGCAAAACCTGTGTATTTTGTTGGATCTTTAATGGTATAATGTGAGATATTTTAATAATATTGTTCAAAGTCTCTAAGTTTAGAACTTGGAAGTGCTGTAAGAAATACCAATACAAGGAAATTTATCTGCTCTTAATAATGCTCTCTCTACATCTTAACAAAATACACTACATTGTTCTGCTGAGCTTACCAGCCCATCTGTAATGGGCACTGTTTTGCTCTCTTAAACACTTCTGTTTCTGAGAGCCTCTGATGTTACTGGTTTGTGTGAGATTATTTTAGATTTCTCAAACACCATCTGGGTGGCTATGCTGGGACTTGTATCATATTTCTTATTGTGCTCTGCTGGAGATGATAAAAGCACGAAAACGTTAGGATGTAGGACTGCAGCAGAGATCCATTTTTTAATTCCTCTTGCAGTGTAGAAATTCCTCTCCCCTGTGCCTTCCCACTCCCAAACAGAAATAATTATCTCACGCTTTCCAAATCCTTCCCTTCCTATTCCTTCCATGCTGTGAGATCCAAAGATCATGTTCTAATGCTCTGCTTTAACTGGTCTTTGGAAGAAAACTTGTCTGGCCTCTTTGTAGTTGCTGCTTGACCTGATAACAGCTATTTCAGTTATGTGTCAGCTTTGCCACACATCAAATCCTTTACTTACTGTTTATCTCACAGTTGTCAGTGATGAATATGTCCCTACAAATGACATCATCTAAAAGTCTAGGACAGTTAGGGAACATCATCTCTTACCTGTGTTAAGTGATGTGTTGTTAGAAATAGGAGGTCTTTGTGCTTCTCCCACATTATTGTTGATTCCACTGTCAGCCACTGTTTAACCTGGCTTTCTTACCTCCAAGCAACAAAACTACATCATGTCCTTAAGTAATAAGGTTTCTTATGCCCTGAGGTGAATTCTTTTAAAAACGCTATCTTGGTATGGTGCTTAATATACCTCTCAAATTTGGTCTCATCTTTTATGCTTCTCTCATTTAGAAATTTAATCCTATAGACTTCACTGCCTTCTTGAACAGTGTTTGCACAAAGCTTTTCTGTAGGGGGTGGTGTGAAGTATGAGTTAACAGAGGACTCCGTGCACTTGTTTATTTTTAAATCATTGTACTTAATTATTTCTGAGCTGTGCTTTCCCAATCTATAAAAATAAGTGTAGTGTTGCCTTTACTCACAATGTTTTTTAGAAGATTTTCACATTAAACTCCGTAGTCTTGAGATCCTCAGATGGAGGTCATTTTTGAGGTGCCTTCTGCTGCTAAACTAAACTACTGCACTTTTGTGGGGTCTGAAATGGTGCTAACCTGCAGGGATTAGATGGTGAATCTTTCTTTCCTAAAGAATCATAAGCAACAGCCAGCAACTATGTTAGGAATTTCAACAACTCTGTGGTGTCAAGCAGTAAACTGCGAATTATTTACTTATGAAGCTTTCTCACTGGTTATGCTGAGCCCATCTATCATATGGTGGTTTACACTCACTCCCCAAAGTGAATCATTGCTAGGACAGTTGCCTAAGGCCATTTTTTTTAACTTGCTTTCTTACACTTAGTGATATTTGCTCACAAAGTTTTTTAGTTCTTCCTGAACATGTGCTAAAAAAATTCTTTACTACCCTTTGAGTCCTAAGATCAGTTTGTGTCTTTATGGTTTAGCAGCTGTACAGGTGGGCATAGAGAGTCCATTTCCTTATCTATTGCAATTTATCATCTGCTTCTTAAGGCCTGGAAACATTCTTTATCCACACGTGTACCTCACAAGCCCATAAGCACAGGGATAAAGTGTACTGAACTCTTATATTTCCTTTCTCCCTGCTGGACTTGCTTGCGAGGAAACTTTTTGTAGGCCACCAAGCAAATAGTCTGTGGAACTCTCTTAATTCTCCACCTGCACGTTGTTTGCCAGACAGTCTCCTTCCTGCTTTGTACCAGGAGAGCTAAAATGGACCCAAAGGACTTAACATAGTATTTGGTCTTCTGAAACCTTTGAAATTGCCAATTGACTTAAATTGTTATGTTAATTAATTGTTAATTGTTAAACCCTCTATAGGATTTTAGGTTTAGGGTAAGGAAACAATGTGAGAATTAATTTGTAAAACTATTGATTATCATGCACTTCAGCCATCTTCGCTACCATTAACCATAATTAGTATTGGTATTGATACAGTTCTTTGATTTCTTTTGTGATTTTTTTCATCTGACCTTAAGTTGTAAATTCCTGAGTCTTTTTTTCTTCTAAATCTTTAACTAGCTCAGGAAATGTGCTCCTACTAGTTGTTTGTATAGTGTTTTCCTATAGCCATTTCAATACCCTCTGTTCCACAGCTGATTGTGAGTATACCATGGAGGGTTGTGGTGCGTTTTTTGTTTGATTGTAATGCCTTTTCTAAGGCTTGAGACACTCATTTCCATGTTTGAGATGTGATAAACAAAACCAGTGGTTACATGGAGACACACATGCTATACCAACCAACTCTAGCACTAAATAAATCTTTTTAAAAAAAGTGTGCCATGACAAAGATACATTAGAAATTCTAACTTAAACAATACACTGTTTATGTCACCGTACACATGCACAACTTTCCTCTGGTGAAAAGTGAGAATGCTAAAGGAATATATGAATTTTCTGTCATCTCGTACTTCGCTCAGCTGAGGGAAGTGTCTTGCAAAACAAAGCATTGTGTGAAAGGTGAATGCTAAAACAGTCTTTAATTAGAGAGGGAAAGGAGAAACTAGTATATTAAGATAGGCAAACAACTACTTGCTACTGGAAATTTAGTTGCCTTCCTGAGAAACCCTAACAGAGGGTGTTGTTTGCTTTGTTGTTGTTTTTTTTCCCTCAATAAATTCTCGTGGAGTCTAGAATGAGCTGGTACAGAATTCAAATCTATTTATTGATTTTTGTGTGTGACTGTGAATGAGACATTTGTTCTGAGCTTCTGCTCAAATTGCTGAAGGAAGACCCAGCGTCAGCATTATCTTTTGGCAGTGCTTACTCCTCTCTAGTGATTTCTAGCACACATGCATCAGCTCGGCTAAATCCCTGAAGTCAGATGCATTCATGTCCTAAGTGAAAGTGAACAGAACGAACGTTGGAAATAGTAAGAGCTCTCTGTTTCACTGAACTGTGTTTATTTGCTTTGTAGGTGACTAGTATTCTAAAACAATGGAAGTACACAAGCTTTTCCTATAAATTATCTCATTATAGAATATTTTAAATACTTCTTTTGTGTTTATGCACACTTGCGTTTTGTTAGATGTAAATGGAAATGTATTCCACAGTTGTGTGAACTAAATCCATAGTAATTCATACACATGGTGCTTCAGGTTTCCATAATCTAAAGATAAAAAGAAAGTGCCTCAGTTTGGCCTAGCGTGCTCCTTGGTGTATTAGAGGCTTCACCTTGGCACATACGAAATCCAAACTTGGTGAGCTTGCCTACAGGCAAACTTCTACCTAACTTTCCTACTTCTATTTAAGGAGTAGTTCGACAGCTACTCAATTTGTAAGTTACACACCTATACTTACAGACTAAAAACTAGAGATGGCACTTGGCCATCTCAAAACTCAAAATAATTTTTAGTGTTGACACTAGAAATATTACACGTTATTCTATTGCTATATCTCAATTCCATGAAATAGCCATGACCCTATGGAAATGAGGAGGAGAGAGATGATATTTCTAAAGTATCATTAGAATTGTATTTATTTTCCAGTGAACAGCTATGAAGTGAAGATTTTTTCATCTATGCACCTCTATCAAAAAGTACTCACGTTCTTGATGTGGTTAAGGATCTTTAAATATCTCTATATATTTGTACTTGAAATTAAAGGGATGAAGATTTTCACCTGCATATTTTATTACAGATACGTTTTTAAAGATACTTGCTTAAACAATATCTAGTCCTAAGGAAAGACTTGATTACATACCTCTCATCAGAAACTGAGTATTTTAGAGTTTTACAGAGACAGAGATAATGAGCTGGCTAATGGCAGGCTGTAGAACGAGTAACGCCTCTTGCTGGGTGAAATATATTGCATAATGTTAACCTTTTGCACAAGCCAAACTGCTTAAGGTGCTTGAGGTGCCGCCTCAGAAAAGAATCTAGCTATGGTTGTTTTACCATAGCAATGCCATTATTCGTCTCCTAGCTTGAGATCCACATCATGGCTCTGACACTTGTAATTCTCTATTAAGCCATTAAATTACAGAATCAAACTATTTTGCAAAACTTCAGATTCCACTTTTCCTTTTGAATATTTTACTGTACCATTGTGGTTTAAAGGAAAGATCCCTTTAAATTCTATATTTACAGAATGTTTTGTACCATTACAAGGACGTATTTCCAGTGCCAAACTATGAACCCAGGCTTTCAAATGTGAGTCAGGATCTTCAAATTGATTATATTCAAACTTTTTTTTTAATCATAAGATTAAACCAAAGCATACTTTTTATTTTTCTTATTTGGTTTTGATTCTTCACAGTACCTTTTGACAGCGTTCCCCACATTCCTTTTCAGTATTTGCAAGAACCCAGGGTTCAGGAGAGCTGCAAGAATCCTGAACTGGTAGAAAACCAAATGTCTACCTTAGCATGCTAGTAATCTCTGATTTGTCTATGAGGCACGGGAAGTTACATGTAGTTGTGATTATTGGAGTCTTCTTGGCTAAGTTAAGTATGAACAGATAGAACTGTTGAGAGATCACATAAAGAAAAATATTTTGGGGGAAAAAATGTGTTGGAGGTGTCAGTCTAATATTTTAAAGTATATGGATACTTTGACATATCTATTTCCATACATCATCTCATTCAAGGGTGGGCAGTTACAGGATATTATTTTTAGTCCTATTTAAGTAGTTAATCCAACAAAGAGTTGAGAGAAAAGGAGTGCAAACAGTAATGCAAGGAATGAGTGTGTGCCAAACTATGGGACTATGACTGCTATTTTCAAGTAGATTATTTCAATTGGTTTGAATGAAAATAGACACAAAAGATTCCACTCACTTTGAGAAAAGAAAGTAAGAAGATCACAAATCATGCTAGCTTTGATGTGAAGCTACAGCTTTACTGAATTTCTGAAAACAAAGCCAATTCAGAGAGGATTTGGCCCTTCAGGAGATCAGGAAGGCTGACTGACGTCTTGCGCACTGCCAGTCACCATCTGCTGTGCTGGCACCTGGTGCTGGTTTATATTTGACAGTAACGTTACACAGGTGTAAACAGAGGGGGAAACAAAACAATGGTGAATCAGGACCGTGGAGTGCTGTTGGGAAATATTTGTTTTACACTGTACAAAAAAAAGTTGTTCTTTCCATTTGAGAGAATTTGGCTCGGTGAGAATTTGGCTAGGCCTTATCAGGCTCGAGATGAGCAAAGATCAGACTTCCTGATTGATTCTGTACGTCACAGGACTCCATAAAAAATCCGAAGTAATCCTTCAAGTGCTATATAAACAGTTGGGAAAGTACATGACCTCAGGTCTTGTTAGATGGCACTTAGGGACACGGTTCAGTAGGCATAGTGGTGATAGGTTAATGGTTGGACTTGGTGACCTTAGAGGTCTTTTCCAGCCTTAATGATTCTATGATTCTTGCAATCTTTTTCAGTAAAGACCAGTTTAGAAACCTTTTTTTCTTTTCAAGTAGAGCACTACAAACGCATCATTCCTTGAGGAAAAGTGTTGGCTGTCTCTCAAAAATAGAGTAGGATTTTAATTCTGTAGAGGATTGGCAAAAGAGAATAATTCTGAATGGAATTATCCAGGAATTCCTCGAACTTTTCAGCATTATGCAAATATGAGTTTAAGAATGAATGCAAATCTGAATTTGCTTAATTACTCTAATTTAAATAATCCTTTATATTTCTGATTAAAAAGGAAGTCCTTGAAAACTAAATCAGTTTTGAATTTAACCCTTTGGCCCTGCACTACAGAGCACTGACAAATCTTTCTGAGGCACCAGCAGCCTGTTTTGATGCAGCTGCTTTAGCCAATGCGCTTGTTTTCAGTTTATCTACTGTTCATAGGGAACACTTCAATATAGAGACTTTCAAATTTCAGAATGCCTTCAATAATTAACTATGATTAGAGCTGTGTTTAGAAATTGACACACTCAAGATCATGGTTTAGTAGGACTCACTTCACGTACTGAAAGAAGAATCATAGAATCTTAGAATGACAAGGTTGGAAAGGACCTAGAAGATCATCTAGTCCAACCGTTCTCCCATTACCAGTGCTACCACAAGCCACTGCACCATATCTTATAGCTCCTCATCCAGACGCCTCTTGAACACTGCCAGGGATGGTGACTCCACAACATCCCTGGGCAGGCCATTCCAGTGCCTGACCACTCTCTGAGAGGAAAAAGCTTTTCCTTATGTCTAATCTAAATCTCCTCTGGCACATCTTGTGGCCATTTCCTCGGGTCCTGTTTGTTGCCTGGGAGAAGAGGTCAAACCCCTCCTCATCACAACCTCCCTTCAGGAAGTTGCAGAGTACAATGAGGTCTCCCCTGAGCCTCCTTGTCTGCAGATTAAACAATCCTAGCTCCCTCAGCCACTCCTCAGAAGACCTGTGCTCCAGACCTCTCACCAGTTTCGTTGCCGTTCTCTGGACACGTACCAGGGCCTCAATGTCTTTCTTGTAGTGAGGGGCCCAAAACTGAACACAATACTCAAGGTGAGGCCTCACCAGTGCTGAGTACAGGGAGATGATTACCTCCCTGCTCCTGCTGGCCACACTAGGTTGTGATTCCATTCATAGCAGAGGAAAACTTGTATTGATTTTTCTTGGAGATACCAAAAATGCACACACATGTAAGCAGAACCATGGGTAGGGTGGAGCATCTTCAGCCACTCCTGTTGGTACAACTTAGGCAGACAATTACTGTCATCTGGAACAACGGGCAGCTGGGCTGGATCAGGATCTGCCTAAGCCTCCGCCTGCCAACCCCCAGGGAGGCATGAAAGTACCTCAGCTGCTCAGGCTCTGTAATTCAGAAAGAATTTAGGTTTTCCAATAGCAGAATTGCCGTGGTTGTTGCACTCTGGATCTTTCTGGTAGATGGTTATACTGTGCCTTTCTTATTATCTTTTCCCCCCACTCGATTGTTTGTGCATTGTGGTATGAAATTTGTTTGTGAACAATTTATCCAAACGAGTGTCACTGCTGGTGAAGTATCTTAACCATGCCTGCATCACAGTGCTGGTACCCTGCAGGTACCCTGCCTGCTTGGTGCACTGTGCAAATGTTGGGTTTGGAAAATTTGGGATCAGGGCCAGTGCCTCAACTCACCCAGTTCAGTGTGTCTCCACAGAGGTCCTAATGAGAATCTGCTTTAAAAATGTAACTTTGAAATAAGTATCCCTGTAGTGAGCAGTATCAATTCAGAAGGAGCGTAAGAAATTCTGTAGCAGGGAGTTAGAGAGCTGCTGCTGCTCGGCTGCTGTCCTGCAGCATGAGGACTCGTATGTAACGCACTTGGGTGATGGCCTCGGGAATATCCCTGCGACCGCTCACTTCCCTCGTTTGTTCGCTCGGAAGGCCGCGTGGAACCTCACGCTCTGTGCGGTGCGGTGCGGATGGAGCCCCGCTGTAGAGGCGCGCTGAGCTGAGCGGAGCTGAGCCGCCGGGCGCCGCCGCGCCGCGTTCCAAGGTCCGGGTGCCTCGGCCGCCGGGACAGCGTGGCCGGGGCCGTGTGGCGGGGCAGCGGGGCTAGACGTGGAGCTGGACCTTGGCCTGCGGGCTCCTCGCGGCTGTCCGCGGGACCCCGGCGGCAGTGACTGGCCCTCTCCCGGCCGACAGGTGCGCGCCGGGAAGCGCCTAGCGAGCCCGGAGCCTGCACGTAGGGCGCTTCGGCGAGGCCGATCTGCCGCGGAGCTCGTGCCTGACGGTTCCGTGCCGCAGCCGGCGGTGTCGCGGAGAGGCGCCGCGCCGGGGCCGCCCCGTTTCCCCACTACGCCCCCCGGGGAGGGGCCGTCGCCTCCCACGCCCCGCCGGGCCGCCGAGGGGCCGCGCTCCGGCCACACTCGCTGCGGCGCGGAGATGCTCTCGGGGGTGGCGGTGCGGGGCAGCCCGGCGGCGACGACCTTCGCTGAGGACGTGCTGCGCGTCTTCGGGAGCAACCGGAGCCTGTCGGCCGGGCAGCTCTCGGCGTTACTGAGCCAGCTGGGCGCCGCGCCCGCGCTGAGCGCCGTGCTGCCGCTGCCCCACCTGCACCACAACCAGGTACAGGTACCGCCGCGAGGGCCGGGCTGCAGCGCGCGGCCGGGGTTCCGGCTCGGAGCCTTCGTGGTTCCCCGTGGGGAGGAAGGGAAGGAGGGAGCAAAGGTCCGCGGCGGGACGGCCGCTGCCATCCGTCGGGGGCTGCTGCGCGCTGCCCTCGGGGTCGGCTCCGCCTGGCGTTTGGCGTGGGCAAACAGCCTGTGAGAAGCTGCTCGAGTATTCCTCTGGGTCTTATGTAAGCACAACTTCGGGACGTGTTAACGTGAAGCTGTTGTGAGATAGCAAGGACTTGGTTGCCACTTATGTGAAGAAACTTTCAGAAACTAACACATCTTTTGTCTAAATGGAATGCAGAGCGTGCATTCATCAGTTCATCTACTGAAATCTGTGTAAAGCAATGTTTAGTGTGCTGACTGAATATTCCTGCAATACTGATCCCTTTTCATGAAATTATTCATTCCGTGTAGCGTCTCCATACAAAATTTAGACAGTGTTGTTACTTCTAATTTCCTATCTTTGTGGTGTCTGAGAATACCTGAGTTTCCCTGAAGGAAAATCCTTAGGCTGCTGGAGATGTCCTTAGGAATGGAAAGCAGGGGTGGCTGTTTGCTCTGGTTTGGTTCAACTTTGCAAGAAACAGAGGAGGTACTTTTATGAGCACTGTGAGACTCTTTTTTGTGTTTGGAGCAGAAGCTCCTTTGCTTGCTCAGTAATGGACACAAACCTTGGATAAACTCTATTTGCTTTAGAAGCAGTGTGATTCTGCTGTCTTTCCCTTGACCAGGGGTTTAATTTGAAGTTAGTGCCACTGAAATCAACATAATATTCAGTATAAGCATGGCAGTATTTCCCAGAGTCACTGCTTCTATTTCAAATTTCACAAATAAACACTGTTCCAACACGGTGTATTAAAAAATGTGTATAATCATTTCCTGCCACACATGCTAACTACGAGTTTGCAGTGTTAAACGCAGTCATGAAAAGGATCTTTCTTTAAAAGGGCTTAAAAATGAGTAGATTCCTTAGTCCTTCAGGTTTTCCCTCTGCAAAAGCACGTAGCCCTCGTACACAAACTACAGAGAAAAAAAAAAATAGCGCTTGTTCTTTTTATGGCCCAGCACTATTCCTCATAAATCACTTGAAGCTTGACTGGAACAATCTTTTTCTTTTCAACAGACCTGTTTTAATTGTGTCCTTTTTGAAAAATATCTAGGGTGCCATACTGAAATGTGTATCTTTTTTTTTTTTTTTTTTTTGCTAAGTTACCTGTACTCCTTCTTAAAATTGACTTTTCAGTCATTTAAGCAAGTGCATTTCACATCTTGGTTCTCAATCCTTCAGAGGTGTTAAGTATATCAGTGACTTTGGGCAGTACTGTCCACAAATGCGTGCTCATAGTAAGTAACTTGTGTGGCCATTTTTGACGCGGTGACTCATACTTTGTGATTTTGAGCTTGTAATTTCAAGTACCCACTGATTCTGGAGAAAACAAACAAACAAAAAAACCAGAAAGTGGCCTAATCTAGGTTTGTGTGTTGTAAGGGACCAGAGGTCCAAACTCTACTGAATCTCCATGGAGAAAAATAAGTACTTCTGGAGAGTGAATCATGTATTTTTCAGGTAGGCTGGGTCATCTATTGAGGTTGCGTAGATATCTGACTGTAGGAGGAAACAAGGATTATCTTTGACTTTCAGTTCCTAACTTAAGTGTCCAGAGTTAGTGGGATGACTCCAGGTCCTTTCTTTCAGTGAAGATAACACACCCCTGCACTATCAAGAGCTCCTCATCCAAACCTGAGGTCATTTTTAGTGGAGAGCAGATCAGTAAGGGACAGCGACAGAACCCTTCAGAAACTGGCAGGAAGGAACAGCCTGTGTTAGTATTGTCCTTTTATTCGAGGTTGGTTTTAGAAGATAAGACAGGAGGAAAAAATGCTTTAATTTGTGGATGATGGGGTTTTGAATATACACTTACGTAAAACTTTGTAGGCATGTATGGTAATTTACATCGTATGATGTCCAATATGACACTTCTTTGTGTGTATATGTCGTATCAGACAACCCTCCTCTTTTTTTTCTTTTCTTTTTTTTTTTTTTTGAGTAATCTTTTGGAGTTTTTGATTGAGCTGTCTTCATTTCCTCATGTTTTTGCTCCTTTATTTTCATTCATTGAGAATTTTCATAATTCTCTTTATTTTGCGTTTGCAATTTTTTTGCTGTTCACTTTTTTTCTGTTGTCACCTTTCCTTAGTGTACAAGCTAAGACTTTGTTTAAGAGAAATAATGGTAACTGAGGAAACTCAAATGCTACTCTCTGCTGTTTTTTCACACTTCACCATGGAATTCCAACACATTTTAGTCCTAGAAATAGCTATAAAACTAGTGATGATTTCAAGATAATAGATGATGGTGTTTACTCACTATGTCCATTTCACTGCTAGGAAGAGATGTAAAAATGAAGCTATACTTTATCTTCTGTCATTGATTTCATTGTCACGTAAGAGGCATTCATCTTTATTCAGAAATTTTAGTAAAAAATTATGCAGAAAGTGGACGGCTGTTGGGAGGAAAGAAAGCCTCTTGACGTTGCCTTTATTTTATATTTAGGGGTAGTCAGTAGGTGCTAACATCATACTTTGGCTGTCCTAAAATTGTATTTATGCCCAGCTTTTTTGTTGCACCTGGATATTGCCTTAATGTGATGTATTTCATTTTTAAAACAAAACTTTGGACAAAATAAAGTAAAAATCTGTACCGACATGAGTGTTCAGATATTGAGCATTTCCACCTCAAGATGAATCAGAACAGTAAGTTTGACGTTTTGGATAAACTCAAACCAGGCTGGTATCTGCTATTATTTCATTTATTTTGGTAGCGTTTGCTAGTTTGCCGGTGCTTCTTGAAAGTAGGATGAATAGCCTGACAGTGTGTATGGCTTATGGTCTTGATCCATCACCACGATCTGACATTGCGTAGCCAGTGAGAAGATAAATAGGCTTTTTTGTTCTACTCTATACATGTCTTACTTAGTAGAACATCTCCAGTGAATTTCAGCGTTCATGGACACTTTTCAGCAGCTACCTTGAATGCGTCGGGGTGTTTATGAAATTCCCAGAGCACACAGATGTATCCAGGCAGCTTCATATGGTTGGACTGTTTCTCACAGAGAGCTGCTTATTGAATGCATGATCGTCTCCTAGCATCCAGTTCTCAACTGTGATGTGTGACAAAAAAAAATCTGTCATTGCATCAGCAGTAAATGCTTTATTTTGTTAGAAGAAGGTTGAGGAAAGCGTATTTATTTGTCTTTATTTTGCCATATCCAGGCTCAGGCTAAGTTAAAAAAAGTACACTGGTGAGTATCCACCACATTCCTTCTTTGCTGTTGCTACTGTATGACCCAGTGCTCAGCCCTAGTGTGGGCTAGCCTAGTATTTAATCTGTTAACATCTAGAAACTGCAGTGACTGGTTGCTGTTGGATATCTCAGTGTTTCACATGTGGAATGCTACAGATAAAGGTAAAGCAAAGATAAGAACACACCAGAAAATCAGAAAAGAGAATTAAATGTTTACCAGATGTTTGGCATTGTAGCATTTTTTTATTCATTCTCCTGTTAAAAGGCTCTTTGCATTATTTTTGCCTGAGCAATTATCTCATTCTTTCCTGAAAATAATGTGGTGATCTGGCATCTGCTTTTTGACTGTAGATGTATGCTATGCTGGTGTGAAAATATTGTAGGAAATCAAACATCATTTTATTTCGTTTACAGTCTTAAAAGAAAATCCCGTATTGGTCAGTTCAGAGACATGGTCAGTTATGCTGCATCTTCCTTGAAGTTGTGAGTTAAAGACTAGGTGACAGTCACGTTACAGCCAGTCATCTCACTTTTAGCACCATGACAAGACTTAATGAATAGCAAGGGACAGGCATGATGGTAGACTTATTGAGCCAGGATGTCATCCCCAATCCCCTGTTCCATGAGGATAAAGTATCTTTCTGCTGAGATTATCTGTCAGTCTTACAAAATAAATAGCTTGAGTTTCTACAGCAATGTGATTGTCTTAATGTATTTATCCTTCAAAGATAAATACAGTTTTGTAGTGTGCAAACATGAGTTGCTCCAATCCAAGGCTTCTAAGTGATCGAATCTTTTAATTAGTCTCTTAATTGTGTCTGTGAACTCACACGAGCTTGCTTTTCAGCCCTTGGACGAATGTAGGAGTTGCTGAGAGGATGAGGTGACTCATAACAATGAATCATTTACAGGAGTTGCTATCATCTGGGTTTGTCCCTGATCAAAATAATAATAGTAATTAAATAAAATGCTGTTTCTTGCCCTTGCATAAAAGAGCTCTTGTCCAATGAAATTTCTCATTTCTTTGTAAGCCACAAGTTTACTAATTCATGCTTGTCAATTTTTTTTTTATGCTTCAACAAAAATGTTTGTTTTCTTTTGTAAACTGATATTAACATATTAGTATTTAAAATTACTAGTCATCCATTCTGTATTTCTAAGAAAGAGATATTTAACTACCTCTGAGGTAGCTGTATCATGAACCTCAGTGCACACTGGCTTATTTTTCTAACAGCCATTCACTGAAGCCTTCCAGAAATGGCTCTGTGAACTAGCTGAATAATACAAGAAGCACAGTATAGAAACTATTCCTATAGACCACAACTATCCTCTGTTTGTATTGTAGTGGGAATATTAGCCACATATTCCACATTATTTTGTAATGCAGATGTAAGGGTAAAATGATTAGACGCAGAACCAGTCCAGAAAGCTTCAGAAGCTCAGCTACTGAGCTGTAAAAAAAAACCTGTCTTCAGTGCTGATTTCTCTGTGCACTACCACCATTGAGACTAAATGGGTCAGCATGCTTTAAAACAGGAAAAAAAAAATAGTCTGGGTCGTTCAAGAAGAAGGGCAGAAGCATTCTGGATATAATTTGGCTGAAGTCACTTGAATTGGCCCAATGGTTCTTTTCCTTTCAGCTACACACAAAATAGTCACATGAAAATGATATGTGCATACCTTTCACCTTTTGGACAGTATTAGAAAAACATTTATTAATGGAAATGGAGGCAGCTCTGTTGAAATAAATGAGTCGTAGTTTCTTTGGCTCATCTCCAGAAGAAATTTGCTTTATGAATAATCTTGGATTATTGGAGAAGTGCAGGGGAGTCTGAAGGCTAGTAAAGCTGAACAGAGTAGGGAGTGACCATTTGTAATTCGTTAAGGCTTCCAAAGCTCTACACTTGCAGTCACACTGAGATACACTACAGAGCATGCTGTGTGCTGAATTGGTGTCTCGTATAGAAAGAAAGCAATTTTTGCTTTGAGACTCATCCTTAGTATGTTTATGTTGTACATCAGCATGTTAAATTACTTTAGTTTGCAGCCAAAAAATAAAGCTATGTGTTTATTGATCATTGCAGGAGAACATGAATGCAAATAAGTGGGAATCGTTAGATGAAAGTCTTTAGTGTTACGGAACATTTAATATAAAAGTACTCAATCTTTCCATAAATATGTATCTGAAGTATTTTATTGTTGAAGTATTTTATCTTTTTGGTTGACAATAACCAAGAGAAGGACCAGGCCTGGCTTAGCACAGCTATGCGCATTTATCCTTGACCATTAGGTACTGTGGTGTCCTGAGCTGAAGGCAAAGTGAAGATCCAAAGTAGGAGTGGATTTCACTGGAGTATGGGATGATTTTACAAAACACCAATTGTTGTTAATAGTTATTGCTGTAAAATTAATGAAAAATATTGCATGCTGCTAACATTTGGACTGTTCTTGAAAAGTTAATTTGAGGAAATAATAAGAGGCATTTCTGTGAAGTAGAAGCAGTCATTTATATGAATAAGCAGTCATTGAATTACCAGCCCTTTGCTGATGCTACTCCATCGCTAAGGTTTTTAACTGTATCTGGTCTGCTCTAAAATTTAATTATTTTGTAATTACATGGGATTTTAATTATTTTGAAGCTATGTTTCCAAATACATTGTAAGGTTTGTCTGCCCTGGTTCACAGCACATAATATTTGCAAATATAAATGTAAAACTTGTTTCACTGATTTCAAGTTATCTTAAAATACCTCAATTCCCTCCTGCTTCACATTAAGCAATTAATATGTTTTCATGAGCAGTGTACAAAGAGTGTGTACACTGCTTTGAAAATGTGTTAGAGTGATTTTATGTCGTAATTCTTGGGTTTCTTGTGGATGGTTTACTTTATTTTTATTATTATTAATTTTGCCAAAAATCCTTTTTGTTGCAGTGCCTGACTGGGGAGGAAATTTTTTCTTTGCATGGAATACCAAACAAGAGTCACATATCAAATTCAGACTTCTCTATAATATGTCCTGCTGTTTTGCAACAGCTAATTTTTCACCCGTGTGATCATCAGGAAAATTCTGTGGATGCATCTAGACCACATTCTTTACAAGGTTAGTTATTTCCTTGATACCTGATTAGATTGCATGGAATCTACAGTTTTTACTGCTCATTTGTTTATTTATTTATTGTGAGGGCGCACTGTTTTGGATAGGTTGTATGCAGAAGGATTGATCTATAGTTGATCACCTAAGCCATTTGGACCACCGCTCCTGTTTTTCTTTTATCCGGGTGGCTCAGAAACAGTGTCCAGCAGACAGATAAGCAAGGCAGTGTTTTCTCTGCCCCTCCCTTGCCTGCAGCACAAGAAATCTGCAAGGCCCATACTCAGAGTTTTTAAAAACCACAAGCATGTGAGACTCTGACAGGGAAATTCACAGAAAGATACAGTGCCAAAAGTAGGCGTTAATGCATATATATCTTGCTGTAAATTTATGTGTTGCCCCCCATCCTTGCCCATAAAATAATGAATCTGTATTGTGGCAATACCGAGAGTGGTTGATTTCTATTACTGTCCATCACGCAAAATTCACAAGGCATGGTTCCAGTTGTGCTTCTGAGATTTCTGCTTAGGGACTCTCACACATTTTAAGAATATCCTGTCTTCCAAAATATGAACAGATAAGGCCTACAGAAGAAATTAATTCAATAAACTTCATGGGACAGCTACTTGCATTAAAATCTGTTGCATAAGCAAAGTAAAAGGCAGCGTATAGTGAATCTTTTTTCCTTGGGCTTTGTTTCTCACCTCTCTGAAATGTAATAGGGAGTAGTACAGAGCAGCATGAAATAGCTGTAAATGCCCAATGGCTTTCCTTCTGTCCAAGGCTGATGGATTCTGTGCGATCCACTTGGCTTTTTAAAAAGATTTTCACACCCTTATTTCTTCTTTTTAGGAAATGGCTCATGAGGAGCCTGAGCCTGCCTCAGGAAGGCTTAGAGCAGGGGTCCTTGCTTCTTGTAAGGAATAAAACTAAGCACTGGAGTTTTGAGGGGGACATGCTCTCCCGCCATCTGTTTTTTGGATTTCTTGTTCTTTGGCATCTTGGCAATCTGCTGGGGCTGGAGTTCTAGAGACTGATAAAGTGGTTGATGGCGAAAGCTGTCCATGTCACAGTCTGTGTAGGTAGACTGTGTTTCTGTACTCTGCTCTGTTACATGATGCCAGACAAACCTGTTTTCTAGGGTGTATGCGCTCATGGAAGGCTTAGTGTGAATGGAGTCCTAGTGAATAAAAACCATTTTAAGAGAACAGTGCATACATGATATGGTGAAATACGCTTTATAATACAGCAACAAAGCAACTTTGGCAACATTGGCTATCTTGGAATCTTATCACTCCCCTCCACCCCCCCCAGTTTACAGTATTTTTCTTAAAGTAACAATTCTCATAATTGTGTAATCATGGGGTAACATAGTAATAGTAATAAATCAATATGTTAAATTCCGAAGCCTTTGAGACGTCCAGATCTAGAGCAGAATTTTAAAAGCAAAACTTCATCTGCCTTCTGGTCCCACTTATCTCTGATGAATTAGGAAGTAAAAAGCCTTTTCTTAACTTTTCTCTGTGGTGACAAAAGGGGATAATTCATACCAGTGGATTAGACTATATTTCTACTTGCAAACGCAGATTCTTTTTGTACCTTGAGACACCTCCCACTGCATTAAGCATACAAAGTGATGACAAGTATTTCATTTATTGCATGTACTTCACATTAAATGTCCAAGTACATGCAGCTGTTCTGAACAAAGAGTGCCAGCGTGATAGAACATACACTGGAGAAGCCTGTAGTATTATTGTGAGAACTTTCAGAATTTGGCAGTACCCTGTTCTTCTGTGCTTGCTTTTAAGCTCCATTCTCCTACCATTTTGGGATCCGCTGTTTTAAACACACAATTTGTGAACTTATCCTCTTTGTCTTTGGTTGTAGAAAGTGATTTGTAGTGACAGGATTTTTTAATCATAATTTTTGAAACTTGTTCTAATTCCCTGTGTCTAGTGAAATAATTTGGGCATGTGACCTAAATGCTTCATATCCAATAAATATTTGGTTTTAGTTTTGTTAACTTAGTTGAGAAACTTGCTCTCCTGTAGTAATCCCAAATGGTGGTGTATGACTCGTAATGACACTTATTTATTATAGATTTGGTTTCTAAAAGACATTTACAAGCTTGACTGTCCTGTATTGCAATGGGAGTGAAGCTCCTGTGCAGCTTAGTCAATCTAACTGTATCTGGTGGTCTATTTATCCCTCTCTGTCTCTCCATCTCTCTAAAGAATGGCAAGTGAATATTTTACTTGGCACTGATGTACCTCTTGCAAATGCTTTGAATGCTTCTAGTGCTGTCTGTTCTTCCTGTTCTTTACACAATATGAAATTCATCACATACAGAAATTGTATCTCTGTGCAAACAATGTGTAGCAATCCCAGATGCAGGTGATGAACCCGGTCCAGTGTGTTTGCTGATCTAGTGTTACAGGAAAGTTGGGCTACAGATTGCAATCTGATCTGTTTATTTCTGCTATGCAGAAAGGAATTTATGGTAACTTCTCTACGTACATATAGCAAAGCTTATGATGAGGCTATTATACTGATGCAGATTTCTGGATTATACTAAACTGTTTTTGTATATCCAATGTTGTGTTGGCTTTCATTGTAATTTGTGGTTGATTTTTAAAGACGAAATCTTTGTCCACATGTATATCTTTGTGTTTCTGTGGCCACACTTGAGGCAGTATTGTAGACTTTATCAGTGCAACCCTTAAGGCTTTTCTACACTCACAGGGACTTGAGATGCAAATGAGTAAAACTGTAGCCACGCAGAGACAAAATGTTTTGATACTTATTAAGAAAAGATAACAGCAAAACTCCTACAATCTGCAAGTCAGACACCAAAATAATTACAAGTCCTGGTGTCTGAACTCAGAAAATAGGAAACTATGCATTTGGTGAAGGAAGCTAAATGATGGCCAAACCAGGTGCATTTGCTACTTCTTAAAAAAAGATTTTTCTCTTGGTGTTCATCTTTTTGAACATAGAACAACTTCTTTATATGCTTTCATTTCTGTATTTTAATAATCTCTATTATTAGGTATCTACCACCTTGCATGTCTAATAAGTAGCGATGGACTTTGTTTTCAGCAAAGCAGAAGCATTTTGAACGATGGGAAAAGGAGGAATGTTAGGTACAGCAAATTACCACCTCAGGGTGATTTGAAGGAATCATTCTTTATCGGGAAGGACTTTTGGGTCTTCTACAGCCAAGTCAGCAGATTTTCTGTGTTGAAGTTTTTTATGGAAATGACAGTTGGATCTAACCCTGGGACTAGCAAGATTTTCCATCGTAAGCCTATGCTGTAGTTACTTTGACTGTTGACTTAAGCCCTGTTTTTAATGTTCACTGACTGTAAAGAGATCTGATTTACTCCAGCAGATATTGTATATCCCAGATATTGTACTAGCTCAATTTCAGTTTTTAATATGGTAGGCCCAGACAGTATGTCCATGTATTTCACTTCTGTGGGTATATGCCTTAAATATCTATGCGTTTATAATTTTTATCTTTGTAAAGTACAATTGCAAGTAGGGAACAATTATTTTTCCCAATTCAGCATCAATTCAGATGTTATATAAAATCACAAGCAGCCCTAAGTGAATTTTATACTAATTTTTTAAATATTTCTGTGTTTGTTTTTTTATCCACAGTTTGGGGATTTGGGTTCCTAGCTGTGACTATCATTAACTTGGCATCGCTTCTGGGATTTATTTTAACTCCTCTCTTAAAGAAATCTTATTTCCCTAAGATTTTAACCTACTTTGTGGGCTTGGCCGTCGGTACTCTCTTTTCTAATGCAATTTTCCAGCTCATTCCAGAGGTAAGCAAGGAAAATCTTTACTTTTTTGTATAATAGTTTCTAAAGTGTATTAATTACAGAAGCATGCTGCAGTGGTGTTCTGAGAGTGTCGGTTGATGTCCCCAGAGAGTTGTGGTTGGCCATCAGTGACACTAGCTTCCCTCTCTTTCTGTCTGGGTGGGCAGAGCCATCAAGATCCATGTGTTGCTGTGACCTGGGGAAGACCAAGGGTTATTCTGCCTCTAGACAGAAAGAGGAATGGATTGGATAAAATTCTAATGGTCTTACATTTGTTCCAAATTAGACCTCCTAGTTTTGCAGTTAACTACTACATTCTGCATGTAAAATTCTGCTGTATTAAAACACTGCTGATATTTAATCCAAAATGAAAAAAAAATCCAGAAGGATCAGGATTTTTCATAATTTCTGCCTCATTGAAACTTGTGGCTGGTAGAAAGACTGTCTATATTTTTGTGGAGTATTTGTGTATGGTGGAGGAAATTGTTATGGAAATGTACTAAGATTTCAGTCTAATTTGCATTGCTTTTATCTTCTGTTAGGCATTTGGATTTGATTCCCATGTAGATAACTACATTGAGAAAGCAGTTGCTGTGTTTGGTGGATTCTATATTCTCTTCTTTGTGGAAAGGATTCTTAAAGTGATACTAAAGATCTATAATCAGGTAACAGAAGGCTAACTGTGCAAGCCTTACCTTTAAGTGTGTGTTATATTTTATGAGATTCTTGATAGTTTAATAAAATGTAGGATTTTTTTTTTCCTGAGGATTTCAGCATTACTGAGTATTCTGATGCATCTGTTTCAAATCCATATGGAGAGGTAAAGCAATCTCACTTTTTTGAGGAAGTTACAAGCAGAGCTGGAAATAGAATCCAGGTGTGTGTGTGTGTGGTTTATTGTCACTGGCATATGCTCTAGCTGCCTTCAAGGGTCAAGTCTGCAGTATGCTAGCTAAACATCAGAAGAAAAAAAGTGGAAATATGTAAAAGTCGAAGAGAATGGAGTACACCTCTGCAGCTCCTGTCTGGGCAGGAGAAATCATTGTAACATATACATCTTCTTACTCATCTGTAAAGTTCACTTTGTTTATGCTGACAGTTTCTGAATCTCACCTGCAGTGCCTAGCTCTGTGTTTCCTGTGCTCTGGTACACAAACCTGCTTTAGTGACACTGTAATAATCCAAATACTATGCAACATGGATAATTGGCTCTGCTTTCTACCCATATGTCAGAGTACTTTATTTCTGTGTGCTCACATGGATGAGACTGAATTTGTCTCAGAGAAAGACCTTTCAAACTTTTTGGACTCTCTAATCATGTCTTGCCAAGAAAACTGTTCTCTGTTCCTACTCTTCCATCGCTTTGAGTCTTTGCTCCCAAACTGATCTTGCTATTGAAAATAGTAAGGTACCTTGTTTGCAATGGCTATGTGAAAAATGGAGGAAAAAAAGTCACACTTTATTTTTGGTAACAGCTCTACTTGGCAAGAAGCTATGAATAACTAGCAAATACTGATACTAACGGTCAAGGCATTTGGTTTTGGGGGGTGCTATATAAAGGTATAACAATGAAAAAAATTCCACAGGTAATTGAGGACTTTCCTGATTAGCAAAAAGTAAGAAATATACTGGGAACCTAAATAAATCTGGAGTTCATATAAAATTTTAAATATTAAAAGATCTATTGCTGCTCATTTAAACATTTACTTGGTGTTGAAAGCAAGATAACATGAATATGATGCCCAGTGCATTTTCTTTTAAGGTCTGTATTTCTTTGTTATTTCACTTTTTATTTAATAAGCTACCTACTTATTTATTTGTCATCCAGCCTGGCCATAATGACGTAGAAAATGGTGAAGAGAATCAATCTAAGGATAAGACTAGTCCCTCCAAACCACCATCATCCAGCAATGGGGTGACTTGTTATGCAAATTCAGCCATTGTAGAGAGCAATGGAAATTTTGGTTTTGACAGCATCAGTGTTGTCTCAGCACAGGTATGAAAATTATCTGTTTTATTCCTACCTATTATATAAACATATATGAGGAAGAGAGAGTATGAATTTTTATTACTTTTGTTAAGTTTTTTACATTTTTAGCTTATAGCTTGCTTGAACCCTATAAAAATATATGGGTTTTTCTGGGGCAAACTTAGGAAAGCTGAACAATGGATTCAATTGGTAGCCAACCAAAAAAAGGTAGTACATGTCAGTGTGGGGGCACATAGGACAGAGATAAATGTTTAATCAGTTAATTCTGTTAATTTTGATTTTGTTTTTACTGATTTGTTTAAAGTGTGTTTTAATGCTACATGATCCATGTTATGTTTCTGCCTACACATAATGTTAAGTTTGAGAACTTGGTTTCTCTGAATCAGTGATTTACAAGGAAAACTGGTACAATAACTGTCACGCTGGTTGTGCTAGTCCAGTATACTTAGATACTGTAGGAGTTATGGAAGTGTCATAGGTTCAGGTAGTAGCTGTTCCTCCGGGTTTAAATATGATTTTTTTTTCAGATTTGTTGTTCTATACTTCTGTGTTTGTCTCTATACTACAAATATAACCTCCTTCTGTCTGAGAAGAAAATGAAAGCAGGAAGAAAATGTTGGTGAACTTCTTTATTCTTCTCCTTGTGCACAGAGGAGCAGTACTGCCCCTTATTTAAAAAAGCAGCAGCAAACAAAATGAAAAACCATAGCAACAACTGTAAGATGGCTGAGGCAAATTTTTCTCAGTAAAGATTTCTGGTTTACTGCCTGTGCTCTCCACAGGGTAGGTCAGCATCAAATTTTACATGCTTTTGATACTTATCCACTATCCACTTGGGATAAGACAACATATACGTAATAGAATTTGACTATCCCTTTAATCCGAAACTCAAGAAAGGGGGCAAACACAATATGGACAGAAAGTATCATGTAGGCTATAAGGGTGGTGGCTGGAGTCTGATGGTGTCAGAGTGCAGTAGCTGTTTCAACCATGAGTGTCTAGATAACTTTTCTATTTTAATACCTGAACAAAATGACTGACAGAGTAAATGTAAATGCTTAATTAGTTGCATACTTTCACATTTCACTTGCAGCAGTAATTGCAATCTTGGAAGCCTCTTTTATGTTGACCCAGAATTCGTATCTGGTATTTGTATCTGCTATGAAAATTGCATGGCTCGACAACAGTAACTTTTCTTAAACTTGCTTCAGACACCAATTGCTGAAAATGCCTGTAGTCCCAAGCATGTAACATTAGACATGTATAATAAAACTTTATGGTGACTTTTATTTATGCCCTCCAGGCAATTTCAGGGTTTCTTCTTGATCCTGTTGGCAGTCCCAGAGGATGCTAAAGGATATCTAAGGAAGATGTTTTAAGCAGAGGTATTGCTCTGTCCTAACTGCTATTGGATCTTCTGCTAACGTGCAGAATATTACTCTTTTGTCTCTGCAAGCTTTTAACAAATTGAGACTCTGGCTTATGTCTGAAGGAGTCACAGATTCCTTAGAAATAACAATAGTAGCCTGATGAAATATCATAAGATGAAAGAAGAGAGTGTCTATATCATTTCTTAAGTTTAGAAACAAAGAAGAGACCACTGCTTCAAAAGTTTAAAAAAAAAAAAAAAGAGCAAAAATAGCAAGGTTAGCTTTGGTTTACCATAAATTGTGGTGATGCAAACAATACAGAACTGTGGTAATAATTAATAAAAGTTAGACATGATAGATCTGTTGGGTGTTCCTGAGCTCCTTAGCTGGCATCTCTTCTCTGACATCTTCTGAAGTACCGTGACAAAGGGGGAACGGTCCTGCAGAGAAAGACACTGTTCATTCTTGCCTTTGAAGCCCTCATATTTGTAAGGTAAATTTATCAGTAGTCTGCCTTGAGCATTTAGAATATGTATTACTCATTTGTCTATTTCTATTGGACATATAATCTAGTAAAGTTCAGAATGTAAACCCAGACAAGCATTGTCCTTGTACATTATATGATTTACGAAAGAAGTCCTGTCGTTATCTGAAATAGATTACAGGCAATAGTTGTGCATCAGAGCTACACAGCAAATGACAGATAGACACATATAAATATAACAGAAACCTCTCCAAATCTGATTCATAGTTTTTAAGATACAGTTGTCTCTAAAGTTTGAAAGATTGGATCAAGAAAGTAGTTTTACAATTAAATCAATGCTTCTATCGTAATTTAATTGCAGTTACTGTAAAAAAGTAGAAGAAAGTCCATAGATAACCCAAATCTCAGCTCATTTCTGGTCATTTCAGTTCTTCATGAGTTCTACAGCTAACTCTTAACATCGTCTTCTTACCCAGTCTTCATTTTCTTCATGGAGGCATAAAAAGTTCAGTGTGTATATTTGTGAAGTATATATTTTAACAGAAAAGTCCTTGAGATCAGATTTTTATATTTGTCATAAATATGTATGCAATGATTTGGAGTTTAATTGGAATTCTCACCTGTGCAACTGGCAGAAGAAAATGAGTTCTTTGTATAATTCTTGGCTAATCCTCTTATGCCCCTACAGCCCACAGAGAAATGTAGACATATGCATCTTTTCTACTGTGTTTCAATATGCAGGGAAGCATATTGTTTGTATTGGAAGTTTTTTATGCCATTTTTCATTTCAAATCATAAAATTATAAATCTGAGACTTGTTATGCACTGAATAGAAGTTATAACTGTTCTTTATAGCGTTTGTGCCATTTCTTAACCAAGGCTTTATTAGCTACAAATTCCAAGTAATGCAATACACATCTGACTTGGAAATCCTGATCTGGACTTTCGTCCTGTCCCAAGGCAGCTCCTACATAGAAGGATGTAGTATGACAGATAGGAATGCAGTGGGCAAAGTATGAGACAGACCTTATTGCTCTGTCATTAAAGATATTGAAAGCATTCATTAATTGTTATATTTCCATAAAGATCAGACTTCAGTTGTGGGGTAGCATTATTATTTGATATGACAAAGTTAAACAATTTCCATATTTGCAAATCCTTTTTTTTCCCCCCACATATTATAATGTTTGCAAATATAATGTAACTGCAATATGTGTGTGTACAGAAGTTTATTGAAATGGATCATTGGAATTTTCTTTTTTAGCAAAGATTATTTGTGTTCCCAACTAAAATGGCAGTTCCTTTTATCTTCATCAAACGTTTTGTTATTTCATGATGTCGGTTATATAAATTACTCCCCATTTCTGGGAGGAATGATTGAGAGCCCTGGGGTGTATATGCATTGCAGTTTTATGTCAGCCAGTTGTTTTCATGCTACGAGACTTCAACTTGCACAATCAGAACTAGGCACTGTATGTTCTTATTAAACGTGAAACTTGTAAAAACTGATTTTGTTAGCTGGACTTGACTATCATCAATCAAAATTAGAAATAAAATTAGTAGACCACCTGGATACGTGTCTAGGTTCCCACTTATCTAGCTGGCTGATACTGACTGGTGGAGGATGCATCTGTCTCTAAGGACTTGATATGCTGGCAGCCGCATGTAGTTGGTCCAGATCTGTTTTAGGTAGGAAACACAGGTGCTCTCAGTCGCAGTGATCAGATCATTCCTATTGTGTGCACTTAACAGAGGTGGCTGAGGAAGCTGTGAAGATCTTTATCAATCCTTGGCAGTCTCTTAATCTGAGCAAGACTTCCAGAGAGATATTCAAACACTGTGATCTGGATTTTTTTTCTGTCTCAGACAGAGGGTATTGAGATAAAGCTGTAGAGATAGGTGAACAGGCCCTTCACTTTAAGTTGTTGGAACAGAAAAGTTTGCTGCTCTTAGCTATGCCGCCTTCTTCTTAGACCAAGCATTCTGGTACCCTTACGTACTAGTGCTTTATTTTATGCTCAGTATTCAAAGCCAGAAGTGTGTCTCATTGGCTTCTTTATTCATTGTTTTATATAATTATTTTATTGTGTTGTTTTTCCAGGAAGAAGCAGTCCAGGGCAGTTTGTGTAAATGTCTCGGTGGGCGCCCACTGTCAAAGATTGGAACCATTGCTTGGATGGTAACACTGAGTGATGCCGTACATAATTTCTTAGATGGTTTGGCAATCGGTGCTTCTTTCACTTTGTCTCTGTTTCAAGGACTTAGTACCTCCATAGCCATCTTGTGTGAAGAGTTTCCTCACGAGCTGGGTAAGAAGCTTCATTCAACGTATTGATTTCTGTGGAAACCACCAGTGTGGGAAGTTACACTTGCCAAAACTTTGCATAGGTTGAAATGAAATTTAGACAATTTAATGGAAAAAATGCTCTTCAAAAAATCTTCCCAAGTACCAAAATACATACCTATTGTAGGAAGTCCTCGAATGCAGGCGGATGAAAGCTGTGAATGAATATTATTATTATATTATTCATAATAATAATAATTATTATTATTATTATTCATAATGAATATTATTATTATTATTCACTGTGAACAGTGAATCATAGAATGGCTTGAGTTGCAAGGGACACCAGAGATCATCTAGCTCCAACACACCTGCTGTGGACAGGAATGTTGTTCATACATGCCATCCTATGGATGTTTTTTTCTTTTTTTTCCTTTATGACTAAGCCTGTGTTCTCAAACTCTTAGCTAAGTTCTACATCGCCTAATTGCTGTAGAATATTTCAGTTATCTTAATATTGAAGGGAAATGCTCATCATTTGCTTGAATGAAGGAAAAACAGCAGTGGATTATAAGTTGTATACTAATAATGTATTTTCCTTCTTAATTCCTTTGAAATCAGAAAACAGTATCATTTGCTGAAGATGGTTTTCTCTTTCTTCATTTCTTTTTTCTCTATTAGGGGATTTTGTCATCTTGCTTAATGCCGGAATGAGTATTCGACAGGCTCTGTTTTTCAACTTTCTGTCTGCATGTTCCTGTTACATTGGGATGGCTCTTGGTATATTAGTAGGCAACAACTTCGCTCCTACCATCATTTTTGCTGTAGCTGGTGGAATGTTCCTGTACATCTCTCTGGCAGATATGGTGAGAAAGAATTTCATTTTTCAGTCATTTAATTTTCTTCAAGAAAACAGAGACTTCAAAAGCAGTCTCTCTGATAGAGATTAGTATTCTGTCCCTTCCATGCTAGAATCATCTACTTCTTGTTATTAGATGTTAAATAATCAATTATAACCTTAATGGAGGTGCACAAATAATTATGCTTATTCATTAAATGCAAAAGTCTTTGATTTCACAACTAGGGCTGGCCAAACTATTACTGAAAAAATGTTTTAAATAAGGGAAAGATTTTCATGAGCTTGGGTAGTTTTCATTAAAGAATGAAAATATTTTAATTTTTTTCAGCATTTTAAAGTGTTTTGATTATTAAATTAATCACTTGCCTCTTCAGAAGACATCTTCTAAAAGAAACGAAAAAAATATGTTAACAAAATGAAACTAAATATTTTGTTTAGAGTTGAGTTAGTTGTGTTTTTGTAACCTCAGCAGTAATTTTAGACGTGCTCAGGTAAAAAATTCCATTCTGCTTTTAATAAAATTGTATCAGACCCAGCTTCTTGCTTCTTGGTTCAGACTAAAACAACAACAACAAAATTCCTGTGATTTGCTGAACTCAGTTTAAAACAGTCTGTCTATCATTTATTTTTGAAAGTATGCTAGAATATATAAGGCAAAGAAGTTGTGCTAAGATCCACAGTAGATTCAGATGTTAAGAATTAAGTCTGGCTTCACAGGTAGTCAACAATATTCTGTAAGTTATTCTTAAAATGATGCTTTATCTCAAAATGAAAAAGATACTTCAACTTTTATTATGTTTAATTGAAGTATTAAGAGATCAGATGTATCTGCAAAGGTGTTTCCACCTGTCACATAAGAATCTGTTTGGGTGTAGAACTACAATGAGGCCTGAATGTAAGAAGATTTAGAGCCTCAGTTACATTCTGCATGCATTTAAGGTCTCTTATATGTTTATTGTGACTGTTACATTAAATACTATGGTAGTCTAGGTAATAACAGAGGATTTTATAAGTAGTAATCTTGGAGTTAAATAAACCATATAAATAGTTTCTTTATTAAATTTGCAGTACCTTAATTACTAATGCTTTTTATTTAGTTTCACTCTGTTATAATGAATCATAGCATACTCAGCTATGATATTCGGAACTCATGGCATAAATTTAGCGTGGCTCAATTTAAAATTATTAAATCTGTTGATGTAGGTAACATTCTTTTCTTTATACGTATTGCTCTGCATGCTCTCTTTCTCCACCCAGCCCTCCAACATCTTCTTTCCTGCATCTCTCTCATTTTCTAGGTTTTTGGATTATATCAGCTACCTGTCTGAGCTTTTCTCCTCTCTGACAAGTCTGAATTAGGGTGCTTTGCACGGGATCTGCCTTTCTGCTTTCTGTTATGATTTTCACACACTTCTGTTCTGCTTGTAGAAGCAGGTAGGATTAACAAAAATGTCTTATCTACTTCCTTTTCTTTTTCCTGTTCTTTTCCATTTTGAACAGAGGCACAATCTAGCTTCCACGTTAGTAAAATCATCACATGAGGAAGCTGCGGGTGTGTGACAATGTGTTCACTGAGGTGTGTGAGAACAAATGAGCCTTGCTGTATGGCATGAAGCTAATCTGGTTTCTTGCCTCTTGTGCAAGAGGAACACAGAGCTCTTGATTGATTTCTGGGAAGGTTTAGCCTTCCCCCTTACCGTAATCTGTTCTTCAAGAATTGCACTGCCTTCAATAGTTCTTTTTGCCTTATGAGATGAAGGAAAGATGAGACTTCTGAGTCATCCCAAGGCAAGGCTTCTGAACTGAAACCAAACTTTAGAGTCATCTTTGCATTCTATCTATACTATTTCGGCACAGCGGGAAAATATTTTAAACTTTGACAGATGTAAGTAAAAGTCATCTGCAATTGACTTTATTTGCAACAAACACATACCCTGAATTGTCCCCTGCTGTTGCTGCAAACCTTTATCACCAGTGCTCATCTGCCACCACCTGCATTTGCTCTCAGAGGAAATATAATTTTTTCGGCAGTTAGCAACTACCCTTTGCTATTATCTTACCATTAAGATGCCTGTTGTGAAAAAAATAATTCCTTCATTACACTGTAAGGTAACATTTTATGTTACCACCAGTTTTGTATCATTCTTCTTCATTCTTCTTTGCTTTACCACTACGTTCTTAGCCCTCCAGACCTTCTATTTGTAACAGGTTTCTCATTTCTGAGAGGCTGTCCATGTTTTCAGCTTCACTTCTTTTGCTTATAGATAAAGTAGAAGAATCTTAATCTTTATTTCCTGAACCAAGACTTCTGTCCATATTAGTGAAGGAAGAAACACAACAGTTAGCAGTACAAGGGCAGCTGCTTCTAGCAATATATGGAACAATAATTGGACCCAAATAAAAAATAGGAAATTTGCGTGAGAGCCAACCAGGCAAGACCACAGCAGAAGAAAAACAAAACTCCATTTCAGTTTCCTGTCCTCGATGAAATGGTTTTTCAGCGTAACTAGGGTGACTTATTCTCTGACTGCCTTCACCCTCTGTTTGTTCTATTACTCAGTCCAAAACAGCAGTATGTTCCAGTTCTGAAATGGCCTTGAGTTACACGTGCTACCACAAGATGGCAATACTTACCTAAAATTATCCGCTTTTTCAGTTCCCGGAGATGAATGATATGCTGAGAGAGAAAGTGACAGGAAGAAAGATGGATCTCACATTCTTCCTTATTCAGAATGCTGGTTTACTAACGGGGTTTGCTGCTATACTGTTGATTACCTTGTATGAAGGAAATATTCAGCTGTGATAATGCAAGTGAAAATGGAATCGGTGTTGAAGACGTCAAGTAAATTATGAATGGAAGACATTTGAAATCCATAAAGGGACATTCGTTTACTCTTCTTGGTTTTGAAACATTGACAGGTTCCATTCTCCCCATCCCAAATGCAGGCAATCTTTTTATAGGACTTGCCATTGATCCAAATAGTAGGCTCTGTCAACTTCTGTACTCTACTAAGGAACTGATTCTAATACTTGTATTTCTACCTAAAATTATCAGACGTACCTGAGTTGTTATAGAGAAAAAGGGGGTTACTTGGCCAGTAGAATTATGCAGTGTATGCAATTCAGACCAAATGAAAGCTGAGCTCTTCTAGGAAGAAAATAATGCTTTCCCATATCCTTTTGTAACTGTGATGAAAACAAGCAGTTTCAAAGCTGCTTAATTTCATGAGTTCTGCTGCAGGATTTGTCTGTGTAACATCTCCTTCCACCACCAAAACAAAACTAAAACAAACAAACAAAAAAACAACTATTTCAAAGTAGGTACTAATGAAGCTAAGATTTTAAATTACTAATTAACACTGGAAGGAAAGATACCAGTTACTGCTTTTGAGCTTTTCTCTTTATGTGTGCACTAGGGAATTGTTGATTTATTTTCAGAACCACTTTTTGTTGTTTTTTTTTAAATTGGAGGGAGCGTGTGTGAAATTTATGACAATTTATCAACTCCACAACATTTTAGAAACATTGAGTATTTAAAAAAAAAGTCAAGCATTTTGTATTTTATGAAGATAGCCTTGTTTTGTATTTTATTTCCATAGATATTCCTTTATAAAAAAGTCTATTTTGAGTTAAAATTTTCAAAGGATATATTGTTAGTTACACAAAGTGGAGCTTAGAAAAAAAACTTGCTAAAATCAACATTCCAGGATGTTTTTTTTTTTTTTTTTTCCAATTTGAATAGTTTTCTTGTATGCAGTTTGGTGAAAGTTGTGTTACTAAAATATACAAACTTTTATTACTATTTGTTGCATTTGAACTTTCTAAAATCATGTTTGTATGTATGAATTCTTCTGAAATAAACAGTTTAGCTACACTGAAGTCATAAAATGTGTGCAAGGAAATTCATACTGAACCTAGAAAATGACTTTTCTAGGTCCCTGGTTGATTAAAAATAAACAAAACCCACCACCAACAAAACCCAACCATTTCATACAGGCAAACTATGCAAGAATAGTAAATGATACTTAATTTAAACTTTGCTATCAGGTTTAAAATGTAATTGTAGTAGTTTATGATTTTTGCTGTATGGAAAACATGTTTATGAGTCACTTCATGCCCTCTTAGTTTCTTTGAAGAAGAGTCAACCCACCGCATATTCTTTCCTCTAACGCTTGTTGATTCCTTGCATATAAGTTGCTTGCAAATGCTACTCTTATGTGTCTCAAGAATGTTTTATTATCACTTTGAGTGTTCATTGACTTTTAAAAATCAACTATTCCTATTTCATCAGATTATTAAAATAATATATGGCATGATACTTTTCAGCCTTACATCCAAAAGTTTGCAAAGGAGATTTGATTTTTATCATATCACTAGGGAGAAAGAATTGAGACAAATGTATCACTCAAATAACCTACTTTTAGATCACAGAGTGGAATAGAGATGATTAAACCCTAATATTCAGTCTAGTGCTCTAGTCAAAAATGAAATTGCCTTTTCTGCTTGTGGAATATTTCATGGGTAAGAAAGCTTTTTGATTTCTCTGAGATCTGTCTGTATGAACTTTAGTATTATGCTTCTCCAGTACATATAAAATTAATCTATTCCAATTCTAGGTGTGCCAATGATTTGCTAGGTTTTGCTGATATACAAAGCGAGGAAGAAACAGGAGCAAAAATGGCTGTTTTGTTACAGATAAGACTGCAGTAAGTTACTCTCTAAAAGTTTGAAAAGCTGTTGAGAAAGTTATTTCATATTCTTTTTCACATCGATGTGATCAGTAACACTATTCATCTTATGTCATCCCTTCATCCTTCCTTTTAACTGTCATGTAAATTCCATATATAACACAAATTCAGAGGGCTCTCATATGCTCATATGCTTATTTGTTGTCACCATAGGTCAAATTATCTGACTAATATACACTTGAGAAAATAATCTGTGTTAGCACTACATAGCTCACTGACATACAGTTTTCTCTTTTTCATGGCATGGTTCATGACCCAAGACTAACTTCGTTAAATGGCATTAAAGTAGGTGGGGGGAAAAACATACCTATAAAAGACTCTAAAGAGAGAGTAACGACGGTTTTTGGAACAAAATTATATAAAGAACAATAATGTTCTTTATATATAGAGAGATAAGCCTTGGAGTGATTCTGATTGCTTGAAGAAGGAACATACAGAAAAGTGAATTTGTCAAAAATGTGATACAGTGATAACTGTCTATGGTTTCAGGAAAAATGAGTTGAAAAATTAAATTGGTACTTAAAAGTTTAGAGTTATTGCTTTTGACATTTCAATGAGATCTTTAGTGAATGAAGATTTAGAGCACATTTAAAAATGAAAATTTGGTATCAAATTTTAAGCTAAATTAAATATCAGCTCTAATTTAAGCGTAGTCTGGAACTACTCTGGAAATATTTGCTTTGCTGCTCTTTCATGTTTTGCAGCTTGCCTGAAGCTTTGTGTTACCTTAGTTAAAAGATCTATAAAAGCAGATCTGCACAGTTTACAGATGACTTGAACATTCAATTAATTATGCTAATGATAGCAACGTAAACATCTTTCCTGTTTGATGCATGTAGAGAATCAATTGTGTGCTAATTTCTGCATTGTCTTTTAGGAATAATCTTTTAAAATCTCTTATTGAATAAACCACTGATTTACCTGCAGGTAGGTGAACAGATTTACGTATTTGCTTGCTGGTTTGCATTTTATTTTAGAGTCTCCTGTGTGTGAATTTGAAGAATGCTACATCCTGGGAGAGAAGACGTAACTGACTTTTTCTACTCCATGTAATTCAAACAAAACCACTTACACTGACAAAGAGTGTTGAGCCAAGTTTGGCTGTCATGAAAGCGCAAACCACTGCTAAATTTAGAACATGAATTGAGAATGTTTTTCCTTTAACTCTAGACGCTAATGCTAAGGAAGAAGACTTTTGAGAAGTCTTTCAAATCCCTTAAAAAACAAACAAACAAACAAAAAAAAACAACACACACAAACACCCACAACAAGTCAAGTGAAAGTTGCTTAGTCTTTGTTGTAAGAACAATAACTTGAAACAAGAGAGATACTTCCACTCTTCCTTCTGCAGCTATGGGAGTTAGTCAGCTGTACTAGCTGTTCCCTTAAGTATGTTGCGCCGACTTCAGGTGTTTGAGATTTCAGACTAAGTGATAGATGCAAGATGCTGTCATTCATTTTCAAAAGGGTCAAAACTGTTCAGAACTACACAAGGTAAAAGGGCACTAACTCTTCTAATGGTTGATCTGTATGTATCAGCAGATACCAGCAAACTGCTTCACGTGTGCACAGGCACATATGTCTTTATTTTAGGTTTTTACTTTTATTCTATTAAATATCACAAGGTTTCCAGGAACACTGTAGCTTGCTTATCAGCTCTTACAATACTTGATGCGCAAGTTATTTCTCTAAGATTTTAGGTGAAACTCTCCTTTCTCTATCTGGCAGTTCAACTCAAAATGTAATGGTGTGATAAGTCAGTAAAATGAAAAGTAGACAGCTGCATCTGCTAGCGATTGATACGTCTGTCAAAGACAAGGCTACAATATCTTTTTAGGGTTTAATCCCCAGTATGTTTCTTTTATACCTGATATATTGTCTTTTTCTTTTTCTTGATACTTTTGAAGATAATATAGAAAAGTGCAACAGCATTTAATATTTGGGGTAAAAATAGGACATACTGAGTGATGTAGGATATGAACTACAGGCAAGATATGGTTTGAATTTATGGACAGCATGTGAATTTAGGAGATAATATAATTCTCTATAGTGTAGTTGTTAACTGTTGATCTCAGTGATAGCATTGTGAAAGATTCACAGGGCCCAAATTCACTTCCTTTAGAGAGAGTTCCTGACTCTTACGGAGAAAAAAAAAAAAAAAAAAAAAAAAAAAAAAAAAAGGAGAGTATAAGCAACTTATAGTACCCATAGAGGGACCTGAGTACAGCACTTAAATGCTATAAATGCTATAGTAACTTCTTCAGGTTTTTTTTTTTTTGTTTTGTTTTTTTTTTTAATGAAAAAATGATATTGAGACAGGGAAGCAGCAGGATCTGTAATAGTGGCATAGCAGGCTCCATGCTGCTCAGTGCAGTGTTCCATCTGCTCTTTCCCCTTCTTTTAGAAATTAAGGAAACTGGTGGTTCAGTAAATTTTGGAAGAGAATGTACTTAAAAACACAGCAGGAAAAACATGCTTTATAAAGATGTTCCAAGAAATAATTTTCTATGCAGGACATTCAGGGAAAGTGCAAACTATAATTGGATTGTAAGAAAAATTGTTTAATTCTAGTCCAGTACTGTTTTCCTTATTTTGACCATCTCTAAAGATAGTTGCTCATTTTCAACTGATTCCTAGCGATTTTGCCCAATCTTAGTTTGTATTGCAGGAAAAAGTTGTCATTATTTTTAGTTAAGTTTGGAAAAACAGCCCAACCTTGCTGTGATGTACTGCCCTAGTTCCTTTGTTTTGATCTTCTGCTAATAATGCTTAGTTGGATTCTTTGAGCTTTGAATGTAAAATATTCTATATTTTCTAATTCTATTTTGATTGTGACAATGAAATCCAAGGCATATTAATCATTGTGTTGATTCCACATTAAAATATTGAGTTTTCACATATTTCAGATCCAGATCCTAGATTGTCCCAGAAAACATACAAATAACATATGTTACAGCTGTGGAAAGTAAGTCAATATCATGAATAGCTATCATGAAGAAGCTGGAAAGCTGAAGGGTGCCCCAAAGCCAGTATCATCAGTAACTTTCCTTGCTTCTTTATTACTTCTTTTAAAAAAATATATTGGTTACAATCTGTCCATCCATTGCCTTCTGTAGCTTTTTCTGTGTTGTTAATGATGCTGGGAGTGATACATGTATCAGTTTGGTTCAGTGTAAAGGCGAAATAACTGCTGTTCTCCAGCAGCAGAATCCACACCTTGCATGAAAGTAAATAAATAAATAAAGACATCTATGAATGTCTCTTGCCTGAGATAAAAAACGTAACGCCTCTCAGAAACTCCCAAATCTGATAATCTCAATACGGTCTGTTTTGTCTTGGGTTTACCTCACCATTGACAGCCAATATCTCCCAATGGCAGCTACGTTTATCCCATTCCAAATTACTGTTTTATCATCTAAGCAAGTGTTGAGGAGTCCATCATGATTCTATTTGCTGAGAATTTATAGTTGGACCTACGAAGCTGCTGAAATTAGCAATGTTGTGTTTTGTGGAGTTGGTCTTGGCGGTGCTGAATTAATATATATAAAAAAAAAATAGCTAGTAATCTTTTTCAGGAAAAGCATTTTGTTATTATTCCAGATATTTAATTATTTTGAACAGTTGTGGTATAGACAATTGTGGACAAGAAAAAAATAATTTGGGGAAAGAGCAGCAATCGTTTCAGAATAAACTTTTTCTTGAGAAGAAAAAGCGCACAATGGCATTCCCTTATTGCTGAAGTATGAGAAAACCAGTCTAACTAGAAGAAACATGAAATGAGGTGATATGAGTCAAGTATATTTAGTTGGAAAATACCAAATAGTTTTGATGTCTTTGACCTAAAAGATAGAGAAGCTGCACTAAAATCCACTCTTCCAATTCATCAGTGAAACCTAATGGTTTTGGTGTCCCAGTAAATGCAATGACAAAGTACGGTCTAGAGAACATTCAATCTTTTCCAGGTTGTTTCTGTAAGTCAAAAAAGTAACTACAGTGTCAATGATTTGTATATTTTTGTTCTGGCAATGGATTGCACTAAGCTGACAATTGTAACACAAATCATTTGAGAGTGTCCCTTTTATAGTTGTGATAACACACACTTGTGTGTGATGCTGAGGTGTTGTAATTGTTTCTCAGGTTTTCGTACACTAAAATTAATTACTTCCAGAGAAGATTATCACAGAATTGTATTGTCTTTTTTTGTTGAACTTTCTAGATACTCTTACAGTCTGCAGAAAGCTCTTGACCATTTTAATAAGTTATTAGTAAGAAAATACAGATCCCCTTTTAGTTGTAAAAATGTTAGTAGTGATTTGCAATAGTTAAGTGTTCATTAGAAGTATGTTATGGTGTGATTTGCTTGAAATTTCCTGTTGCAAACAGCAAACTTGAGTGCAGAAAATGATTTTATCTTGATTAATGATCTTGTATTTAGAAGAACATGGTTCTCTGTGCCAACAAAGAAATTGTCCTCCATTCACTAGAGATTTGGCAATTTCTCACCTCATTGGTATATTAGTGAAATCAAAGCTACATGTTCTGCTAAATTGGTAAGTGATTAGATGAGGTACATTGCATTACCTGTCCCTTAAAAAAAAAAAAAAAAAAAAGATCAGTCCATATGAATTACTTCTCCCTTTTTGCATTTTTATTGCGTTTCCAATCTTAGCTAAATCTGTGGTCGCTTATCTTGGAAGATCAAAGGAGTGACTGTCATTGGTAACAAACACAGAGCCTTGTTCACTGAATTACTTAAACTTCCTCTGTACTTCAGGGGAACTCCAGATATGCAAGGGACGTAGAACTGATTTCAGAATACGAATATACCATACTCTGTGCTTGAAAATACGTGTCTTTGAAGATGTCTTCCTCAAGATTGATTAGTGGATTTAGGAATCAGTGTGGCACTGTCAGACTTGCACTGTGTGTGCTATTTGTTTGACTTGTTGAAAAGGTGCCACAAAATAAAGAGTGCTTGTGCATCAAATGTGAGACTCGGCAGAGAAACATACAAGTTAATGACCTATTTACTAGCATACATAGCCATACTGAGGAGAAAGCTCGTAGAGTAAAAGACAGCAGAGAGGTGTCCATGTGATAATGAGACAGATCTCAACAGTGTGACTTACAAGCATTTCTTAGCTGAAAACCAGGTGAGTGTCTGGATACACCTTGACTCCATACTGGGATGAGACCTAGGAAGTAACATCCATCCCTCATCCTCTTATCTTTTATGTTCACTCTAATTTCTACTGGAAGATTATGTGGATCAGTAATTTCTAGCTTTAAGTGACTAGGGTACCTGAAACTGTAACTTACCAGGGCATACTTGTCCTGGGGCTTAGCCAAAAGCATAGATTCCATAGAGCAACAATTGGAGCTGTAATTACATTTGACTTGGAATTACTTGTCCTGTGTGCATGTGAAATACTTGCCAAGTTCCTAGCCTGAGGAGTTTGGAGGATATGCTCTGTTTCAGAAATGCGCCCCTGTTTGAGTTAATTAGAAACTTGGAAACACTGATATTGGTAGGAAATTTAATATACGATGGAAAAAACTACATGAACTACAATCCTGCTTTTCCCCCAGCTATATCTACTCTATTTGTCTCCTGAATAGCAAATCAAGTGAGATTAGTAACTCTGTACTAACAGGTCAGGATAGGATAGTTTTTTTCCAGTTCCTGATAGGTGATGATATACTGGATGTGAGGAGTGATGCTTCAGACTATACTAAATGAACTTTCTAATTCTTTTTCTCTAAGAGGTAGGAGAAAAAAATATGTAAAGACTAGCCAATACCAGAAACTAAAGTCAGGGTGATCATGATTAGGGAGAGTGCAGTTAGCAATAAAATTGCACCACAGTAACAATAATAGTTATAATTGCTTTTATTTATATAAATTTAATTCTGGGCTAATGGCTGCAAGTAATATCATGGACACATTATGATTTGTGACTTACGAGGTGAAAGATGACTCAAGTAGAGCTTTCCCCTTGTACTGTGAATAGTAACTTCCTTTTTGAGACTAAGAAATGTTGTACTTCTTACTTTAAATAACAGCAATTAATTTCTTTAAGAAAGTCATCCAAGGATGGGAGCAGATAGCACCTCTGGGCTCTGCTCCCTAAAAGCAGAGAAAAGAGATGTCTGATCAGCTAATCATTGTAGTTTCACTGATCATTATGTAAACAAGATTATCCACATAATGTAGTACCCATGTCTAACAAGTCAGGTTGGAGTACCAGGTAGAATCCCCAGCAATAGGTACAATGAAGGGAAGAAGAGAGCATTTCTATGTGAGAAGAGAATAGCACAGCACCTACAGCTCCTGCTGTGGAGGGAATTTAGGAGGAATGAGAAATTAATGAAGCGAAGCCAGGCCCTGAGGCTGGCAATGTTCACACGAGGAGGTTGGATGTACTTAGGGAGGTGCCAACTGGAGGGTTTGGGGGCAGATATACTGAGAAAGTAGATAATGTTTTGAGTGGTTTATGTCTTGGAAGAAGGAAAAAGCACCATATAAACCTGAAAAGGGCAAGTAGAAAGTGACTACAGCCTGTCATGCCTACGCTCTGATTGTTTTGTACGCCCACATGGATTTGGAGTGGATGCTATAAAGATCTGGAAAAAAGTAACATTAAATTTCCTATAGTGTGGGAAAGATGGACTTGGGCACATGACAGAGTTACCAGGTGGGAATTCATCTATGGGGTGAGGTAATTAACATACATGCTGTAGAAAATGTAAGTTATACCTCGATGAAAGAGGCTCAGATTTGTGTGGACTGTGAGCACACACCTGTGAGCAGTTGCCCCAGCCCAGGTGGTGTGCATGAAGCTATTAGCTGTCCAAATTACCTTCCCAGCTTCTGCCAGGTGGATTCAGGCAGTTAAGAGGGCTAAGTGAGCCTTTTGCAGGGCAAGGCAAAAACCTGCTTTAAGAACTTTTTTAAGGTATGTAACTGATGAAAATACAGATTAAAGAATCATTCTAAGGGTTTTTGTAACAGGATATCTGGTTCTTACCAGCATCTTATTGCCCCTCATGCTTTCAGGGGGCTAAAGGAGAGACTTTGCTGACCAAAAGATTTTGAAGAAACAAGATGTCTGGATCTAACAAGGGAGTGACTGGATTGTGCATCATGCTAGGAAACGCTGGGCAAAAGATTGAACTGCTTTGGTTTTCTTGCCTATACGTGAGCCGAGGAAGAGGTAAGAGAGGTGTTGTTGCTGGGGAGGGTGAGCAATGAGCTAGGGAAGCTGAGGAGCAATGTAACATGGTGGGTAGTATGAAACTGTGTTGTGTTTTCCTACTTTTCTGCACCTGCACTGGGTGATGCTGTTGTTTCTGAAGTGAAGTCCTGAGTCTGCTAGCCTGAGAGCTATGCTCCAACCTAGTATGGAAATCCCAAGAGCAGAAGGACTGTAGTGGCAGATTTCTTCAGGAATAATAAGTACACTGTGTGGTAGCTGCAGTATGGTGTTCCTAAAGGAATTCCGTAATAAATTCTTTGTAGAATTTTGTTCTGACTTATTGCAGGAAGAGCTGGTAGATATATAATGGCTGTGGGGTATAACTTGTGGATGCCATAGAAAATGATGAAGGCAGAAGTAGCTCTAGTTTGCTAGTATTTGTTCAGGTCACATGTTCAGCTGTATATCAATACAACAATATGCTGGGTACCTGAGAAGTTTTAAAGAGTTTCTTGGAGACTGCAGGAGGTAGAGAGCAAAGGGCAGAAAAAAGGAAATGTGTTGTGTTCATCTGCTTTGTTGTTGTCCTTTTTGTTTGTTTTGTTTATTTGTTGCTTTTTTGTTTGTTTATAATTAAGCTCTTGTAATGAGGGTGATTATCCTTTAAGCTGTTGAGATTTTCAGTGTGAGCTATGGCACTGGAGGGTGCCAGGCACCTTAAATGGTTGGGTCCTTTTAAAATGTTATCATTTTTGCTTAATTTTTAATGGATGTGTATGGACCTTGTTGGAAGGGGAGGTGTGGAACCAACTTCTATCCCTGTTCTCGGTTAAGAAAGGTGGGATGGGGAGAACAAATCACTCAAAATGAATTTTAAAAGAAAACGAATATTAAGGAAGATGCTTTGTTTAAGGTGGGAGTAGCGAGGAATGTTGAGAGCTCTCTGTTTTGTGCTTTTGACCTCTAAGGCAACAATCTCCTGTCAGAAGTAGTATAAGCAAAATTCCTGAATATGTACATGGTATGGTGAGTGCTATGCAGAAGATCAGACATAGCATTTGGAATTGCTAAAATTTAAATGTTGTCTGCATTCTCCTCTAGAAAATAAGTGGTGAAGGCCCTGTGACATGTTGCTTGTAGTAATGCCTGAATGGAGACATTGCGGAATACAGTACAGAGATGTTGATGTCCTTGGGGTCTGCAACAGCATGTGTCCAGAACAAGGCTGACAGATGATAATACAGTTGGTGTCTAGTTAAATGAGATATGAGTTCATATGGATGTACTACTCCTGAAATGATAGTGGTGCATCTGTGTTGTGGTTCATGATGTAATTTGCAGATCTGTGGGCTTTTAGACAAAGGCAGAATGAGGTTTTCAAGTTGGATCTAAAAAGTCAACTTTTTTTTCTTGAGTTGTTGCTGTGGTTTTGTGTTGTGGTTCACTTTTTCCTTTCAGCTTTCCTTTCATTTCCCCTGCCTCTCCCAAATGGCAGTAATGGCCCATCTTGTCTGTCCATTCAGAGCAGTGTTAATTGCAAACTGTGAATGTTTTTAAACCACTTCAAAAATGAATAGCCATCTTGGGTGAGATTAAATTGTCACTCTGTTCTCACCATGGAAATTAAAGTACATCAGTGTCTACTTGCCTTAGATCAACTTGTGACCCCATGCCTGACAATGCTGTGGCCAGTGTCTGGGAAGGCAATTCATGACTTTTGTAGGGGCAACAGAGCTATTTGCTGCCTATTCTTCAAAAATCCACAAAGTAAGGATAAATTTTCCAAACCTTGAAAGTATAACACTGCTTTACGTCTGTATTATCTCTGTCAGGCAGGTTGCAGGGTAGTTTGTCAGGATAAAATAAACAGAAAATAAAATATTAAGCACTTTGTGAATAAACTTGGGAATGGCAAAAAGAAAAAAAAAAAAAAAGCAGTATACTGGAATCCAATAGGGAGATGTGTGGGTGGAAGTCAGGAAAGTTCCTATAAAGGATTCTGAGTGCTGTCATGGTCTTGTCTTTCTGTATTTCAACTAGCGTGTATCAAGATATGTCTATCGCAGTTTATAAATCTGCCTTCCTACAGCTCTTCTTGACTACCCATGGACAGGATATTCCTTTATACAAATATGACACAGTTCTGCAAGTCAGAACTTGATGTTCCATGAGAAGACCCAGCTCAATCCTGTGTCTTCTCAAAAGGGTAGGATTTAGCATGGGTGACTGCTGCTATTAACACTAATTTGTCTGGCAAACTAACTAGCTTTGTCTTTCCTAGTTTCAAATGCTAAGATCCAACTTGACAAGGTGGCAACAATCTATTGTGCAAGTAAAATGCTTAGCTTAGGCTGAATTTTTAAGCTCTCAATACTTTCAAACAAGATAAAAAGAATATAGAAACTGCCTCCATCTGAATAGACAAATACAAGAATCCTAACTGGCTGAGCAAAATTGGAAGGATATCCAGTCCATCTAGATCCGTGTTCGTACTGATGCTTTGGTTCATGGTCAGGTGAAGTAGTCCTGGTAATACTGCTTTTAGTAGGGCCGTATAGCTGAATCCAGTCATGTTAAAAATCCACGTTCACCACAAATACATAGGCTTTCTCTGAAGGATGGGATTAAGGTAACTCCTGTAGGACCTATAAGAATGTATGGTGTATCTTCTTCAGCAGTTTCTATTGGCTTCTTTGAACACTCTTGTTCATAGAGTAGACCAGACTTTTGTCATGATTTTTCTAGGTAAAAGAAAGTTGAAGGTCTAATCTTCATGCATGGCTGTTGACCTTTGCAGTCTGACAGGGACAACGGGGTAAGCCAGGCCCTTGGCAACAGAACCTGGTCTGGTTTTCATGCATGGGCTGCGGGTCAGAGCAGTTTCAAAGTACTGAACCAATAATACTAAATGCTAGTGGAAATGCAGGTGTGGGAGAAATGTTTGCTGAATCACACAGTGGTGGGTAGGGGAGAAATATGATTTATAAGCTATGGGATAAACCAGAAAGCTCAGATCCAGTGCACAGATATTTGCTGGGAACATCTGTGACCTGATAATGTGGTCTGGACTGAAATGGAACAGACAATGTTAGACTGTAGTGCTCCCAGCGGAGAGCTCAAGCTCTTAGATTCTGCACCAAGTAATTTTAGGAACAGCTAGTTGGAGTCATGGCTTGGAGTGGTAGACACTGGGGCTCAAAGCAGAGAGTGATTTGGCCATTGTTTTGCAGGTGGAATAATAATAGATACTTAGGCTGTTTTTTTTTTTTGTGTGTGTGTGTGTAAGAGCTGACAACACTTCTCATGCAACTGGATGCAACAATGCTTTACTATAGAATGATTTGAGGATCTGAACAAGCTTAGCCATATTACACCTATTTTGTCCCTAACTCTAAAAAAAGATACTGCAACTGCCTTTCTTCTCCCTATTAAAACAAGCTTCCACAGCTGTACTGTATCTTTCCAAAATAAATGGGAGCAGAGAAAACCAGAACAGGCAATCACTTGCTGAAGACAGATGTACTATAACTTTGCATTTGGTGCCCTTGAGTGACTGACTTCTCCTCTTGGTTAATTCAACCTATTCTTTTTGTTGCTATTTGTTGGCTTGCTAACATTATGAGAACTGTTTGACCTCAGTGTTTGTATAAAAAGATTTAGTGGAGTCAACAGTTTATTCTTAAATTTGAATGTTGTATCTCTTACTTGAGATTAAGATAAACAAAATGCCTCCACCATGGGAATTAATTCTTATGTCAGGTAACAGTACTCTCTGCTGTAGCTTCTTGGTGACAGCTGAAGCTCATGAAGTTCTTGTCTGTGGCGTGGTCACTTGATGGATGGAGTCTATAGAGACCTAATCTTAGCTGAGAGGAATGACAGGAATGTCTTAAGACAGATTTCGGATAGAAAAAATCCCTAAAGCCTTTCCAAGATAGGAGCATCCATGTGCTTTTCTCAAAAGCCAAGGTGTGTTTTTGAATGACAGGTCCAGTGTTTGGTGTTCCTTTTAACCCAGTAATAAGATGGAAACAAAGTTTGCTTACAATTGGCAAACTTTGGCAAACTAATTAACATAGCTGTTTTGGTAAAGATGAGGTTAAAATTCCCTGTTCACAAACACTTCCTATCTCAGTAATATAGGTAATATAGTGCATGCTGTGGATTTTTTTTTTCCTTCTGCTTTTGGCCACTTAGTTGTGGTTTCCAGGAGAGGTCAAAGACAAGGAGCTGTTACCCACTTGAAGTCATAAAGTCTTTCTCATTTTGCCTGGTTGATACAGCATCTGGATAAATCAGTTGCTTAGTCTTGAACTTCTTTCTTCTTTGCAATTTTCTCATCTTTCTTACTAACAAAGAATAATGCTTTGTCTGTGTTACAGATCAGCTGCTTCTTTTTGCAATTTCCTCAGTGTTTTTATTGCTCTTAATGCTGCTGGCAAATTTTATGGGAGAATTGCCACTGAAAAATTGTGTTAGTGTCTGCAATGTCTGCTTATTTTGGATATCTGTATGAGGTAGTTTGCAGAAAGTAATGCTATTATGCAACTGTGCATAATATATAGGCTGAGGGGAAGAGGGCTCCTCAGTTGGCTTCACTCTGTCTCAGTCTCAAAGCTGTTGTGAAGTTCTGCAGTGTCCCTCTGCTAAATGCTGTCTGTGTTAGAAAAAGAAGTTGACTAACGCTGTCCTGTCAACAGCATCACTCCAATTCTTAGTCACAAGTGTGTGATTTGTAAACTGAGGCTGAGGGATTTTGTGGATTAAACAAGTGTTCTTTATTGTTGTCAGACTGCTGTCTCCATGGGGCTGTAATATAAGGGCTGCTCACGTTCTTCCCTTGGTAAATTCCTTCCATTGTGACTGTCTCCCTTACTTCTAAAGGAAATTGCATACTAAAAGAGAAATTCCTTATCTTCACAGGTATAATGAGTTTCGGTTAAGACTCTGTTGAAAAATACCCTATGGAAATAACTGAAAATGGATTTTTTTTAATCACAATTTGTACCACCTTACAAGATTTGAACAGTGAATTTGCCAGCAATTAATACAATAGGTAGAGATGACAGAGAAAATAGTTTTTCATTTGATTAACTACAGATGTCAGTGTGCATGCATGCCAAACTGTTCCTCAACTTTGGAAACAATCTTCCCCTCTATAGGAAGAGAAATAACAGCAGGAGATGGACACTGACTACAGGACCTGGAAGGTGTTTCAGGTTACTTGAAGGCAAATCCAAGCCAATCAATTGTTAGATACTTAGTAGTTGTTAATTGCATCACTTTCTGTCACAGCACAGCTGTGCTGCTGTAATTTGGTTTCTGCTGCACAAAACCTGTGCTTATTTATAGCTTGTATAATTGCACACTAGAATGGCTTTAGATAGTGAGGAGATTAATCAATCAGTAGTGGCTAGCACTTTCTTAAGCAGACAAAAAAGATCCAACGGTCCAGGGTGGACCTTTGAGACACTGAAAGAACCTAACTGCCATGGACCATGGCGGAAAAATTTGGAGGGAATTCTAAGGTGCAGAGGACATCTCTTTGCTGTGGACATCTCTGTGTTATGGATGCACTCAGTACTTCTAGTGAGTTTTCTCCAAAATCAAGCACGCCATCTGTGCCCTGTTTGGATATAGACATTATTTTTAATTCCTTTCTGTTAGGTGTCACTCAGCACCTGCAAATGTATTCTCATCTTTGATGTGTGATCGCTTGATTATTCAAGCTCTCTCATCAAACTTAACTTGTAGTTGTTGCACCTGTACTGACAGCATCTGTTCTGCCTGTGCTACAGGATGGCCTCCAAACCAAACTCCTTGCAGGTCTGGTCTCCCATGGCCTTGCTGCGTATGCTACTTTGAAAATGTGTGTGTACAATGTTAACCTGTCACAATTCTCCTCTGTCACATACCTATTTTATACACAGAGGTTCTAATGGAGAACTCATTTTTGGATTGCTGATGTGCTCTCTTGAAATGACTCAGGGTGATTCCTTTGGAGCATCCCTTTAGACCTGGATTGGTTGATGTAAAGAAAAATAATGGCAGTGTTGCAAGGGCTTTGCTGTACAGCTCCTTTCAGATAAGTCGTGTGGGTTCCTGCCTGGCTAGCTTGATCATGTCTCTCTTTTTCACATGACGTGAGTGTTTCAGAAAGATCTCTATACTAGGGACAAAAAAAAACTTGAAAACTCTTGAAAATCTGAAACAGTTTTACTCCAATTAGGTGGGAGGAGATCAGAGTTTTAGGCTGAAATGAAGTACAATCCCTTTGAAGTGCTGAATAAATAGTAGCAGCCTTCAGAAGGAAGAGAACTGACAATGTCTGAGTTTTACTGAGATGTAAAATAAAATTTATTAGCTACGGCAGAAAAGGTGATGTGTTGCTTTGTTTTTAATTCCTGCTCTCATCCCTTCCTGCAGACTTCCAACCTTCCATAACCTACGATTTTTTTTTTTTTTAATATGATGACAAACACTTTGACTTGTTTAATTGGATGCTATGTAACTAATTCACTCTGTGCGACTCTTAGAAAATATGGCAGAATTACCGGGATGGACTTTGATCTTAAGTCTATCTTAAGATCAAGACTGCCCAAGTAAGTGGAGGTACCACTGCCAATGACTAATACTACAGTGAATAATTTAATATACTTGTACAACTACATTTATTTCTGGTCCCCAAAGCATAGTGTATAGAAACAGAGGCTTTTGTATACTTGGAGTGCATAATAAAGTATGGTAAAACAGAGCAACTAATAGGAAGAAAAATGTATGTATGTGTGGGCAAACCTTGATTTTGCCAAAAGAATGTAACTTGCTGCTGTTTTAATTTGTGATGTGAATACAGCAAATCTGCAATTAAGCCTTCTAGCAGGTCTGTGGGATTGGTAATTGTTTTGTAATCCTTCCTTGGAACGCAATAAATGCAAACAGTAATCACAGGTTTAATGAGTATAATCTATCATAAAACACCTAACAAAACAGTGCGTGCAATATTATCTTCTGGTTCAGGCTTCAAATATTCCATCTATATTAAAGGAGTGCAGCAATTGCTGAGTACCTACCTAGGCAGGAGGAGGGAGAACAGACTTCTAAATAAGTAAACAGAATGTATCTGTATGATAAACAAGAAGGCTTATTGAAAATTCATTTTGCTCATGTGGAGGTGAGTGGAAGTTTCCTACTGACTGCATGCGCATGCTATGCTAAGGCCTACTTTATCCATAAGCTGTTCTTGAGAGACCATGCTGAACAACAGAGTATTTAGAAAGAGTTGCTGACTCATGCACTGTAAGACTTGATATTTGTCTTAACTGTGTATGTGCAGAAATTCTTATCCATGTCCATCATTTTCAGCCCGAGACTTAAGTGAACCTAGCAGTACTCACGACTTCAGGCAGAGCTTGCTGACTTTGAGGTTAACTTAACTCTGTTGCCTACCTGCTTACCATGCTGAAAAGTGAGAATTTGTTTGAAAAGCGGTTAGTGCTAAAGTTGTACAAACGTGAAACTCAAGAGATTAACGCTTTCTGCCAGGAGAAATGCATAAGTTTAATCTATTTTTCTAGTCCTTCCTGAGCCCAAGTGTGTGAGTGTGCATATGTTAATTGCATGGAGCTGCAACTGTAGAAGGGGCTGAGCATATTGCCTGTGCAACCACACATTGATCTGAATTTTCTAGTCTGTGCTGGCTTCAGTTAGGATCAAGTTTATAGTGATATCTGCCACAACTTAGACTGTATTTTGTAGTCACAGAGAATTAGTTAGCTCTTCTTACAGACAGATCTTTTGAGTAATTTGTCTCACCAAAGAGCAGTGTCATTGTATTCGGTTTCATTAGATTAAAGGTTAATTTGGCTCTGAAAAGCAATAATTCCTTTGGCAGCAGTGGCAGTTCCTGCCACAGACAAGTTTTAAACAATGAAATGAACAATTCCCTATAAAAATACAAGTGAAGATGTTGAAGACTTAAAGTTCGGTATCAGTTATGTCTGTATTTCATTAACCACTATTTAGACTGAGAAGTCCACATGTGGATAAGAGTAAGTAGGTTATGGAAGAGGTAATGGGACGCTGCTGGTAGGCAATAGTTTTCCAACCTTTATATCTTTACAAAAGGCAGCAACCTTCTTGTGAATGAACTGACTTGGCTTTTAGGGCAGCTGTGACCTGTGTGTGATTTGTATCAGAGGTATTTAGACCTGTTGATCCTAATTGCAAAAGATTCAGTAGCCATATTTCCATCCCTGCCTGGCATGACTCAGACTCTGTGATGATAAGACTGTTTAAATTCATAACTACAAAGTGTATGATATTCCTCTCCACTTCCTGTGTGTTCTGAATATAATCACTGATCAAGCATAGCACATTTTTTGATAAGAATGTTTGGCATGGGGGAATCTGTCTTCAGTGAAGTTCTTTTTAAAAGCCTGGGGTTTAGGGTGCATCTTGTACCCTAATTTCTCCATCTTGTACTCTGCTTTGGCTGTGTGAAGAAGGCTAGGTTGAGCGTCACCCCAGACAGGTCCATTCTGTTTCCCAGAAAAATGTTGGCAGCAACAAGCAAACCTGCTGGAGACATCCCAAGAGCTATGCTGCTGGGGAATTGGTTATTTTCTTACACCATCTGGGATCTCATTCTTATCCATGCAAGATCAGAGAGATTTTCAAAGCATTGTCTTCTACTGTATGTCCTTACAGTTTGAAAGGATACAAAATAATGTGGCTCATGTTGCTTGGAGCTAATTGCAAGGCGAGGTTTATTTCTCGGTGACCTTACCGGAGTTGGATACCTTTGTTTTTGAGCAGAGCTATGTGAATAACCCAGTCTTTCACTGCAACCTAGGGTGGCAGTCCTGCTTTTGAGGGTCTTGGTATGATGAGCTCCCAAAGAGGTGAAGATACTGGCCAAGAGAACTTGTCTTGGAACTGCCAAACTGTAAATTTTCTACTTTTCTCATAGCACCCTCTTCTCATTATGACTGCTGTTATTCTGGCCAATTGCTTCTTGCCTTTTCAGTGATTTCTATCACAGCTAGTGTGGGTGGGCTTGGAAGACCACAAGGGAAGAAGGAAGTTTGTTTGTTTGTTTTTGCTGCAGAACAGCATTGTTCTTTAGACACATGGGAGCCACTAGGAGCAGAGATATTTCAGTGGTTAAAAGTCATTCATTTCAACTCCTGTTTTGCCTGGAGGTGACGAGCAGTAGGGAGAAAGCCCTTTCTTTGAGACCTGTTCTTGTACCATAATGTGGCCTCCTCCATACCCGGGCTAGTCCAGATCTCTGAAACACATCCAGCAAATCTCATCTCTCTAAGAGAATGGCTGTGAAACAAATTCGGATTAGTAACATATTAGCTGTTACTCAGTAATTATTCTATGTGGGCTTTACTGCTTGACAAATGAAAGATCACTTCTTTCTCAGTTACTACTGGATAAGAGCTGGCACACAGCAGTACCATGGCTTTGGCTAAAGTACTGTGGCTCTGAATGGGAGATTTCTGTATAGCACTGAGCAGCGCTCTGCCTATTCCTGTGCCACTATTTGCAAATGACTTAGAAATACTAAAGCTTATTTCAGAGAGTTACCTCATCTATATATTTCAGTCTCGATATCCTTTCTTCCTGTTCAAAAACATTGCTTTCATATCACACTATACTGTCAAACAAGTGTGGTGCATTCATGCCACATAGGCATTGTCCTGCATTTCCAGACAGATTTTTGTGCTGAATAAAATTTGCTCTCAGTTATGTTTCCTATGCAGAGATTAACAATTATCCTAACTACCTTGCTTCTTACTGTGAGAAATAATGCTTTGTGGAAGAAAGGGCAAAGTCATTGTAAAATTAAATAGATACTGACAGTGAAGTTATGCCTCTAACCAATGAAACATAGGACGTAGTGTGGGAGTTCGCATCTACTTCTGCCGAAATAGTCCGTTATTGTGTTACTGTGCAAATAAATGATGTGTTCTCTGTCACATGTTGCTTATCTTTTTTGTGATGGTAGCTCATGTGAACATGAAGTGCACTTCCTTTCCCCCTTGCAAACTGCTTTAGGCACAGATAATCATGGTCTGAAAGCACAACTCTGTTCAATGTAGTCTGATCACAATGCTAGCACTACGATAGTATTAATAACTATTTTTATATTAAATACATCACTAACAGAATTCTGCTGAGACTTCAGTCACTTGCTTAGGTCATAAAACAACCAGAAATATGATTTCTTTATTAAATTGGTGAAATGAATGCATAAGATAGCTTCTCAGGGTATGTGGATGTGTAGCAGGTACAATCTTCCTGCAGAAATGCATCCCAGGTGTTTGCAAAATACAGACTGTAGCTTTTCTTGCAGCTAGCTTAACTGCTTTTTCATAATCCTTGGCAACTCACTGAGCTGGCTTTCAGGGTGTGGGTGGAGGAAGGGAAGAGAAAAGGAAAGTAACAAAACCAAATGTGTTCTTTCTTATCTGGAGAAAAAAAAAAAAGGCTTCAAAGGGTAGGAAGGACAGGAATAGCAATGGCAGTGAATGAACTGATCCCTGTACTACCATTGTAAACTGTGTAACTAAGACTTTTTAACCTCATCTTCTTATGTCTCTAAATTACAGTAAATATTTCTCATGTTCTACCCCTATCACATGGTATTCTCTCTTTGTAGGGTAAGCTAAATCGCTGTTCTCTGTAGACAATAACTTACAATAGCAACAGCTCAACTGCTTTGAGTGGAAGTGGCTAAACTAGTTGCATCCTATTTTCAAAGCAACTCTGAGGTAGAGTAGTAGAATGTTCCTGTATTTCTTGAGTGGAAGCCTCTTATCCAAGAAACATTTTATGCTAGCAGTGGTAAATGGTGGGGTGGTTTTTCTCCCACCTCTCCACATAAAGTTTTGAAATACATGCATATAAAAATGCACAACATTTTGAAGTGGAAAAGTTAGTGAATGGGAAAAAGTAATTTAGTCTTGGAAAGGATGGCTGGAAAGGGTGAGTAGAAGAAACAGGGAGGATGTAGTAGTGTCTGCACTTGGAGACCTGCTTCCTCAACAACTTGACAGCAGCTAGGAAAGGTGAATATGCTTAGAAGTACAGCAGTCACCTGCTGTGAGCTTCATTTCTAGCAAGTAGCCTTAGGTAGTGTAGAACACCCTCCTGGTAATCCTAGAAACTTTTTTGAATTTTCTTGTTGTCAAAGTAAAATCTTTCGTGCCTTTACAAACTTGGTACTGAAATCCACGATACCCACTGAAATTAGGCAAATTCTTCTGATTTGTCATGGTTGTATATAAAACTAGCAAACCAAATGCCACTGCCTCACTGTTCATAGAATCACGGAATGGCTATGGTTGGAAGGGACCCCAAGGATCATCAAGTTCCAACCCCCCAGCCACAGGCAGGGCCACCAACCTCCAGATCTGGTACTAGACCAGGCTACCCAGGGCCTCACCCAACCTGGCCTTGAACACCTCCAGTGACAGAGCACCCACAGCCTCTCTGAGCAGCCTGTTCCAGCACCTCACCACTCTTCCTGTAAAGAACTTTCCTCAGATAGCCAGTGTAAACCTTTCCTCCTTGAGCTTAAAACCATTCCCCCCCCGTCCTGTCACTGTCCACACTTGTAAAAAGTTGATTCCCCTCTTGTTTATAATCCCCTTTTAAATGCTGTAAGGCTGCCATGTGATCTCCTTGCAGCCTTCTCTTCTCTAGGCTGAACAAGCCCAGCTCCCTCAGCCTGTAAACAACATATATGTCACATACAACAGTAAAAATTAAAGAAAAATACTGCAATACTGCACAACTATGAATCACTGCCCAAAGTGCAAGATGGAGAGGTTTAGTAATAAGGCTTCACTTAGATGCTGTCATGTATTTACTAGGTGGTGCTTTTAGCCTTCTTTATGTGGAAAACACCTTTGCAATGTGTCTTCTAGGAGGATATTTTTTGTCAAAAGATTATAAATAATGTATATAACATCAGAGTAATTCAAAAGGCAAGGCTTGCAGATATGCTAGCTCTAATCTAGTTGCAATAGCTCTATGAAAGGAAAAAAAAGGAGAATAAAATGGGGGATGGGAAAATTAAATATTTTTGTGATGTAAAATTAATGCAAATAGAACTTCACTATAAAAGCAGGTGAATGATGCATTTTTACATGTATATTAAGGAGAAAAAAACCCCACCTTTTGTCGAAGATGCTAAAATTAATATGTATTACATAAGGTTCCACTGAATTCATGTTTACACAAATAGCGTATCCTTCTTTTATACCAAAGAACAAATGAACAAAACAACTAGATTCTGTGTTGTAAGGAAGATAAGGTGTCATGGTTTTGTGTCATGCTTACTTACCTGACATAAATCCTTACCAAAGATTTTGTTGGCTTCTTGATATAGAAGGCATGATCTGGAGATGTAGAATGAAATGGTGAATATCTTTATTACCTTCCTACTGCAATAAATTGCTCTAATTTGGTGGCTTATTCTGTGCATAACGGCTTATTTGGAAGATCAGTAAAGTTCCTGTGTATGTGTACCTTTAACTGTGGTCATTAAACAGAAAAACACCCCAAAACAATGACAACAAAACAAACAAACAAAAGCTTAATAGAAATCTGATAAGAGTTAAAATGGAAGGAAATGAGAGGTAATTTGGAGCTGTTTACCATTTTTGGAGTGAAAACAATAAAATGTTTCCTTTTGTTTTAGTGGAGGAAGAGGGATTTGGATGAAGCGTATCAAAGCAAAAAGAACGTATCAACCACAATTACATTTTAACCCATAGTAAATAGTCCTCTTCCTGACTCGTTTAGCTCTCAGGGAGATGTAACATGGGTACAGGTTCCTGGGGTTGCATACTACTGCAGAACTGGTAGGGAGGGATGAGTAACATTACATTACTTTCCAAATACTTACAGTCAATTGTGAAGAAACTGAAGCCTTAACAAAAAACATCCAGTGGCTAGCTCGTGTTCTGAGGTGTATTTATGGAGGTGTGAATCTGATCAGCTATGCCATGCATGTCAAATGTTCTTTATGTTGGTATACTGTTGGTCTCAGCTATATTTTTAGCAAGAGGTTCAGTGGCTAACTTACAGGTATTTTCCTTCTGTTGCTTCTTAATCTTGCCTTTTGGGTCCACTCTCTTATATTTTGGAAGTACAATTAATAGTCATGTCAACATTACTCATCAACATTACTCTTTCTGTATCTTCACACACATTCCAGTGTTTTCTTACTGGACTTTCTGATCACAACCCTACTGTTCTTGCTTGACTATCCCATAGTGCAAAACATAGAAAACAATAGATTTTGAGATTTGGTGTGTGGAGGTGATGCATGTTATCTAATTTTCAGAAATAGCAGTGTACTGTCAGCTTTAATCCTTCATCAGCTTTTTGCTTCAATATAAGCTTTCTGTTGCTTTAGCAACAACTGCAGATTCAGCAGAATTCCTCGATGAATCACAGCAATGGCTGGATGCTTCTTCCAAGTTTCTCATCCAGGCCCCTGCAGAGTGCATATTTTACTTGAACAGGAGAGGAAAAGATGTGCCTGATTTGACAATGTGAACTCAGCCTGGTATCTCATCCTCTTATGACTTCACTTCTCCTGAAGCTTGCCATGCTTTTTTTTTTTTTCCCTCTAGGCTTGCTAAGAGACTTGCTCTATCACTACATCACACCTCAGTGCTGCTCTAAAGTTATCTGAGCTGATTGTTGGAGCTCTGGGGTTGGTGTTTGCAGTTCCCCCGAGCAGTCTCAGTTAACTCTACCCACTGTTAATGTAGATTGGAATCTCTGTAGCACTGATCTGTGTTCTGTGTTGCAAGTTCTTTGAAAAAGAGTTGTAACTAAAGGAGCTTTCCATTGCGAGACACATCTGAAAAGAAGCTGAAGGTATGCTGTGATGCCAAGTAGGGAGTTGGACTTTAGCAAGAATACTATTGATGAAAAACAATTTGTCAATATTAAAAAAAAAAAAAAAATTAGGCAGATATATTAGAGCAGAAAATGGATTCTGGATGAATACTAAGACTAACAAAGAATATATTGAATAAAATATTTATAACAATCATACTTTCATGTCCAGTGCGGGATGGACAAAGCGCCACTGGGTCTGCTGAGCTGAGCCTTCTCTGTTTCTTTATAATTCAAGTATTTTCTGGGTTCTTGTTTAGAGATGTTAAGACTGGAAGGATTTCTGGTATCATCCATCCTCTTTCTTTTCTTCCCTTCCCACTGCTGACTGCTGGAGCACTGAGCTCTATTACATATCAGCAAATCTAAAATAAATGAACACAGCGAACAACAACCAAAACAAAACCTCACCCCGAATCAACGAAGGAACCACCTGAATCGCACATACACCTGAATTCCCCTGATATTATCATTGAAATAGCCTTCAACAGCGCTAATATGCTGAGATATCTCTGCTGGTTTTACTACAACGTAGTAGCAGAACTTGGGGAAGAGAAAGCAAAGGATGTTCCTGGCAATACCGTTAATTTTAAAACGGTTTTCTAGCACAGCTAGCGATATTGCTCTGATAATTCCCACTCCACAGCGAGCACAATGAGAAGCCGTGCCATTTAGCACAAGGTGCTAACTCAAAACCTGCCAGTCTTGAGCCATGGGCGTCTGAAAAAGCAATTCCATCTGCATTGGATCTCCGGGCCCCAGGGTAACATAACAAAGATTCAGTTTGGAAATTATGAACAAACAGTGTAGGTTAATGCGACGTTTCCTTGTCTGCCCAGAGAGATTAACGCAAGGCTGAGTGGTTATAACATGTTAATCATTGGCAACAGTGATTCCAAAATAAATGGCTTTTAAGCCTCATTTATTTAAATATCTGAAAGCATAGGAAGGATGTTCCTCCCTCCCATTATTTACTTCCCCTGCTGCTGCTAATAAATATCTTATGTTTGTTGGATGCCTTTCACAGTGAAGAGTTTGACTCCAGGAGGCTTGCAGTGGTTGTGGATGGTGGGAATGCAGCCATCCCTGCAGTGCAGCCAGCCAGAAAGCTGAGAAAGTGCCACACATTTCAGCAACAAGTGAACAGTTTCAGACAAAATGGGAACTTGCTCAAACCTTCTTGTGCATTCTGTCCCGACAGTACACCAGTGTGTGCTGTACTGCTATTGTCCTAGCCTTGTTTCCTGTTTCAGCATCTTTATGCTTTTTTAAGTTAGATGGAAATTGCTGATTGCCTGAGAAGGCCTTGGGGAGGCTGTGTTCCTATATGAGCACAGGTTTTGTGTTGTGGTACTCGGAGCTAGCTTTATATGTGTTACACCCTTATTTCCTTACAAATGGGTGTTCTGGTCCTTCCTACAGCACGTGCAGGTTTTAGTTCCTTAGGATGAAGTCAAGATGCTCTAGTGAGGCAGTGGACAACCGTGTCCTTTGGGCTCTGAGGACGGTGCTTAGATTTGGGGTGAATCTCAGAGCTTAACGCCTTCATGCACTGCAAGTGCTTGAACTGCAGGGACCAGACCTTTCAGGAACACGTGTTACCTGTGTATACCCACAGCAGGGGGATGGCAACGACGCTCGCTGTGACACCCCTGGAGAAGCATAATGGCTCATAATGGCAATGTAGGATCAAGCTATGTGTGGAAACTGCTGTACTGTGCTGGCAGGCCCTGCTGCCTGAACCTCGGCTATACAGTAACAGTGAGAGCATCCCTCACTTTCGTCCTTGTTTCGTTTAAAATAAGCATAATTTTTTCAATGTATCCCTAGCAGGTATTTGCCATGTTTGAGATTGGTGTATTTATTTAATGGCCGGTATAATTTAGAAGCTTTGTTTTGTGTATTCGGGGTTGAAAGCCTTCTTCTGATAACGCCTTTTTCTTCATGCTTTGTATATCGTGTTGCTGTACGGAGGTGCTGCTGGTTATCTGGCTGAGTTGTGATCCAGTCCCTCTGCTGCGCTGAGGTGCAGTGATTCATAAGCAGCCCACACCTGCCCTGAGACCCAAATCGATTAATGTGGCACTTCCAATCTGCAGCTACAGTGGGGGTTGTTACACTCTGGCTACTGAAGAATCTACTGTGGTCTGTGCTGCTGCAATCAGCTGAGTACGCTGCTGATAAGAGATTGTGGGCTTCATCCTGGAGAGATGGCAAACTGTCAAATAATGAAGACAAAGTACAGGAACTGTGCTGCTCCTGCTGTTGTGCTCTGTGTCTGTGCCACATTGCGTCTTCCTTTTGCTATTACATATATCATGCCATGCTGGTGACACCCAGGTTTGTAATATGGATTTCTGAGAGCCTGGAATAGCACTTGCAGGGCTGTTAGTACAGCTCGCTGCTGGGTCAGTGCTCTTCACTTTGTGAGGCAGAACTTTGTTCCTGAAGCCTGTCCTGAACCCCAGGTCAGTGTGCACCTGGGTATGCAGGCCTTGTTTGCTCCTGGGAAGAAGGGTGTGATCTGCCCTGGTGTTCCCAGGCTATCTGGGTCTGCTGGGAGAGCAGGATTGCCTCTCACTGCAGACTGCAGTGGGGATCTGCAGATCTGCCTTTCCCATGGCCAGCAGGGCTGATCTCTTCAAGAGGGCCTGAAAGAAACAGCTTGTTCTCACTGATTTCAGCTGCCTTCAGCTTCTTTGAAAACCCCACTTCCCATATTTGATGGTTACTGATGCTGCCTCAGATCTAAAATTAGCCAGAACTTGCTCTTGCAAAGAGCCCCCAGGGGCTGTTTCAGCTGCTTTGCATCAGTTAGCTGGAACTCCAGCACACTGCATGAGTGTGTGGTGTACACCTGCAGTGGTCTGTCCTGCACAGCCCCTCAGAGCCTGCCCTTGCTGCTGCTTGTTCTCTCAATATCAGAATTACAAAGGCAGTTCCTGTAGTTCTGAATGCATACATGCAGCTGTGCTGTCAGCAAGGAGCATATGTGGGCGAGTGGCTGAGGGAGCGTGAATGAGTGATGGAACAGAGGTAAATGCAGCAGAAGCTGTGGGTGGAAGGAGGAGGCTTGGAGCTGGCTCGCCCACTATTGTAATGCGTTCCTTACAATGATGTATACAAAGAGCAGTGAGGAGTTTTCACTCCCCCAGCCACTGGAATTCAGATTGTTTTTGTCTTGGGCATGCCTTTGTTTCTGTGATCTCAGGGGTAGTGCCCTGATGCCAGTGTTTTTCCGAAGCACATTTGGATTTCCCAAGCAAATGTGCTGCAGCTCCCATGGCACAGCACATCTTGCTGAGCTCCCTGCTGGGTACTCATAGAAACGCAGAATGGTTTGAGTTGTAAGGGACCTCAAATATCATCCAGTTCCAACCTCCCTGCAGTGGGCGTGTTTGCCACCCACTAGAGCAGGCTGCCCAGGGCCCCATCCAGCCTGGCCTTGAGCACCTCCTAGCATCTGCAACCTCTCTGGGCAGCCTGTTCCAGTGCCTCACCACCCTCTGAGTAAGGAGTACTCGGCAGTGTGAGAGCTGCTGAATGACTGACTGAGGTGCCCCGGAACCCTGAAGCCAGAAGCGTTCAGCAAACAGATCGATCAGTGAGGCACAATGGGTACGCAGTCACTTTGTTCAGTTTGGCAGTCAGTAGCTGGGGCCTGTTCCTGTTAAAAGGGAGCTTTCCACCCTCGAGTTGGTTTTGTGTTGCAGCTGGGAATGCAGAAAGGTTAAGGGAAGAGATTAAAAATAAACCCTCAACCTCAGTGTTAGCTGCCTCGCCATGGAGGCGGATGCGTCCTTCATGCCTGCTGGGAGGGCAGCCGGGCAGGAGGAGAAGCGCGTGGGTGTGATATTGGCATCTCTTCCTCCAGGCATGTACTGAGCTTAGATGGGAGGAGGGAGCGGCTGAGCTGTGCTTCACGCAGATGTGCAGCATTGGATCAGGGCAGAACAGGAGAGAGGCATCCATGGTGCAGATCTCTGGGGATGGGGTTTGCGCTCTTTCCCGTGGCTGAGAAGATAACTTGCAGTAGCTTATCCGTTCTCATTAGGTTTGATTTTAATTTATGCTAATTCGTAAACAATATGATATGTCAAATGCCTACTGTCAGCTGTGTGTGCAGTGGGGAAAATAGCAATGCAAAACACAACAAACCCAATACCCAACGTGCTCTCCTGGTGGACAGCTCATTTGTAGCCCCTGGGCTACACCGAGGCAGTGAGCTGTGCCCTTCCAGGGGCATGGCAGCTTCCTCTCAGTCTGCATTGTTACCAAAGCAATAGGCACACGCTCTCCTGGACGTAATTCAGCTCATGTGACTTGTCAGGAATGCCCTTACATTTTGTACTGCTATTTTGATGAAATGTAAGGGGGCTACTGAAATGAGCCCGCTGTAGCTGCATGTAACTTGATGGGGCTTTGCTCAGCTCCAGCTGGATGGAGGCCAGATGGGCCGTGCAGGTCATGTTGCTGCCTTTCCTCAGTAGCACCATAAGCACTATAAACTATGAGTTTGTGCAATTAGAACTGTTAATCTGTGTTACTTGGTGTGAGTTAGACGTCTTAGGTTCAAAGGTGAATGGTAGACCAGTCATCCTACAAAATGAGTGATGGGGCAGGGTGACAGTGACCACGGGGCCTGGGTAACTTAGCATATTCTGGCCTGAAGCCTTGGTGCTGCGGATGGGAACCTATGTTTTTCCTACCACTGAAACATCAGAAATCTGTCACTGTTTCAGCCTTCATCCAATTAATTGTGATCATGAAGGGGGGGGGGTTGATGGCCACTCAGTCATTGCTCTGGAAAGGAAATGTGGAGAGAACATCCCCAGCACAAGGGGTATGTAGGCCCTGGGTTCCATGCAGGGCTTAAGCCATCTTGTTTCAGTGGGGAAGGAAGCCTGTTTTGCATCCCCTATTTGTGTACTTACCTTGTTTTACACCGTGCCACTGCCCCGGCTCTCTTGGCAAGGCCAAACAGTTGGGTTGTGCAGCACTGGGCTGCAGGAAGCGTTACTTGCTGTTTTGATGGAGCTGTTGCCTGGTGGGGTGGGGATGGCAGAAGTAGAAGTGCAGCTTTCTCTGAGGCTATGTTGGGAAACCAATTTGTGCTCCTGTTGTTAGAATCCTGCTCTCACCTTAATTTTGCAAATGATATATGTGTTTTTATTTTGCCATGCCTCCAGCATGCGGTTTTGTTTATAGCAAGTATTCTTGCAAGGCATATGATGACAAATGTGGCATCCGTGTGTAAAATGGGCAAAAGAAATGGGACTGAATTCAGATCAACGGTCAGAATGCAGGATGTTGTTAATGTAACTTCTGCTAAAAAAAGATATCAAAAATATCAAAAATTGAGGTAACGCATACTGTGTGACAGGAAGGGAGCTGGGTGCTCACCCTCAATCAGCAGGACGTACCAACAGAAGGCTCCTGAGGATAGATAGTCCTGCTGAGAGCCTTTTGGTTCATCCTTCCTCCAAGACTCCTCTCACAGTGTATTCATGTCTTGTAAACTTCCACTTTAGGTGGGCAGGAGAAAACAAGGAATGACGTGGCAGTGAAGTGTTCAGAACAGAATGTCGCCTTCTCCTTCCTTTCTTTTGCTCTGCTTTTACTTCCATCTCATGCTGAGAAAGAAAAGACCTTCAGTCGCTTTTCCCACAAGAGATGGATTATGCTCTTGTGATTCTTCCTTCCCATCCTTTCAGCAGGTAGATGCATGCTCTGCATGGGTGGCAGCTGTAAGCTTAATTCTTGCTGGTAGTGGTTCTCCATGCCTGATTTTATTTGTTCAGACAATGATGCAGCTTAGATATACTGTACGAGCACATCTTGCTCCACTTATGTCTGTAAACAACTGCAGCTAACACCTGTAACACTTTGGAATTTTTCTTGGCACTGCTGACTGTACCAAACAGAGGTGTCTGTGCCAGGTGCTCTTTTCCCATGGTTTCTTGCCTGTGTGGAACCTCTGCTGTCTGTGTGCAGGGCAGGGCAGAGGGGAGCGCTGAGCGCTGAGACCTGAGCACTTCACTCCTTGGCTGGGCTGTCTTTAAGAAGCAGCTCATCCAAGCTTTTCTAGCAGTTGTTGAGAGCTGGTGGTCACATTGGAATAGGCCATTGTCCACTTTCTGATACTAGGAGCCCAGTGCCAGGTGGCTGTCACTTCACAGGACTATTTTCTGTCTCCACTAAACTCTTCCTTCTCTCTTCATGTAGCTCTGTGCTTTGATCCTAATTTATCAACACTGAAGCGAAGCAAAATACATCCTAAAACCTCACTAGAGGTGGCTCATCGTGAGGCTGCTTCTGGAGTGACTGACCTCCGAGTTGTGCTGCAGGAAGGCTGAAGCTGGCTGGGCTGAATGTTGGCTAGGCACACGAAGGGGACAGGCAGTTGGTCTGCATGGCTCCGCTCCTGCATTAAGAGCCCCTCCAGGGCTGTTAAGGCAGCTATTGTCATTTGCTCCTGCCCTTCTCACGGTAGAGATCTCTAACCAAGACGGAAATGTGACGCAGGAGATTCATATATTCCTGAAAGCATTATAGGTTTTCAGATGAAACAAAGGCGGGACACCAGTTTCATTCTTGTTCTGCTGTTTCCTACTATTGCTGCTGCACTGCTAGTAGGGTGAGCATCCAGCAAGGGCATGCTGCACCCTTGTGGACGGCACTCTGTGTCTGAGCCACGGGTTACCTCGCAAACAGCTGGAAGGGTAGAATGGTCTTAAGTTTCCGATCGGTCAATTAGTGAATCTTTTAGCTTACAATGAAGATAACGTTGTAGAGCACCTACAACAGGAAGCTCATGTCAGCTGGGCTTTTAGGTTCCTGTGATTTAGTTCACTGTTCATGTACTGCTAAAATGAGACTCATTGGTGTTTCCTCTTAGTAACGCACATGTGGTTATCGGAACTTCCTTTCTGTCAGAATGTCTTAGTGATGAGCCTTGGCAAAAAAGATTTTGTATAACAACAACAGTATAGCTGAGATAGAATGTAAGTTACTGAAAGGTTTTTTGTTCTCCTTTAAAAGGTCAGCATTCAGAGGAGACATTGAGCTTTTGGTGTCAAATCCTCCCTCAGCTGAGGATCAGAGTGATTAAGGGGAACAAGTCTTTGGCGTAGTAAGTATTTCTTCCCTAAAGTGACATCGTGTATCTTCCTTGTTGTTTTCTTGGATCTTTCGTGACCTGTCTGCATGCTGTGACATAGCTATACTTCTGCGACAGAGGCACAAGTAGCAGTCCCAGCTGCAGCAGTAGGAAACACTATTGCTTTTTGCACATGGAGGCTCAAGATTAAAGTCCTCTCAGTGACAGCTTTAGCTGTTTCAAATATTTACTGTTATTATGCTTCTATTGTGCAACAGTGAGACATTGTGTCTGTCAAATGCTCCCTGCACTTGGTGCCTGAAAGAATGACATCGCCTTAGGAAATTATGGGGAAATTAAAAAAGAGAAGTGTTTGTGCTGGCTGGGAGGGCTCGCCTGCCATTTGTCAGTGTCTTTGGGAGCTGGGGTTTGCTTGTGAAAATTCCCTACAAACAAATGCTTCACTGATGAAAAATAGGAGGTGTCTGTGACTCCGGCCCTTCCTGTTGAAGGATTACTGGAGCTTTTTTGCTCTTTACATCCTCATCCATGGAATTGAGGCTTTTAGCATGCTTCTTAAGGGTTGAATTCGGCCTTTATACTTCTAAAAACTTGATTGTTATTACTGTCTAACAATAGTTTCTTCTGTGCTTAAACTTATAGGAACAAGGAATTCCCTGGTTGCGTTCCCAACTGCTGGGCTTGGAACAGGAAGCTGCCTGTAACACTGGCACTGCTGTACTTGGTACATTCAGACCTGAACTTCAGTGAAGCAGCAAAAGCAGAGAATGAGGTGCTTTGTTATGGGTAATTCTAAATCACCCTGGGTGGAAAGTTGTGGTGTACGGTGTACCACACATCATGGATCCAAATTTTCCTATGCATGCTTTGTTTGCTTTCCCTGATGGGGAACTACAAGTTTGGGGTTTTGATGGCTCCTAGTTTGTCTGCCAGGAAACCTCTAAAGTTTCCTTGATGTAACTTTATAAAGTTTTTTAGTTTCTTACCACTGACCCCAAATCTTGATGATTCCCAGGTGCCCTTTTACTGAGGCAAAGAAGCCGTTGCCTCCCACATGGTAGTGCAGAGTGGACCCAGATCCTGCCTGGAGGACCAAGAGGACTGACCCCAGCACGATCCCCTCAACTCCTTTGCTATGGAAGCAAACAACAGATTTCAGAGAAAAACACCGGCACCAACGTGTTTCATGGTTTGTATTCTTTTCTTCAATTTATGTTTGGCCTCTTTGGAAATCGTTGCTGGAGGATACTCTGACTAGCCACGTTTGTAAGAATATAAACTCATTTTTTTTAAGAGATACTGCTTAAGAGAAGGAAAAAAAAAAAAAAGGAGCAGATCATATGCATTTAAGTTTTTCAAGTATTATATCCTACCCCATGTCCACCTGGCCACATTCCTCAGGTCATATGCACTGGCTGTAATTACAGATCTGGAAGGCATAGTTTCTACATTTCAAGCCACTGCTGTGGCTCGAGCAGCTCAAGAGAAGTCTTCGTACAGAATACAAAGCTGTGCTGCTGTGTTGATACAGCAGTCACTGAATATTTATAACTTCATAGCAATACATCTGCAGTGTTTGTGGGAGTGCTCCTCACAGAAATGGGAGGTTTCCCCAGAGAACAGACAATTTCCTGAAAATGTTTAATCAGCCCATTTAAAATAGAATTTTAATTAGCCTAAAACCATATGTGGACACTAATGCTCCTCTGCAAGATTCTCTCATTATTATAAAATCCCAATAATGTCTTTTTGGCTTGCTTTTATTTGTAATGGTTCTTGGCACAGTAAGTGATTGATTGAAATGGAGGAAATATGACCCTCAAGGCTCCTAAGAACATCAAACCCACCACCACCACCCACACCCCGCCTTCCAAATTCTGGTCACTTTACAGCGTAGCCAGGGATCAGTTGTTGTGCATAATTTGAAGGTTTCTGATTATAAAGTTCTTCCTAACAAAACTCTGAAGTCTCTTATAGCGTGCCTGATGGGGAGCTTGCTTTGAAAACCTTGGGTTCCCTAAGATGTCAGTGAATAACAAGCAACTGAGAGGAGGGTAAAGATTATGATCCCTATGAGGCTTTCTGGGACAGCAGTATGTTCAGTTGCTTTTTCAGACTGTTTCCAGAAAGCTCAGATAAGATGGGTGGGAGAAGTCTCTGTAAGCTACTACTTAAAAGATCAAATATTATTTTATACCCTCTGCAAGTTGGATATGTGTTCATTTTCTTCTCTTGTGTGTATGAGCAAACCTTCTCGCACGCTCCTGTATCATCACACGCTCACTTAAATAATGGAGTATTGCACTGTGTAAATGCAGACTATTCTACCCCTTAACTGTATTTTGTGTCTTTACTTGTGCTCTGTAAGTGCCATGAGAGTCCTTTTTGGTTTATTCTGGGTATTGCTTCATCTTAAACAATTTATTAGACAGAATATTTTCCTTTAAATACAATTATTTTAATTACTTTAATGCAGTAGTACATAATTAGTACGGATTTACATTTTTAATCTGTACAGTTTTACTTTAGAAATTAGTTTCACTTTGACTATATGTATTAAAACTCACCAAGCACAATTTTTATTCCTATGGAAGACAACATTGCATACAAAGTTTATACAAAAACATTCTAAAGGAAAGTAAAACCTAAATTTTGCATAGAATCTCTATATAATCATAATCTTCAACTTTTCATTTTCTTTCTCTTGTGTATAAAATCTACTTCTTAACAATGTCAGCCATTATGGAAAAAATGAACAGTTTGAAAGCAATCAAAGCATGTGATATATCTTATATATGTATATATCTTCAGCTGTCATGTGGACGAAAAAGTTGGCAAAGAAAGACTAAAATTCAGTGCTGATTTTACAAGAAATCAGACTCATTTGCTTTATGTGATAGTGGACTCCTTCCAGAGCTGGCCCAGGTGAGCGATCCCATGATGCTGATGGCACAGCAATGGCTGCAGTGCTGTGCTGTGTGCCAGCTCCAGAGCCTCTTGGGGTGCAGACACACGGGGTTCCAGACTGGGGAAAGAGATGCACAGCTGGCTGAAGAGCTGCACTGTTAAGAAATAATGAATAATACTCATGACTGAATGGATTTCCTTTTTTTTTTTTTTTTTCTTTTTGAATAAGATGGAACATAGTCATGGTTGAAATGAGTGTGAGAAACTCAACCGCGCAGTCCACCTGCTGGATCAAAAGGTACGATGGTCTGAGTGGTGAAATACCTAAGAGCTTCTGTGTTGTTGTTTGTTTGGAAAATTGGGGTATTAGCAATAGAAATGCAGTAGTTGACTGTCTGCAATCATTAAACACTCAGATTCCCCCACAACCTCTCTTAAGAAAATACAGCAGTAGGAATTGGTACTGGACTGCTAACAGACAACTCTCTTTTTTTCCCCAGATTTGATCTTTAACTGATTTATTTCTGTTAGGAACAGTCCAGTCCTCCCAGGCACAGTACACACTGAATGTTCTCATTGCTTTGAGGGAGGACACTGACGCTATAAATGTCAAACATGGTTTCTCAGAGGATTTCTGAACTTCACCACACGTAACGTAAGTCTTCTGGTCTATGCGGGTAAATGAACACTCCCTTTCAAACCTTGCTATTTTTCTCTTAATATGATCTTTCTGTGAGTGAGGTGAGAGAGGGAGGAAAAATCCTCAAACCCAACGTACCATGGCTATCCTGCTGCTTCACAGCTACGGTGTGTGAGCCACTATGTAAACGCTTTGCATTTCAACTAGCAGCATCTGCAGTGCTGTTGTACTATCATATCCCGTACCAGTCTGAAGACAGAAAACAGAAGACAGCTACAGAGGCTTATTTGTAGAAGCAGAGATCCTCTGAATTTGGATAATTCACAAAAAGAATGTACAGGATGTGCTAGATAAATTGTATTTTCTAAGTTTTCCCACATGACAGAGACCACTGATTCTAATCTCAGGGTTAATTCCACCTCTCTCCTTGAACAGTTCATCTCACAGTAGCAGTGTGCAGCTTACAAGCACCTTTGCTATCACCAAGTTGTTAATTGTAACATTTTCTCCAGCTTCAGAGCTTTAGCCATTTGGTGTAGGTGACCTCAGCCCTACTCAAAGGAACAGCCATAAGGGAAACCCATGTTAGGAGTTGAGCTGCCTCTTGAAAAGGTAGTGACCATTTCTTTCATTTTCAGGTCACGTCAGAAGGCCGGTATTTTTAGCGTTACGAGAATTATGGAGAAGCTTGAACAAATGATGTTAGAAGATAAGCAGCAGGAAAGGAGGTACGTGTTTTATGGTGAGCACTGTACTCCAGTGATGAGAGAGAAATACAGTTCTCACTGGGTGAAACCACCCTCTCCTTTATATGTGGAAAAGGGTGGCAGGTAAGACCTTACTGGAGAGTATCCATTTTCAGTGCCATCAAACAAACAAACAAACAAATGCTACAATTGATAAAACATGTCATTCTCCAGTCTTGGAAAAGTTGGAAAAGCAAGTAATTAGTTATTTTGATTCAAAACCTTAATTACGTTTGTCTTCGGAGGTAAGCTGTATCATTTTGATGCTGTGTACAAATTGCATAGCTCAAACAATGCAAAATATTGCTCATAACTGAAACTTTCATTTTGAAATTTTCAGTATCCCTATCAAGTTCTGAGCTTATCTGAAAGAAAGCAAGGAAGCTGAAGAAGAAAATACAACTTTTGGAGCTGCTCTGCCCTGACTGATCTTGAGGAGACCAACAAACCAAAGAAATGCAGTGCCTGTGAAAATCAAGGTACCATAAATTTGTAAAGATCTCAAGAACAAGACTTGTAGACATGCTAAAAAGATGCAGACATCCTTGCTCTTGGCCTTAAACTTTTAAGGACATCCATTTATCGTTGTCAATAAATGAGGGATTATCAAAGTAAATTTACCAGGTGATTATTTCACTATGTTCCATGCTCAGAATAAATACAAGATAATTCATGAAACCTGTCTACAGCCTCAGCTGCTGAGTTCAGTTCCTGGTAACCCTGTTCTCAGAACAGAGTCTGAAAACAGAACTGATTAAAATATACAAGTAAACAAGCAAAAACGGTGACTACTCTAAAACATTTATTTACTCTTATTTCTTAGCAGCAAGCCTAATGATCAATTTTCATTGAAAGGTATTTATATAGTTTTAAAACTGCTATGTGATAATTCAGAGAAAGATGCAGGTAGAAAAATAATAACAAAACAAACAATTCCAGATCTTATTAGATGCCAAAAAGCAAGACAGTCAAAATCAGTAACAGATTTTGCTGCTGTTTAGAGAGAGGTCTCACCACAGGGAGGTTTTCTAGCACTAAAATGACCTTTTGTCTCTGGATTAATCAGCATTTCTGTATGCCTCTACGCAACTTTTTCCACCTATGCAACTTTATTTAAATACATTAAGTATGTTTGACATGCATGTGTGTTCTGTGTGTAGGGCTGCACTCTAGCATGGCTTTTAGCATTTTGTGGACTAGCTGCTTGCATGTTTGCTCTGCTGTCAGAAAAGGTTGAAGCCCGACAGAATAATTTCTAATATAAACCAGGATGTCTGATGGTTATGTTTTCTTTTTTGTGTGTGTGTGAAATCAGACCTCTGATCAAGATGCTCTTCCGTTCTATTGTTATGTGAATGAACTCTGATGAAAAGTACTTCCACAAGCATTAGTTTCCATGACAAATAATGCCTTGTGTATTTTTTTTGTATACGTGCTCTTACCTCTGTTAATTAGGCATCTCTTCCTTCTCTGCTGGAGTCCTAATTGGACGCTAAAAAGAAATAGATGCAATTAATGACTAGTCATGTATATATCAGAGATAAATTAGGCCAGTACAGAACGTCTTTCAAAGTTAATATTTCACAAAATACATACATGAGTCACTTTTGTGTGTTTTCCTTCAGATATGAGCACGTGTCTCTGGGAGCAGAGGAGTAATAGAGCATCCACAAAAATAGGCGAGTGCTGTGTGGGAGAATGACATGAGGTGGGTTTTGTACTTTTAACAGCAAGGATTGCCTCTCTGGGTGGTTAAAGGAGTGCATTTGTGAGGGTACACAGAAAAGTCAGTTGCCTTTCTGGATTCTTTAGTCAATAGTTTAACTGTGGGCTGGCCTCACAAAGGCCTAATTTGGTGACAGATGGGCAGGAAACTGATTTTTGTTATTTATGTTTGCTATGTTTTTATTACATATGTATATGCTTACATATTTAATACTCTAAGCATTAAGTGAACTACAAAATACTTAAGCAGGAAATAAAGTAGGCTAAAGCTGTAGCTTTACGAGTCCAACAGATACCATTGTAAATTTTCAACGAATATATGACTGCAAGACTGGCAGTCCTGATTGCAATGTGTATTGTTTAGGTAAAAAAAACAATCTTGTTTTCTTTGTAATGACTTCCACACCCTCTATTGACATGTACAAATGTTTATAGATTCTTGAAAAAGTGCTGAGTTATTTCAACTGGGATAACACTGAGTTCGCAGGGATCCCCATGTTAAAATAAGAGGCTTTGTTCACCTTCCTATTGGTTAACAGGCTCCAAATGAGGTGCTGGTTCAGGGAATGTCTGCTTAGACACCACCTGCACGCTGGAGTGGAATCAACTGTTGAATAAGCAGTCTGCTAGCAGTCTGGACTGAAAGCAAGGTGCTGATGAGGGCAGAGGATCAGAGCCAAGTGTTGGGGATAGCAAACTTAATCAATGAACTGACAGTTTGTGACAGTTTGAGTAGTGCTCTTCTGTGTGCTTTTTGGATGAAGCAGAGGGGGATATTTGGTCTTTGGCAGCTGGTTGGGCAAACTTAATTAAGCTTTACTGTCTGCTTTACTGTAATAGGCATCTGAAAAGCTGGAAATCACAATCTGGAAGAAGAAATTTTGCTGGAGGTTGCTTTTACTGGAGTGATGACTGGCTGCATGCAGTGCCTTAGAGGAGCGGGTCTGCTTAGCAATGGGTGGTGAAGTTGTTATTCCTTGGATATGAAGGCCACTTTCAGTGACAGAGAAACACTACTAGTGACCAGCTGTCTAAGTACCTAGTGATTATTTTTCAGTCCAGTTCCCTGTGAAATTTCAGTGGAAAAAGCGCTTTGCCTTCCTTAACAGAGCACCTTGCCAGTCTTGACAAGGAGCTGGAGACTGAATTGCCTGTTTGCCCCATAGGTGTCACTGGAGGACTAAGCATCTGAAGTGCTTCCTGAGATCTACCTTCATTTAAAAGTATCATGTAAGTCACTGACTACATTTTTTTTTTTCCAATGGCTAATATTTGCATAATGTAGCATTAGTCTTCTGAAGTCCATCTGAGTTATTGTTCGTCTTCTGTGGCCTCCGTCCTACTCAATACCCATCAGTGAAACAGTGACACCTACTACTCAGTTCTTGGTGCAATAATTGAGGAACAGAGTATCAGTTACTTCATATTTGGATGAGGAATCTTATTATGCAATAGTACGATTCAGTAATACTGTGCAAACTGTCTCCCTAACACAAGACCAAGTTCCAGATTCCACAGAGATCAGCTATGAAGAGATATTTATCTAACTATAGGCAATTCTTAAAGAATCTTATGTAGTTTTTGCAGTCTTGTACTTATTTTTAGATGCTGGATGACTAAACCTGTGGGATGTGGCACATAAGGTGCCATAATGTAACTGAACTAGAAGGCAGATTTTTAACTCTCGTTTTCAGAAACAGCTAAGCAGTGCTCATAGAGGTAGTTCAAATGTCTAAAAGATGGAGATAAGCATTGTGTAGGTTTTTAAAAATGATTGTATGCCACAAAACAGAGCTGCTGAATGCCTGTAGAACCTCACTTCTCTGCTGGCTTTCCAAATCAGATAGAAGCCTAACTTAGGGATGAATTCTCCCATAGCCAACAGGCTACTTCTAGTTCAGCACTACAGCACTTTCAGGAAAACTGCCAAGGAAAATCCTAAATACCCCCTCAGTTTTCTCGGTTGCTCACGTTTGAAAATGGAGTTTTGGTCCCCAAATCAAGGATGTATTTTCATTAAATTTTAACAAAGCTTTATTGTTGTAGAGCTGATGGCTGACTAATATCCCTTATTGGAAAAAAGATATTAAATGCCTATGGACAAGACCATACATGTTGTATACAGTAATGAGATTAATTAGTGTCTGTACTTTTCCACAAATGAACATTCTACGTGCTTAGTGCTTATTGAGTTGTCCTTAAAATAGTTTTTTTTGTTCTGCCACACTTTGAGTGAAATTTCTACTTCCTTTTTGTTTCAAAATCATTTTTTTTAATGCACACGTTGTTAGATCCTATATTAAACTGTTGCAAACTGAGACATGGACTTCAAGATATCATCAAATGCTATAATAGAAGACTGAACTTACTGCCGCTCTCATTAATAACTTTCATTACAGTGGAAGCAAGATCAAACTTATCAAGAAACTAAAAATTATGTTCCTCACTTATTTATAGCATATATTTTCTTCTCTCATTAAAAATCAAATTCCTTTTCTAACAGGCTTCTGATACGATCTGTTTAAATTCCAAATCAAGTCTTCAAAAACAGCCTATGAAGATGAGTATCCGAATCCTGATTTCAAACATGGCAGCTGGTGCTAAAAGCCCATGATTTTAAAGGTATGGCTGGAGAGTCGATATGCAGGTGTAAAAATTAGAGCCTGATAAACAAATCTGAAAAGTGCTGACATCCAAAGCACTGTCTTATTCAGTGGCATATAGTACAAAATGTCTCAGAAGTGTATGCTCTATGCTCTGCTTTCCTTAGAGCTATTAAAGAGAAAAGAATGCAATTATCTTTGATTCAGGCAATTCATATCTGGATTTAGATAATGCTTTTTCTGACACCTTTCTTTACTCATCATTAATACGCTCCAGCTGTAGATGGAGTTCCATCTGGTAAAAATACTTATTTTCAAGGATTTAGATCTCTGGTAGTGTACCGCTGGACAGAACCAGGGGCTACATAATGATTCTTTCCATTGTATTTCTGCTTTACATTCATCATAGAATATAAAATAGCGTAACAGATGGCAGGGAGGTTAAAATCAGAAGGGGACATAGTGATCATTATCTGAGTTACTGGGTAATACAAGCCTCATTGTTACAACAAATTTTAAATTCTGGTGTTGCTACTACATTTCTGCCTGTGTGTTTCACTAACTAGCTGAATGCTGGAGAGAGGACAGCAACATTGACCGGAATGATGCCTTAAAAGAAAACCCTACAGCCATATGCTTTCCAACATTCAACCTCATGTCACAGTGAGCTTTGCCTTGCCTACAGAGAACGGATTTTAGCTCTGAGCACCTTATGAAGGCTGAAAGGACTCAGCCCACTCGTGTGCAGGCTGCTGCACCCCTACCAAGCTGAAATAGTCTGAACTGCTACCCTGCCACAGGGCCAGTAAAAAATTTCACTTATTTACAACATCTCAGCTATCAAGTCTATGTGGATACAACACTGTCTAATAGAACAAATCAAAGCAGTACCGTGGATTATTTTTCCCCTCTTGTACTAAAAAGAAATATCATTTGTGACTAATTTAAATGCAAAGATTGTACTACTACATCCAGTGTCAAAAAACCCACTATGTTTTCTCTCCAAGAACTTGTATCTACTGAAGCTTACAGAAATCATAGGCCTAAAGCCAGTAACACCTAAAACAATCTTTTCATAACAACAAAATAATTTGCAGGAAGTACAGGTGATTTATTCAGCTGCAGAGACCACTGAGTCACAAAGGTAAAAAGCATTTTAAATGACTAATGGTATAGCTTTGATTATTGAATCACAATTCTGAACTATTGCAGCAATAGAAAGCTCATCAAGGATTTGCAAGTGCAAACTGATAGCTGATTTACAAATAAAATACCCAAGTCATCAAGTAAATTGTCATAAAGTAATCATCTAATCTAATCTGACAAAGCAGTAGGAAATAATGACTACAGAAAAGCTGATCTGCAAAGACCTGCTCAATTTTCTCCCTCATTAACTCTCACTGAGCTTATTCTTGGGTTGCAATCTCAACCCCACATAAGTCCTGGTTACACTACACCAACTTAGATGTGAAAAGATGCAGACTATGCTCATTATGAAGCCAATGCTTTGCATCCACCCTTAGCAGTGTACTTATTAACATCACAAGTCCTTGGTGTTTTGAAAGCCAAAAGAAAGTGTAACTTACCATCCAGATTTTCCTTTTCTAGTCTCTTCCCAGTACTGGTGGCTCTAAGGTGGCACAATTTATCCTTTAAATAAAAAAACATGCATTAAGAATCAATAATGGAAGTTTGCTTTAGAAATAATAAATAACTCTATAAAGCTGGACTCTAGCATTCTGAACACTGCCATGAGTCCTGTGGTGTTCGTTTCCCATCAGCAAGTTATATTGATTCGGGGGTTAAATTACAGACTTGAGCTTTAATTTTTAACGTTGGACAACTGCTTTTTCTTTTTTTCCTCCTCAAAATCCCAGGAAAGACCAACAAACTGCAGTGATAGCACGAAGCTAATTCATTATGTTGCAGGTTAACAGTGAAAGACTTTTCTATGGCACAAAACAAAATTCATATATACGATGAAGAGCATAAACAACCCTTTTCCTCAAGCACTGAAATCAAGCCAAGTAAATCCTCAATCAAATACAAGCATCTTCATGTTCACAACAACAACAAAGAAGACTTATGCTGTATGCTGTCACCTTTTGCACGGATTAGAGTCCACCTCCTCCCCGTGTAACTCCCCAGCTGAGGGAGCAGTGCTGCTGTTCCCATCTGGGCACTTTGCTGCAGATGGATTCAGGGGGACACCCCTACACTGCTGAGAACAGCTCACACTGTGCTGCTGGTGCATGGTGTGGGGGCTGTACGCCTGAACTGTTCTCAGGCCTCATACATCTGCTAATAAGTGTTCCATTGTGATGACAAAGCGCATATGATTTTTTCAGTAAATACGAACAAAAGGGCATTTAATCTGTCCTTGTTAGCAGCATCTGATAGCTGTCCCACTCCATAGAGCAACAGATTAGCCTTAGAATTCCTCTTTCTACTAGATTTACTCAAAAAGCAACAATAAACTATTTTTGTTAATGTATATAAAATGAGGGCATAACCTCTTCTTCCAGCTGTCTTGGTGGAAGTAATTAACAAACTTCTTCACTGCGCCTTTCTCCTCAGTCTATCTTCTAGCTTTGCAATTCTTTCAGTGACTCACTGTGTGGGCTTTTGTAAATCTTGTTTTTGTGCACCTCATTTTACTCCATACACTGAATATAAAGGAGCTGAAGAGCTTTTCTGAGAATTGTGAATTTCACTAGGTAGAATCAACACCTTCCGACAGGCATAAAGCCTGATGCAGTCAATATATATTAACAATGTATGTTTGCGGTAGTCGTATTTTTGTTAGCTGACAGTGCTCAAAAGCACATTTATTTTGTTCAGCTACAGAAAGATGGTGGTTTCATAAAAGATGCATGTACCTCTGCCTCGCTTAACAGTGTAAAATAAAATCTTAGGAGATCAACATATTTAACTTGAGATTTTAACCAAATGCAGTAACACCTAAATTCAACCAAAATGAATTCAGGAGGCATCTCCAATAAGCACCAGTGGAAACAGGTATCTATAAGATTCAGAAGAACAAGCAGCAAGATCCTTGGGAGCTGATAGGCATATAAATCATGACAAGATAAATCACAACTCTAATTTTTGATCTCATATGTAGGAGCCAAAATACAAGAGTTTGTTTTCCAAACTTCTGACCAAGATTCTGTCAAGAAACATAAATACTCAGACTCGTACCTGTGGAGCGGTCTGCAGTCTCTGCTTTTCATTCTGCCACTGTTTACATCTGTCAAGGGCTTCATCCACAGCAACTGCCCCCTTTTTCACTTGTTTCTGCACATGGATAAGATCTTCCCGTTCAGCAGGGATGTTGTGTTTCACAGCTGCCCTGTCAGTGCGTCTTCTGCATGCTGCTACAAAATGTAGAGATAAATATTAGTAACTCTTTCATTCCTTTATGATCTGAGTACTTTTTTCAAAGGCATGTAAGTGCGATTTCACCATCTGACATGAGTTAAACCCACTATCCTTAGGATGGCTTTCCCCACCCCTTTGTTTCTCTCTCTTTCTCTCATTCCCCCCCTTTTTTTTTTCCTTTTGAATGAGAGAAATACAATGAATCAATGAACTATCTACCATTAGTCTCTCTTTCTGGTCTTTCTTAAACATTTCAATCATTACTATAGCCTGTACCCACAGACTCACCATTAGTGACAGCTCACACAATAAATTCCTTTCAGTGCTAAATCTATAGTACAGACATTTTAAAGGAAATTGTTGACATGTAAAGACACAACCTTCCCACAATGTTTCCCCCTCTACTCCTTTCCCAACTTCAAACAGTGCGTTTCTCAAATGCTGGGGTTGAAATCTGGTCAGAAAGCATCATGAAATTTTACGTGATTCTTTTTCTCCCCAGCTGTAATTATTAGATACATTGAGTGATGAGAAGATGTCAGAATCTCTAGTCCTCCAACAGATTACAGTGCCGGTGCGCAACTGAAGGGAAATGGCATGGAGATGTATGCTATCAAATTCACGGCTTGGTCCAAGGAGGTGTAGCAGCATGGCTATATCCAGGATATTGACACTGAGATGGCTGGGATCTGTCTCTGTATGAGGATGTTGCTAAGGGACCATGAAGCACCCGTTTCAAACTGCACAGCAAATGCAGCCAGATCGAGAATTTAAACCATTATTATTAATTGGGTCAGTTTTTCTGCTGTTATGCACTTATATCTTTAAGTGAGGAAGGACTGTATGAACAAAACAAAGAACACAGCTGCTGTTTTCTCTCCTTTTGATCACATGCCATACTAACATGTTTGGCAGGAATCTCTATTTTTTAATTTTCATCTCTGCTAACTGTTTCTATTTTGACAGAATGATAACCCTAATGACTTGCATCTGAAATGATCATTCAGAGATCAGACCAAACACACAGTAAGATGTAGAAGGTACAGTGTTCTTTTCCTCAGTGGTTTAGTGATCACGCCAGGTTATGCCAGTAGCACTGGAGACTCCAGCTCCCTGTGGCAGGACAAAACAGGCTATTGCACGCTGCTCTATGTGCTTTAATCCTGATCTACTTGTTAGAAGAACAGATAAGAAACATATTCACTCAGTGTTCATTCATTTTGTATGTAACATTGCTAGTTACTTTAGGGTACCATTAAAGGAATTTGGTAGCAACATTTTGATGTGCTACAACTCAAATAACAACTGGAATGCCACCAGTAATTCATTTTACACAGATCTTGGGGCACCCAGGAGAGAACTTAGGCTCCACTCCCTGCTGCCTTTCCATGGCTGGAATTAAGTGAGCACAGCTGAGCCCTCCAGTCTCTCCTTTACTTGGTTTTAATCACAATGGAGAAAGCAAACAGAAAGGCATAAAGTAACTCTGGCTCTACAAATCTTTCCCAAAGGACTGTAACTTTCATTTTTCTTTCTTTAATCTGATCTCTTCATGCTGCGATAGCATTAAGGATATAAATCACATGCAGGAAAATAGATGCTAAATCAGTCAAAATCAAGTCACAGCAATTCTCCACTAGTTCTGCCGAAAAACACCAAAGAAGTTAAAGAGCTAAATTGAATTCTGTACCGTGCTTCCTGGCATTGTAGTACGTCTTGTCGTAGTCACTGGGCATTTGAGTGGCTTTTTGTTGAAACACTGCAAAGTTAAGAACGTAAGGAAGTTAGTCAAAAATGATAATAAAAGACATGAATTCTGGAAGAAGGATGGAGGCTCATGGAAACAGGCTGGAATACATCTTATTCTAGCCTAAATGTATTCTGCAACCCACTTGTCAGTCTAATGCTAATTACTTGAAAAACTGTTCTGTTGCACAGAATGGTAGGATTACTGATATTACAGATATCTCAATAAGAGCTTTGAATAAAATAAAATAAGACTTATTATATTGACATTACTTATTTAGGAAAAACACCAACACAGCTCAATCTCAGAATTCTTCACACAGTACCGACTATAGCTATAGCCTGTATCTTATTCTGGGGGAAAGCTAAGGCATGAAAACCAATAGTACCAGCTCAGAATAACGACAGTGCTTAAGTCAGAATATAGGCACACTTTTCTCTAGCTAGTACAAGCTCCAAGAACAGCAAATCCTGACTGCTCTTTCCATAATTCTTGCCCATCGCTCCATTGTTGTGAGGTGCCTGGAGTACAGCCTGCCTGGGTGTGCCCTGAGATGCTGTAAACTTTTGCAGGCAGCATATGTAAACCCCAGATGGTTTCTAACTTAACTACTGTCATAGACACATTTCCCTCTGAATTCCCGTTAGTTCTCAGTTCTGATTTAAGTGAAACCCCCTTGATAATCTAGAACAGTACCTTGCAGAGAAGTCACGTTACTGACATTGCTACAAAGCAGCATGTGGCCATTTCAGTGGAACACATTGTTGCTTTGGAACCAAGGCCAGGTACAACAGAGCTGTGCACAAGCAGCATGCTGTGCACAACACCCTGCAGGATGGGCTCCTTCCTCACGCAGACCAAGGAAACCCAGCATCCTCAGTTTGCTCCTTGTCTGCCTGCTCAGGCTGCCACACACGATGCAGCAGTTTCTCTCAGGATACTTGTGAAATGGAGCATCAAGGACATGGTGACTTTTAAACTCTGCACATGCCATATGGAGAGGTGAAGAAGGAAAAGCTCCTGAGAGGGTATTTTCTACACAGCAGGACTCCTGAATATCCCATTACAGGAGGAGATGATGAATGAAAACAGCTGGGGAGTTGGTGTTCCTGAAAATGTTATCAGACAGGTTAAATGGATATGGTAAAAGAACTATCCAGGCAGTCCAATCTGTTGATGTTACATCTCTAACTTCAGCCTAATACTGATATATTTTAACATCTGTATTACTCCTCTCTGTGATTCCCAAAGAATCCTCCTAAATGTGGCCACAGATTTACTTGAAATAGTGACTTCATGGAAGAAGGGAAGTGGAAGTACCTCAATGCTGAGGTAATGCAGGCAGTCAGAATTTCAATGCGTAAGAAGGAGGAGGGATGCGCTCCACAATGTCCCTGATTGGAAAGTACTTTAATTGATAGGCTATGAAATTTCTGCTGAGTTTTGCAGTGTTGGAGTAATCAGAAATGGAATTACTCTTCTAGTTTTTCAAAGTAAAACTGTTAAAACCACTTTACGTGCTGCTTCTTGCTGAAATGATTTTAGTTGGCAGCAAGCACTCAGTGTGGGTGAAGTAAATGAAAACAAATTATTCCTGCTTCTGGAATGCCTGGAAAGATGAACACACACTGCTGCACGACTGCCACAGGGTTAGGGAAGACTCAAGTGATTCACTCTTTCATTCTCACATTTTAATTACTGCTGGAACTCAGCGGAATGAAATAAACGGGTCACTTTGTACAGAGATACATTCTGTTCTTGTGGAAAATACAGTGAATATTCCTCCAGTAAAACAATATTATCAATATAGCATTCTTTAGGTGTCAGAATGCCATAGTTGTTCAACTGAAAAATATTTTCAGGGCCTCTCTGCCACAGATAATCCAACTGAAAAACTGCAGTGCTGCTATTATAACATGCATCTTCAAAAGTATCCATAAGATCATAAAGACAGCCCTTTTCAATTCATAATCACATTGTGCCTGGCTGAAGTACGCGTACAGGTCGAACACTAGGAACTAAATATCCCTATCTTTGGTTGCTACACAACACACATGAAGTTCTTTGTATGCCCTGAGTAGAAAACTGAAATATTTAACATCTAAGTTCCTTGTTTCATAAAATACTCTGCTTGCTACAGGATGATGCAGAACTTTACAAGAACTGTGATGAGTAGAAAGTGTCTAGAAAGAGATAATGTACTTTTTTACAATAGCCATAGTTTGACAAAAGAACATGAATTTGATTTTCAGAATGAGCTGATATTCTAACACAAAGCTGGGATGGGAAGGAATTAGAGCTGCACAATGACATTTCATAAATGGCTTGATGATGGGCCAATAAGAAATGATATAATGAAAAATACAAGCAATCAAAATGTGGAAAAAGTTACATTATGAAAGCAGACAGCTCGTATCAGCAAAAGGCACGGATGTGGTTTGTCATTTAGACTTGACTTTACCTGTCTACACTACAAAGCCACATTACTTCTAAAAAACACACAGCAGTTTTGCACCTTTTGCACTGGTGATTCAAGTAAAGCTTGACTGATGAACTGATCCTCCAGAAGAATGTGAGCTAATCATACCATCACCCTGATGCTACTTACTCAACACTATTGGCTGAACAACACAAAGGAGAAGAGACAGCAAAATAACCGCTAACCACCATTAATTTGAGTTCAGTTTGCTTAGGGAAATTAATGATGCAGCTATTCATCAGCTTTGTTGAGCTGGTGTTCCAAACAAAATTATCTACGGTCCCGTTTTGTTTAGGAGACATTCAAAATTAAAATCCAGGGGGAACCAAATCTTTATAGAAACACAAGGCAAATTAATTAATACACTAGGGTTGCACTTATTAACACATCCCAACTTGGCTGCAAACTGGAGTCAGTCAGCAAGCTAGTTGGAATGTGCTGCAGGGAGAGACCCCTATCTTTGCCTACTCCATCTCCCCCTGCCACAATATTTAAACAGTTCAACTGTGTATATAGGCAAATAAAGCTCACAAATTCTTTTTTTGGTATGGATTAGACTGTAAATTAAGTGTAGCACAGTGAGGGATGACAAATCCACAGGGAATAACAAGGAAAGGATATAGTAGGATGATGTTTTTTATTCAGGAGATGAGAACTATGCAGATGTTTGTTCACATCCTTTTAGATCTCATTTTCCTGTAGCCACTTTTGTTTGCTTACACACAGAGCATCGCTCAGGATGAGCTCTGGAGATGCAATGCTCAGAGATGATTAAAGACTGTTCCTAAAAAAATATTTCATATTCAACATTAAGACAAAAATTCTGGTGATTCATAACATCAAATCAGCTAAGGAAATGAGATACTGTAAGCAGTATGGCCTTTTTTATTTTTCCAAGGCAATGTAGCTGAGCACTGAACAGAAGTGCAGCAGCCCTGTGACTCTGGCCTAGCCTGGTCCAGGCACTGTGGAGAAGGGGTGTATGTGTGTGCTTCGCAAGGTAGCAGGGGTGGCTCAAGGCCCAGAATCTGCCCTGTCGTGGTGGCAATGGTGTCTGAATGAGCTCACACCATCAGAAGGAGAAGACCTAGCTGTGCCAGCATGGGAAAACCTGTGACTACATCTGCGCTGGTACAGAAACTGATCTGTTCTAAACACACTCTCAGACACTCTTAAGACATTTCTGACAGCATACATCAGTCACTTCATCAGGATAAAGACTAAGCAATGTCAAGGATACTCAGGGGAACACCACACTGTCACGTTGCCCCAATACTTGCAGGTCAATGCACGTGGCCTGAGTTACAGTTCCAGCATTAGCCACTCACCACAACTCCATGGGCTGTTGTCAGCCTCTGCCTTGCACAGTATCATCAGTGAGTCAGGGCTGATAAACTCCCATTTTCCCAGATGAAAAATTAAATGACTTTGAAAAGAATTCCAATGTAACGACAGTGTGAAAATGCAAAGCCAAGGACACTCACCAGCAATTTTCTTCCCAGTCTGCAGTCATATTCCAAAGCTGCCAAATGCAAGCTCAAAGCTGCTGGAATCACAGCAACCTTGATCAGGAGGGACCATAGGACGCTGCACAGAGACGATTTTTCCCCTATGCTAAGGTAAGATGACCAAAGTAATACTGGAACTGCTTTTATAGAAAAGGTAAAGGGTGAGTTAGAAGAACACAGTGTCAGCGAACTTGCTGTATCTCCTTGCTGTACCTCACACTGTTGCTCTTGTCATCAGTTAAACTTAGCTTAGTAAGGAAAGTGGAAGGACTCTAACAATCTTCTCAAGAATATTTGTTCCACTGTGTAAAACATAAATATACTTCTGCAGTCACATTTCAGAAGAGAAAAGCTAAAAGGGAAAGACATTCTGGTTTGACCTAAACCATGCCATTTAGAATGGGTTACTTTTCAACTGGGCTGCATCCTAAAACTATTTTCTCTCTGCTGGCTTTATTCAGTATATGTTATAATCTACTGAAGTTAAGATAGTAAAAAGTCTGACAGAATCAACAAGGCAGACCAGTTCCTAACCGGATCTCTATGAGGTGTTCTAAGGTAGCTGAATAGTGGTCCCTAGTATTTTTTTCCACAGAAAAACATTTTGTTGGTTGGAGATACATAATGACATTCCTCTGCAGTGCAGTATTTTATCTCCATTGGAGGAAAATACTAAAAAATCCTTCTGTGGGACATAAAGGTTTTGTAGTTTGCATGTGCTCCAAGGCTTTGGTTTGGGAACACCTGCTTCAAAGCATTTAAACCACTTGCATAATAAGAATTTTTAACTCAGGATGTGATCACTGTAGTTCCCAATAATCAGCCCGATAATTTTCCAAGATACTAACAATTCTGTTTTGGATTTTCTTCCTCACTACAATTGGGTTTGTGTATTCTGGACCTCCTGCAATTTTTTCTGCATAGTCTGTGACTTTGATGAGCAACTTAAATGTTATTTTCTTCCAGAAGAGTAAACGGGAAATATATCCTCCACTTCTTTAACCCTGCTGTGAAGTTCCATGGACAGCTATCTTTATATAGTAAAATGTTTTCATTGCGCAGAGGGAAGAAGCATTCGTTCAGGGATTCACGAGTGTTTTGTACAGCAACAAAGGCTACAACATATGAAGTTTTATTTCATAGAATGATAGAATTGTTGTGGTTGGGAAAGACCTCTGAGATCATCTAGTCCAACTCTCCACCTACCACCAATACTGCCCTCTAACTATGTCTCTCAGCACCACACCTCCATGCTTCTTGAACACTATCCAGGGATGGTGGCTCTACCACCTCTCTGGGCAGTCTGTCCCAACGCTGTAGGACAGGAGCCCATGTAGAGAAGCCCTCTGGTCCTGGTGCTCTCTGACATGAGAAAAACAATCCAACCAGGACAGGGCTGTAACCCCCATGCCCTGGGAAAGTCTGCTAGGTTAGGCTTCAGAAGTGGTACAGATGTGTTAAAGAAACCCATGCACCCGTCCTGAGAACATACTGGGGGCTTAGGTTTCCCACTCAGTCAAAGTGGTATCCAATATGGAGTAATTACATTTCACTCTCAACTGAAAACGCAACACCTTCATGCATTTATTTACCAGTTGTTTTGGCGGCACACCATCAAAAACAACAACAAAACCAACCACCAGCACTGAAATAACCTACAAAGGAATACTAAGCACCTGAGGAATGGAAAGGGAGCACATGAAGAGTGCGCACCATCTGGACAGCTAGTTATTTGGCACCAATTTGCAGCTCCACTGGCTAAAGAACCTTCCCCAAATAAGACAAAATTCTTGCAGTGGTCTACATTAAACAACAAATGCAATATGCTTAACAATGACCCTTCAAAAATTGGCACACTCATTACATTTTAAAAAAGGACCAAATGAAAACAACCCAAATTTACTGGACGCTTACGCATCTTTTAAAGTCACTCATATCCCCCAGATTTATTTGTCAGCAAATCCAGATCAGCTGTTCAAACAATAAATTGCAGTAGCTCAGTTAGGCCTACTTGTATATACTGCCTAGATTTCAAAGTGTAGTTTCTGCTTTGAAAGAGACTATAAAAAGGTCTTGTGAAGCTCTGCTCTCCATTAATCAGCAGTTCCACTCTCCTAATTTACACAGCACCAAGTCATAATCTACACAGAGCACGGCTTTTGCCTAGTGCAAGCCTGTGCAACCATGTATTTGAAAGCTACTTCTAATTACAAAGAGGACTATTTGCTAGCTCTCTTTGTTGCTATTCTCATAGAAACAGTGCCACTTTTGCTTAAAGCAGAAGACGCTCTTTCATAACTTCATGGACTTCAGCGTGTTCTGAAAGCCATCGTGGGAATTCAGCCACTTGCTTTGTTCTGACTGACAGAAAAACTAAATTAAAACAGAAGTCCCAAAACACGATCCATTTTTGTTATGCAATGCTTACACTATTTTTTTTGTCAATAAACAAGCCCATAGTTTTCCATCCCCTCTATGGATGCAACAAAGACAGAAAGAAATCCTTCCCTTGCGGCTCTGCAGAGTATTAGCACAACAGCCCCTGTGAGTCATAGAGCACAAAGCTTGTTTCTTCTGCAAACTCCCAGAACACGAGGATCAAACTACAGGTGACTGCTCAGCCTTAGTACAGCCCTTCTGTGAACCATTCTCTAACCCTATTTTTCCCACAGAACCTGTGTCTTCCTGAATATCAGAGGGCAATGGTTCTGAAGATCAACCAAAACTGTGTAGTGAAGATGACCTGTTTCTTACAGAAATATTACCTGTTTTAGAATTTAAAAGGTATTTAGTGAATGGAGATGGAATACAGAATGGGGAAGGATGCCTGGGTAACTAAAAGCTGCTCTGTGGAACTTCTATCTCCATCAAGGCCCCAGCATGACTATACAAGACATTGAAACCAGCACAGGCTCACGAGTCTCTGATATCAGGATGCTGACTCAGGATTAGATATGCTAATGAATGTGAAGTTCTGACCACTCAGAGCAGCCACTGAAAACAATTGGATCTCTGCTCGGAATGAGTAAAGTGCTGCAGAACAGTGTTTATCCGAAGCATGGTATTCTAGACATTTTGTACTGGGCGTCCAAAAGCTCAGTGGATATGGAACAACACTGCACCTAGGGCAGGCAGGAATCACATTTTAATCAAAAATGAGAATGAAAAACACTAAAGAGTTTTGCATCTTATGCTCACCCACTTTAAATACTTGATGAAACAAAATGCCTGGGATAAACAGCAGCATGCAGTTATATATTTAAGGATTGTATCCTAATGTTTGTGTCAGGGAGAAAGAAGTAAAACTACTAAATGACCTTAACTTATCACTTTTTCATTATTTGACCTTGCATCTTCAGTAATGCTCTTCTTAATATAATATATGAAAACAAAACCTGAAACCATCATCTGTTCGTTTGAGAGATGAAAATTGCCTATATGCACTAGCCACAACAGTTCTATTTTACATTAGTTAGATTAAGTTATAAAGCAATGGATGCAAACACATGCAGATTTTAGTGACGGATTTGAATAAAATGTCCTGGTTCTTACTGCTGAAACAATCTTTTCTGTTCTGATTATAAGCATTTTTGATATATTAAACCAGAGACAGGGATATTGCTAGACTGGATGAATAACTTTAACTGTTGCTGGAAAGGACAAACAAATAGCAAGAGAAATCTTCCAGCTAAATTTCTGTCACTTCTGCCTAGCATTTCACTGTCTCAGAAATGCCTGCACAAAATAGGAGAGTGAGAAACCCCCAAACTGGAAGCAGTGTGACTGCCAGGGGAAGCAGAGGCCTAAGTGGCCAAGTGAAGTGCTTTTAATTTTCTCATTTATGGTACAGATAAATGAACTTGAAACAGAAGCTGATTTCACAGAACAATAGTAAAATAATTTGTCTCCCACTACTTGCTTATAAAAGCCACCCCAGGTTCACATATATGGTATATAAGCACCATAGTCCCATCAAAGCAATTGCGTTGGAAGTCTCCTCCTTAGCAAACATTAGGGTAGACAAAGCAGAAACACTTCAATGCAATAGAAGACAGTAAAAGCAACCTGCCAAATAAGGCATCTTCACAGTAAGGGTTTTCAAGTCACTGGAATGTTTATGATGGAAGCCCAAGATTTGAGACACTACTCTAACCATTCCAGTGAAGGAAGGTATTTCAAGACTTCTGTAATTTAACAGATGCCCTGTACACATCCATTCTTGCATTACTCTCTAAATCTACTGTAATGATTCATCCTTCTGCCTCCCAAACCTGCTGAAGAAAGAGCAACTAAACGATGAAGACATGAACCCACGCATTCCAGTCCTCACCTGGAGTTATACAGCCTGAAGGTAGCTAGGAAGAATAAAACAGATCTCTGACTGAAACACGAATGACAAAGGAGGTGCTTCTCTCCGTGATAGGAAGATTTGGGTAGTAGTAGTCCTGTCTTAATGCCAAACATTCACTAAATAACAAGTAAGCTTCTGATTTCCTTCTCAAACCCATTTTTCTATCATTTATTCTTACACAACTGGAAGGTTCCCTTAGAGACAAGATTGGAAGCGCAAACATCACGTATTTTGGGGCTTATACAGAGATCCCTGAAAGTTCACAAGAACTTCAGTTACTTTGCAATTTGGCTTCAATCTGAATTGTGCTAAAAGATGGCATTGCGTTTCCAAGAAGTTCCACCATTTTTCACAGAAGTGGTAAAAGCACACAATCCTTCCTCACATGGTAATTTCTAGCATTGCAATAAGGGAATTTCAAAGGAGTCCTCACATCGGCATTTCTCTCTACTGTTCACATCAGGTAAACAGAATACAGTTAACATCTCTCAGAATTAAGGCAAAACTATTTGATAAAGAAACGGAAAGGAAAAGCTACTCAAATAGTACGTTCTGTATTATTCTGTTAAAACAGACACACTCACATCTAAGCCCAGTGATTCTTAATCTTCCATCACTTTGTCATAGTTTTTTTTTTTTTTTGTAAAATTAATCCAAAAAAGTGATGTTATCTTGGATGCAAATTGAAAAGTATCATTAGTCAGACATGTTCTCAGCTCATTTGAAAGGTGCAAATAGGTAGACTGAATCAACTGATTTGCTGGTTTGAAAATAGCTGAAGATCTTAGTCTTTAAAAGAATATATATTCATAAAAAAGAACAGATGTCCACATTCTATCAGAAAATACAAAGAAGCAAGCACTAACCTTGTACTATATATGGAGTGTTCTCATTTTTGACTCCTGAACATTCGGGACGAGGGGCAGGAGCAGGCGGCCTGTTCATGATAAATGATTTGCGGTCTTTCCTTTTCTCCTCATCTTCCTCATCCAGTATCAAATCATACAGATATTCATCAAATTTCATAAAAGCGTATGGGTGGTCCTCTTCGTCATCTTCCTCACAGGTATCTTGGTCTTCTCTGCAGCATGCTGTCTTCAGTCCATGTTCTGTTTCACTTCTCTCCTCCACAAAATTCCTCTCTGAAGAAGTGAAAAATTATGTTCCATAGATGATAAAGAAAGGATAATAAGACTGAATTTATGCTTCAGGTTTTCCTAATGTAACTTATAGTCCTAATTTCACTTTTAAACTAAGGTACTCTAATTTTCACGGGCTTCATCATCTAAGTCAGTAGAAAGGATATCCGAAAGGAATAATTTAAACTCCAGGGCCTTCTCATGATTTCACATCAGATTATCAAAATTAGATGCTAATATATTAGCTCCAAAATAAATCTTATTTAAGAGCAGTGCTGCATGGCCCAGTTGCTCCCACAAGAGTCATAGGAACACCTTCATTACTGATGAAGCCCAGTAAGGACTCCCTATGGCCCTTGGCATTTTGGGAAATCACTCTGTTTACTACTGCAACTGTAACTTAAGAACAGAAACGTTTCTGGGAAACACTGGGTTTTGTCTTTGCAACATTTTCAATGTCCCATTTATTTTTGAGGATTTTCTAGAGAGGTACTATAGGAAAAGGTTAAAAAAATTAAAAAGCTCTCTAAAGGATAAATGAGATTTATGATCTCTTATAATTTATGCTGAGACTGTCCAACACTCCACACCCAAGTGATCTCCCTGGGTCTCTCCCTACATTTAAGAGTACATCTAAACAGAACTTGCTGCCCTTTAGCTTTTGCATTTTACAGCTTTAAAAGGAATTGATAAGTTTTCTCATACCTGGGTTTATTTGGATTTATTTGTATTTAAAACTCCCACAAACTATTAAGAATTAGGAAGCTGCTAAAGAAACTGCTAATTCCATAATTGTTGTCATCTTCCTTGTGCTGGCCTATCCTTCCTGTGCAAACAGCAAACCTACTGTAGTGAGCCATGTTTTCCTAGTGTCGTAGTGAACTGCATACTTATGTATCTGCTACACTAGGCTGTGGTCACTACCATAATTTTAAATCCTTTGGCTGCTATTTAAATAATTGTTTTTTTCTGTTTATGGGTTCAGAGAAGCTTAACAATGCCTACAAGCCTGACACATTTACAAATGAGATGAGATGTATCCCTTAGAAATGGCTTGTACAATTAATACTTATTAATAAATATTAATAACATATTTTGGTTCTGATATATTACAAAAATAACAAGTATTACAGCTACCATATTTAATATGAAAAATATTTTGTTTGCACACCACTATGAAAGTTTTGTTTCTTTCTATGTAGGATTTTCTCTTTTAACCCCCACAGGGGGCACTCTCATGCCACTGCCAAAAAAAAGACTTCAAAAGAGGGGACTTGCCTTTTAGGTCTTCCACAGCAATAGCTAAAGAAAGTGGCTGACTAAAAATATGCAGCAGACTCATTGGAGCTCTTCTTTGAAAGTATCATCCCTGTTTAGAGGGATCCTGATACCCCCATCCTCACAACCCAAAATGAAATGAAATGAAACCAAGCCTAACACTTCAGGAAAATTCACAGCATGTCTTAACAGCACATCCTAACTGGACAAGTCATGCAGATGTGCTTCTAGCTGCACTGGCCTTAACAGCACAAGACTCAGCATAGGACACTACACAGCAGAGAAGCTTTCTCTGCCAGTATCCATATACGGATATATAGACAGAAACTGGCATTTGGCAGAGAGCAATGCATCATTACCTAATGGTGTAGCCACATAACAGCTATCCCAAGATAGGCATTTATATCAAGCTTGCACTAAAAAAAATCCTGTGTGACAAACTTGCCCCCTCATTTGTGCACATATATAGCTACTGTTGAGTATTGCATAGCAAGCAAAATGCATCTGCAGTAGCAATTTTATTCTGTTTCTCTTTGTTTTGGAATCTGCAACTTCCTGCATAAAACCAGCTTTTTCCTTAATGGCAGAAAACATGAGAAAAACCAACCTCAAGCAGGCTATAAAGCTAAAAAGCTATCTCTGCGTACTTACATGAATATCAAAGTCCTTCATTATGGTAATTCAGGATTCTATTAGATTATGCCACATTTAAAAACAGAGTTTGTGCACACACTTATAGGTAGAGTCTATGACAAGGTTTTTCTTTCCTACGTGATTCTTAAAGACTGTTATTTAAGCTTGAATTCTTTTGCATGATTATTTTTTCCCAATAAGGAAAAAAAAAAAACAATCACTCCTTCTGAAATAGATACAAATAGTATTTTCTGCTTCTCATACTTGAATCAACCTACAACTAACCATCTAAGGTTTTTACTAAAAGGCTGAAATATTAAAACAGAAAGAGTCAAGACATTTCATTAAAAGTCGTAATTTCTCCCTCTCTTTTCTGTTTGTAACGCAATATAGCATTTTATTTCTAATCACAACATTGGCTAAAATTAAGTAAAGTGCTGTGTTACTTCGTTCTCTCATTTCTGTATTCTATCTTTGAAATTACAAACCTCATTCAGTCAAGATAGCATTTAATATTTTTAATGTTTTTGAAAAACTGAGAAAAGATACAAGTTCAGTGTTTTCTCTCAGAACTCTCTTGTAAATCCAGTATCTCGTGTTATTTAGCACCTTTTTGAGATGTACAGAGTGAGGAAAAGCTGAAACCTGAACTCACTCCACAGTACCAGCTGACCTACCTGGTCATGAAGATCTTGATGAAGCAGATTTCATAGGCATGTTTGTGTTGCAGAATTAGGGCCATACTGCCGAACTACTACTATTAGAAGTGATCATATGCAATCTCTACAGCAGCACATAATGTGATGTTTGCACTCATGTTTGTATCTGTGGTTACTTTCCTCCCAAGATCGTACCTTGTGACAAATAGTGCAGCTCATCCTGTCTCGGGGTGCCAGGCAGATTTCGAGGAGGAGGTGGGGGCGGTTTCTTGTAGAAAAAGCATTCTCTGCTGTTTTCTTCATAATCACAGTCAGATATGCTGGCATACAAATTGTCAGGACTGTTGACAAAGGTGTAGGAATCTTCCTCCTCAGTTTCCTCTCCGCTGTCTCCTACATCACCTTTCTCTTCCTTATCCACCCCAGCTTCTTGTTGACATTTTGATCCAATTCCATGTTGATCTCCTGGGTTCTGCTCAACTTGTAACGTTAAAGAATGCATTATTTCATTTAACGTTTGCTATCTTGAAACATTTCCCGTTTCAAGGATTCCCACAGAAGCAACACAATGGCTAATAAAACTTTAATGAACTAATGCAGTAGAAAGACTGTCAAGTACATACTGCCAGTGATCAGCTTTTAAAATATTTACCAAATCAACAGTGGAAGTTTTTATTATATCTTGCTACTCTGGTGCACAACATCTTTGTGCACACAGTATGCTAAACTTTTCTGGAGTTGTTGTCAGAATGAGATCACACACACTTACTTTGCCTCCATAATTTGTATTACTTGATTTTCAGTGCAGCACAGTGCACTACTTAGGAAAACAAGTTACACAGTTGTGTGAGCTATAGCTTTGTTTTACTACAATGGCTTATGGATGCTTATTTATGTCTCTGTAAAATGAAACAAGCACTGCCATTGAGACATGGCTGTACTTCTGTGGAAATTTTGTGGGGCTTTTAGGGGGCTATGGACCATAGTTATGTGAAAGGATGAACTTCCAACACTATGTACAGCATCAAGATTTGGGTAGTCCATCTAAGTGACATAAAGTAGACTATACAGGCCCATCAGCAGAATTACAGTCATTACAGAGTTGGTAATACAGAGCCCTTTCCATTCTGAGTTATACCTTGGGAATTCACCATTGATCAAAGTGGGAGATTAGGGCACGTAGTTGACTAGCATGGCCAGCTGTTACAATTTACATTTTTTTTTCCCATGCATCCACCCTGAGGTGCTCCCATATAAAGAGGAAACGTGATAGAGATAGTAGATACATATCAGGACTAACAGATTTGTAACCCACGTTTTCAGTGTTGATTATATTACCTAGACATGCCAAAACAGCAGGCTTAAACACAGCAAATAAGAAAGACCATTTATATACAGAATATGAGACAGTTGGAAAGATACAATTGCCAACAAACAGATAAGACAAAAACAAGATAAAGTTTAGCTTCATAAATCCACGATACTGCAAAAATATATCTAACTACAAGAAACTGTCATCAGTAAATGCAAACAAACAACTCTACGCTTTTCAAGGGGAATACATATGATCACACAGATTAGCAACAAACTCATGATCAATCTGTGTTTAGGTGTATGAAGATCAAGATGCAGAATGACTACTACCTGTGCCTCCACACAGGAGTTGCTCACACCTGTAGGCAGTGTCTTCTCTTACATAAAGGTTCTCTGAGAACCTGGAGAATTCAGCTGTTTTCTAGATGTGAAGCAGAGACCAGAAATTTGCAGAATTTACCAGGAACACTGATTTCACTGTGATTGTCCCACTGAGTGATGATTTTGTCATTACTAATGAATCCCTTGCTTGCCTTCCCATCTCCTAGGACATCTGACCTCCCGAGAAGTAGAAATAACATGAAAACTACAAGTATTAAAATAATTTGGCCCCTGTGTTTGTCAATAATCTCACCCAGTGCAGCACATGATTTGCTACTGAGAAAGACGTCTCACAACATGACTTACTCGTGGCTGGTTGAGCTTCCGTGCCTCCCATGAGCACATAAGCATCCTCATATTCCTCTTCCTCCTCATGGCTGGTGAAATCATCTGTTGCTTTAGTCTATAATCAAAAAAGAGCAGGGTTTTTTTGTGTGTGCGTGTGATATCACTCCTAAACAAAGCCATATAAGGTCAGTGGAGAAACCACTACTCTGAGAGAAACAGCCACATTTTCTTTGCTTGGTTCTGTCAAAAAATCTTCAACGTTTTACCTAAGGGTGAACAGGAGACCAAAACATAATGCATTCATAAGTAATGCAGTAGTACAGGTACCTAGTACAGACAGAAAGAATGTGTGTATTTGGTTACACATAAAGGACACAAGGTACCGCCATGAAGTGATATCCAAGGAAGGATTCAAGCTAAAAGATCTCTGCTCAGCACTGCACAGGGCTATCCAGACAGTTCCCAGCTTTATTTCCAAACTCCAGAGCACTCATTGGTAATGAGAAAGATCAGTAGCAGAAAAACAGAAAGTCTACAGGACATTACTGAATAGCTAGAGGGTGCACAGAGTACAAGAAATCTCTGGAGAGCTCATTACAAGCAGCTCCTCAATCCTAATGGTTGGTACCAAAAGCCACACATGCACTGAAAAACCAGAAACAGAACCACAAAGCACATTAGCATTTTCACCTCAATGCCCAAATTAGGCAAAGCACCATTTCTTTTTCCTCCAGAAAGCTATTATATTCAAAATTTGGCTCAAGAGGGTCAGAACAATTGGTTCTCTAAAATATTATCACTGTAGATCACTGTAGTTCTGCAGGTAGAAGAGGTAGAAACTTGTACTCATCCATAGCCACTAAGAGCAGACTCGTAATGCAACCACATACACTTCTGTTGTCTTAAAACTTACAAAACATACCTGTTAAGTGCTGATTTTCAGGAAAAAAAATGGAGTCTTAAAAGATGACTGTTTTTTTTTTTTCCCAAGGAACCCGGCAGGACCCCGATTCTTGTGATTATATAACACAAAACTGTCCTGTTCAGGCGCAATTGAGACCTCAATAATTATTCAGGAATATTGATGCACAAAATATTTTTTTTACATCAAACGTGGGTTTGAACACGTAAATCCAGAAGAGTATATGGAGACAGTATGCTCCATACGTTACCCCGTCGGCAAGATTAATTATAAGTAGATGAGGAAATAGAGAAGTCAAGAGAGATAGCTGATGATACCTTTCCACGTGCTGCAGACACTGATTCTCACAGTGCTGTGCCAGATCCTCAAGAAGTTTGTTCCCAAACTTCTGTTACTCCTGGCAGCTACAGCCATTGGGTCAGCGTGGCCTTAAATTAACACTGTGGCCTTAAGTTAGGTTTATCATTAAATTAATACTATTAATATGAATAACCTAGAGATGTTCAAGGCCAGGCTGGATGAAGTCTTGGGAAGCCTGATCTAGTAGGTGGCAACCCTGCCCAGAACAGGGGGAATGGAACTAGATGGTTCCATTTAAGGAACTTTAAGGTTCCTTCCAACGCAAACCACTCTATGATTCTATAATTAATATCAAAGGGTGAAAAGGGAAAAAAAATTGAAGAAACTCTTATTTCTGGGGAAGCGAGAATGCCTTCTTCCCTGCTGCTCTGTTTCACAGGCATCTCACGAACTCCAGTTTTGCAGCAGTGCATCCATCAGACAATGCATCGGATGCCTCCCTTGCTTGCTTTTTTTTTTTCCTCCTCTGAGAATATTACCTAGATTTTCACTAAGTTATATCTGCTCCCAGAAATAAAATATTAATCTTTTTTTTGGGGGGGGGCCAAATAGAGAGCCCCATTCTACCTGAGCTTCCCCATTGTTTAGCTGGTTCCCCTATTTTTCACAGAAACAGGATATCGCTAAGTGCCCTGAAGTTAGCTGTATGTACTTAAACGTAACTGTTTAGCTGGGAAGAAAACTGATCTTCTTGTGTGACACAGGTGGTGTTTGCAGGAGAAATCAAGCAAGCAGAGCTCTAGATGTAATCTCTCCCACTATTATAGTACAGGACTGTTTCAGACAAATTCTTTCAAGGTGTTCATCTTTCTGAACGTGAAATATGCATATATACTATATATACACATATATATAGTAGAAAGAGGTCAAAAGAGAAACAGAGAATGAAGCCATAAAAATAAACCTCATTAATTTTAGTGACCACCGCTGGTAAGTAGAGGAAACAATTGGTACTTCCTTGTTTTCTTATTCAGCCTACATATTTCTCAGTTGAAAGGGACCTGGCAACTCACAGAAAATGAAGAGAATAAATATGCTTAATATGTATCTTTTAAACCTGAATGTTTTGGAGGATTGAAGGCCAGTTTAGTGGCTTCTCTGATAATGCTGAATCTTAGATAATTCAGGATGACAATCAGAAGTTTAGGCACTTATTACACTTCCTAAAGGAGATACAAAAAAGATGAGTAGATGGAGATTCTTTAACTAGACTCACTCTACTTTATGTATAATGATTATGTATAATGTATGAATTAATGAGAAACCTCCTGCAACACAGTGCCCAGAAATGCCATGCAGCTGAAAATGGGGCAGCAAGAACAAAGGCAGCAAATGTCCTTCTGTCCTTCCTTGTTTCAGGATGGGAAGTTACATAGCTGAACCACAGTAATGCCACGGCTGAACTTGCAAGCGTTTCCATGCCATGTGAATGATCACATTTCTTTCAGGACTGGAGTGTTATATGTGCTTTGTCACAGACTTTGAATGTAATAGCTCAGCAAAAGCACGATGTTCCTCCAGTAGAATTTCGGGTGTGGTATACAATATGCATATAGACATGAACATTGAAGTCTAGTGAGACTGTCTGACTGAAAATAGCTCTTTGGTGAACACTAGGATTTCTCAAGAGTGTCGAGCAACCATCAGGAGGAAGAGCTTGCTTTAACAGAAACCAGTATTATGGAAAAGTTGGAAAAACATTGTTGCTGTCTGAACAGATCTGCTCATGAAGACTACTAAAAAGGGCAAGTGTGAGTCAGCAAGTAAAATTTGCTTACTTCAAGATGCAACAGGAGTACTGAAAGTGCTCTGACAGACTGATGATATTCTAAGTCCTAAGATTAAAATTAAAAAGTAACTATTTAGCTTTCTTTCAGCTACGTATTTTAGCTGTCTTTATTAAGCATTGTGTTGAGCTAAAGACTGTCAAAAAAAAAAGAAAAAAAAAAAAAGGCCAAGTTCTTGAACAGTTCCAAAGCCTGAATGGATTTACTTTGGGTATTTATTTTGGAAAGCCATTAGCACAAGTTGCCAAACAGTGGTTGCAGCTGTCACAGTCCATACAAGCTTGCTAGAGAGGTTGTGAGGGAATGCAAAGCCCAGATGCAAGTAAAGCAGCGCTTTTAAAATGACCTGCTACTATACATGTGGATACACGAATGCCTAGATCTTTCAGGTTGGTACATCCTGAAGTAGCAGTCTCTATTTTCTCTAAACGTCACTATTAATGAAAACCAAGGGGACACGGGCCCATTGGCAATTGCATTTTTCTTCTTCATTACTGACTCGAGTAAACCTGGAAGTAAATGTGAGGTTGGAACACTTCAAAACTTCATGGAATTGGATAAGAGTATGGCCAGCCATAAATCACCTTTTTGGCTTGTGGAGCTGGAAGGAATTTGAAAAATCTTTCTATTATCTAAATTGCTAATGGAGTACTGAACAGTAGAGGAAAAAGGACAATCACTTATGCAACTCTAATCAATATGCCTTTCCATTTTGACAATGAATCGCTGAAAAATAGCCTTATGCAAACATTTCATATCACTTGCAATTTCTCTTGCTAGCTGCGTTTCATTTTGCACCTAAGTTTTCTCCCAATGACCTTTAAGTGCCTCTGCTACACTTCTGAGTTTGCCATCTGTTACCTGATAGAGTTTCCACCTTCTTCAGACTTCATTCTCCTATTTGAGATGGTCTCTTGCTACGCTTCAAATCTTTCCTACATGACAGAGCAAATTTGCACTCCTTCGAAATCTACTGCTATTATTTCACATTCTCATCTCAAGAACTTTGTATGTACAGACATATCCTAGACCACTCTCAAGAATTTTATCTTCTGTCTGGACATAATCAATGAGTATTTTCTGCTTGGGTTCAGAGAAAAGAATCCTACAACTATTTCCTTCCCCTAAAGTATCAAATCTTAACAAAGCATTTAAAAATATGTTGGATAATGCCTCCTGCTGTACTCATTTCCAAGTTAGTGTTAAAAAAGTCCTAACCACAACTAAATAGTTTTTTGGTAGCCCCACAGGTTAGCTGCTTACTTAGTCCTTCCGTCTGACAGTCTCTGCAGCATACAGTCCGAGACACTAACAGTCTGCTTTTCCACTTTGGTTGTCCCCAGGATGCTCAGCAAGTCTATCAGAACCTCTCTGTGATCTGGACCTCTGAGCAAGACTATGCACTGCTGGTATACAAGCAGCATTTTTTCCCATTTCTCTTTGGCTTCATGTCTCTAAATGAAATTGCAGATAAACTTGTGCCTTTCCAGTTTGTTAACACATACCAATCACTGCTGATGAGTATTTGCAATTCTGGAAAAGGGATATAGCATAAGCAACTTAAGTCTCTATTTTTGAGGAAAACAAATTCTTATATGATCATGTGAAATTCACTACTCCCATAGAAAGGAATGCTTTTCATCTACTCTACGCCTCTATAGTGCGAGGTGGAATATCTTATACAGATAAGTTGCAGAAAAATCTATCAATCTATTTTCCTAATTAAGAGAACTTTGAAATAATTTCACCACTTTTTCCATGTGACTTTTTGACCTAATGGAAACCTTGTTGATCACTTCACAAATGGTATCCACAGAAGACAAGGACCATAGGAAAAGCCCAGCAGGTCTTCCCACAAAATTTACTTTCATGAGTGCTAACCCAGACTGCAAAGACATAGAAACATATTCACAATACCATCATGTCACATTTTGTGTCCTACACTGATTTTTCTGATCTCAGGAGCACAACTATGTTTTCTTCAATGATCCCAGCAGTTTGCATTTCATTACTGAATCATTTGTTGGTTTTGACTCTAAGGGGTTTATTTGAAAACTCAGTTTACTTTTTTATCTAATGTTAAAGCATAGTCATAATATATTTCTCACCCCTACATTTCTTCCAAGTGCCTTCTACACAACCAACTTTGTCTGCATTTTAATGTTTGCTGTTTTTGGATGGGTGACACATCCACATTTCATTTAGAAAGGACTAAATTCTACAAAAGGAGGATTAGATTCCAACTAAGTCCTAGTAGAATTATAATTTTAAGGCTAACCTTATGGAGCATTTCAGGGTTTCTGATGGACAAGTTTCAGTTTCTGATGGACAAATACTGTTGATAAAGAAGATGAACTTATCTTCCAGTGAGAGCACAACTCTGGGATCAGTCAGGAGAGCCCTTCCCAAAGACAGGTCTGTCCTTCTGGCCTATGTGCATGAGATGGCCAATTCTGTGCCAGCTGCTGCCAGAATTCAGCAGCAACAATAAAACACTGCTTTCCTCTGCAACCAGGTATCAGGTGACATACCTGGGAGGTTATTTATTTCCATAGGAGGCATCACCTGTGCTCTGAAGGCTTTATTAAACAGAGGGCTTCAATGCACTTCCATATGATGCAGATACAGATCTGTCAGGCAGAAACTGCAAAGGTGGGAATTGTATGCATCATTTAGCAGGCCACACAGGCCTACTCCTTAGCAGGCTAACTCCTCTCAGAAACTCAAGAAAGAAGAAATTACTTTCTTCAGTTGGATATTTCCTCCATTTCTCTGTCATGGACTTGCCTCTTTTTCTAAACTGTATTCTTGCTTTTAGGATGGAGAAGCTGGAAAGAAACAGCAGCCAGACATTTCCCCAACCCTGGGTGATGTGCTCATAACACACATCTCAGACCCAGCAGCCCCCTCTGCTTAGCCCTCAGCATCAAGTGAACGAGAAAGGACCATAACCACGTTGCCATGTGGCAGCCATCTTCACAGCTATTCCTCCTGCTCTCTCACTCTTGGCAAACTTCAGCCAAGACAATGCCCTCTGCCACTGGGTCTGCCACAGCTTTCCAGAATGCAAAGGTGAGAGCCAGATAGGCTCTAGCAGATCTTTTCCATTTGCACTCTCAGTACTTTCTGAAACACAGACAGTTTAGAAAACACTTTCTTTCATACAGTTCCACCTGTATCCCTGAGATACAACCTAGTGACCAACCATTCTGATTATAAGAATTTTCTGACTCTCAAGTTTGCATATTACTCACATATTCTACAATGTTAAATATTCATCAAAGCACTGGGAGTGTTTAAGTATTTATTGCTTCTTTTTCTCAGGGTCCTGTATGAGCACCTGGAGAAAGGACTGAAGAAGCCAACTTCATAAAATTGACTGCACGCATCAGGACAGAATCAACACTGCTGTTCATTATCTTTATTAATGTTAAACACTTGCACTACTCTATTATTTTTCTTGATAACTCAAGCTTGCAAAAAAGTCTAGATGATGAGACAACGCAGATTTCTCTAAAGCATAAGCTTGGTGAAACTCATTCAATACAGTCACAATCAAAGACAAAAAAGAAAAAATCCACTTGGGAATAATCTGGTTTCAAAGCCCTAGTTCTGCCGGGCAGGTGGGAAGAGAGGGGGTGGAGAGCGGTTTTGCTGCACATGTTCTGCCATGAAATGCTGAAACAGAACATGGTTTTAGAGCAGCGTGGGCTAAGAAGCCTGGGGGCTGGATCCAGCCTTTGAAACATTTGATCTTGACCTTCTGATCTCAGCAAGACTCGTCTTAGACAAAGACAAGAACAGCAGCATTATCCTGGCAGCCCAAAAGGTTGCTTTCTCCTGCTTGCCCCCTAACTACTGGAACGAGCTGCTAGGCAGCGATGAACCCAGCCTTCTCAAGCAGCAGTGTGGCTGAGCCATCCCTGATGCACTTGGTGTTGCTGTGTGCAGGGAGGCCCTCAGCTCCTTTCTCCATTTCACCAGGGATGCAGGAGCAGGCAGGCCCCAGTGTCTCTGCGCTGTGCTGCTCTCACACACATCTTAGGCTGTGCTCGGGACAACACAGAAAATGCAGTGGTGTTGACACCTCTGAAATACGACCCTTACCCTCAGCAGTACAGACAAATTTCTTTCAAAGGCTTTTTCCTGTTACTTAAGACTGCAGCACCATCTTTCCCTGAGCACAGATTTTTCTTTTTAAGTCATGCCTGTGTATAATTTATTTATCTATATATATATTCCAGTTTCACTGGCCAGTTTCCTGCTTTACTCAGTTCACATCAAGAGTACCACAAATCTAATGGACCACCATGTTTAACTGCTGACAAAACTATTCTTAAAAACTGAAAAAAACCCAACCCTATACTAAATTAGGTAGAAAAGAAAGTATGACAACAGAATGACAGTAAAAATATTGTGATATTCACAGCAATTAGTAAAATTCCTTCTGCATACAGTTTGCCAGAAGTTCCAGCAGCTACTGTATCTTCTCCAATACTAAAAGATAATGAAGTGTTAGATCCTCATGTCATTATGCTAGAGGCGTATTAAGGCACGCAACTGTCAAAGATGCACGATTATACAGAACAAAAGAAATGAGACATGAAACACTCCACTGCCAAAGTGTAATGATTTTGGGATCAGGTTGAAGTAAATATATGACTCAGATGATCTCAGCCTATTAAGAAAATAAACAAAACTAAAACATCAATGGATACCCAACTTTTGGTTCATCTGTTTTAACGCAAGCAAAAGAACTGCATCATTTGAAGTAATCTATTGTAATCTTATGTAATAGCCTTTTGGGCTCTCATACTAAACCATTCCATTTGTGTGTCTGCCTATAACTTTATCTCAAACAGATTTACTGCACCACGTATCAGCCAGCTAACATTCCTGAGTTGATCCTTATTTGCATCTTTATTTCATCTAACTTCACACTTACTCCGTATGCCTGTCTATCAATCCTCCTGAAACTTCTGAAACTGAATTTCTGGATAAAAAGAAAAAAAGCTCTGCCTTTGTACCATTTCATCACCATGGAGGAACAACCAATAAACAACACCACCATCATCAAGCTAAGTAAAAGCGCAGTGCATATATCTGTAACTGCATATCTCTGTGTGTTTTAAGTGTTTATTTATTTGTACAGAGCCTTCAAGAGCACAGATTTGAAAGAAAAGCATTACTGCAGAGGGGAAAAAAGAGGGGTGGGGGCAGATTTTAATCACTGAACTTCATTTACTGCTTTACACAAAAATGCTTTTTTTCAACCAAATCACTGCATTCTCCACTGGAAGAACTTGTGCCCACTTTCTCTTTTCTGAGCATTCTGTTGTTCTCTAACTACTGAATACCAAGGGATTTTTCTTCTGAGCATTCAAAAATAAAATTCCTCCTCAGACTCATTTTAGCTCATTTTTCCTTTAACAACAATTCTTGTTCCTTCACTTTTCACACACCCACACGACTTTCTGAAAGACTTTCAAATCTCATAGAGTACTGATTCTACTGAACAAAATATCCACTGCCATTTGACAGGCTGTGTAATCACTGCAAGCTCCACAAAAGCACTCCCATCTCACCAACAGGTTAATTTTTCAATCTAGCAGAATACATTTTTTTCCCTGCTTTTCTTAATTATTTTTCTGGGCAAAATAATAACCATTCTCCAGAGAGCTTCTCTTTCACTTGATGACAATTATTCTGTTTGAACTTTTAGAGTAGTTACTGAATTACTGCTCCCTTAGTGGACTATGGGGTAGCAGAGAGGAGGTGGAAGACTCATTAAGTACAATGGATTGTGTAGGCTGTGAGAAAAAGAACCATAAGGATTTCCATAAGGATTCCCCCCAAGAATCTGAATATTATGTGTAAGTATAGAAGCACTGGATCTGGCTAGGATGGAGTTAACTCTCTTCATAGTATAGTGCTAGTGTTTTAGATTTGTTTTAGATAACATCATGCTCACCAATAAAAATGGGGGGTGGAAGAAGAGGGTAGGCTTTCTAGCTTGCAAGGTGGATGCTGTTTGGAGACTGGCTGGGCTTCAGACTGCCTGTGGGAGGTGGTGAACGACTTCCTTTGCTTTGCTTGTATTTTTTCCCCCTCTTTCCTTCACCTACTAAACTGTATGCATCTTGATCTACGAGTTTTCTCGCATTTGCTCTTCCTGCTCTTTCTCTCATCCCACTCCAGGCAGGGCAGAGGTGTGCGAGTGAGTGGCTGTGTGGGCACTTAGCTGCTGGCTACAGCCAACCCACCACATCAGACAAGTATAACCCTCTAAAAAGGGACATGCGTGGCACAACCTTCATTTCTAAAGCTTTTCAGGCTATGTCAATATCAGCAGCAGCCACCACGCAACAAATGCTTCCTTCCTTCAGCTCATGACAGTTCTCCAGAAGCTGCTGTCCAGCTGAACACAACCCTGGCGCAGTTTCAGCTGGGACCCTCACACCTCCACAACTCACACCTGTGATGGAGCAAAAAATGCTCAATTTGCTCTAGAGGTTCCTGAGCTAAAGAGAAAGTCAATTGCAGTACCTGACTGACAGAGAATAAGAGAAGAGTTTCAGATCTTATATCTATTTATTCCTGCATTCATCTAGATTGCACACGCACAAAAAAAATTTATCTGCAAAGGAGGAAAAAGGTCACTGGCCCTGAAGAGCTCTTTGATTCTCTTATTCAGCAATAATATGAAAATATGAGAATTTTGGCTTTGAAAAGCATAATTTTTCTTTTAGATGACCATAATATCAATGAGGACTGCAGAATTCTGCAGGTGTACAGTAGCTAAACAACGGTATCTGAGATGGAAACCAGACAGTGGAAGAGCAAGACTTGCAGAAAAGTTAATGTTAGCACAACTGAAGAGCTTATGCGTAAAAAGGAAGAGTAAATATCTTATGTTTTGTAAGGTCTTGGACCAGTGACTATTTGGAAGGTAAGGACAAGGACCGGGAAGACCTTGAGCAAATATAACAAGCATACAGCCCACGGAGTCTTCCAACCCCCTTCCAGTGCAATCGAGATGAACACAGTTTGATGAGAAGAGCATACGGTATTTCAAGATGGTGCATTTCAAAACCCTGTGCTCACGATCACTTAAAAGCATCGTATTCACTGGAGTCAAATGCAGTTGTGCCTATGCTACTATCAGAACATCTATGATTTATCTTTCTCTACAGCAACAGTAAATTATTCCTCATTTTCTGCTTTGTATTCTAAATATGCAATGTACAGTGTTACTCTACAATGCTAAGCAGATGATGTACTTTGTATCAAAAGAATTACATTTTGGAGGCCAATAAAGTCACAGTACAGCTTGTGTTCTGCATTCAAGTAACAGGATATTCTAAGCTCTCTGATGGCTTCTGAGATTTAGCTTTTTCCTCTTGATCCTGCTGTGTTCCTGGAAATCTTTTTTCTTTCATCGAAACCAGCAGGAGTTTTGCTCTGTCTAGCCAACATTATTTTTAGAATTGAATTTAAGAGGAGTGGGATAAAGAGCCTACATCTGTGAAATGCCATGGTATTTCTAGAATAAGTTCCAGATACATGTGCTATCAATAGTCAGAGTCATCAGATATAGGCATTTATATTCATGTTACAAAAATTACCTTTACATTCCCAAACAATAGCTAAGAGAGAATGAGAAGACTGTTGAAACAGCAGTTATTAACTGTACTGCACTCAACTGTATCAATTAAAAGGCTACTGTTTTCAGGCTTTATATACACACACAAGCAAAAATTATCTACCAAAGCATTTCTTCTGTGGTGAAAATATTGGTACAGCATGTGCTAAAATTAGGTACTTCATGAGAAACAAAAACAGGAAATAAGGTAAAACACAGTTCTCCCTTTGAAACACATATCATGTAAATTAGACCTCTAGTCAATCAGATATATTATTAGCCTCAGGAGAACTTTGTTTTCAAAGGCCAACCAAGGTCCTCCCTTAGTTTGCTTAACTCTGACTAGATTCAAACTTAGTGCATATTTTGGCTTTCAGATTCAAGATTCAAATATTAGAAAATTGTTGCTGGCAACTCTGGTTAATTGTTTTAGTTCAGGTACATCACATGTAATCTGAAGGACAATGACTGTAGTCAAAGCAATGAAGAGCTAAACAAGAAGCAGGCTCCACTACATGCTTTATCTCCTCTTTTTGTAAAACGCAGATCATAATTTACTAACTCTATAAGCAAGTTTTAAGCCAGAAGAGGCAAAAATCCACTCTAACTCAGGCCAGTTTTGCACAAGCATGCAAGCAATACGAAGTTCATCTTCATGGCTTTTTTTTTTCTTTAAAGATGATGCTGGCAACTTAACAAAACAGATTTCTTTGTACTGATTTGCTGTGAGAAACAGGAGTAACATCGTGTTTCATTTACATGGTTCTAGAGGGAGAAATTCCTGACGTTAGAACAAAAGTTACACAACACGATACATGAGTTCACCAGAAATAGGACTGAAAGAAGTGGGTCAGTTTGTCCTGGTCTTGCATGTTATTTCCCTCTGCCTGCTCCCATATCTTAAGGAACGCATCTAGTTGTCTCTGCTCTATGAACAGCCACAAACCAGTGTGCAGCCACTTCGTTACTTCTCACAGAGCAGATAGATGTGACCTGTACCAGGGGTCTGTTGTAGATTGACTCTCATGACCTTTTGGAATATATAGTGATGCATTGCTTCTCTTGTTCCTGTCTGCCAACAACTGTAATGCTACTTTCCATATAAAATCCATTAGCATTTAAATACACCCGTTGCACGCATCATTGCATGCCCTCTGACGTTTGTGTGAGCACAGAAGGGTTGAACAGCCTAATGTGTTGAATTATCTGCTATATACCATAAAATCTGCCATTGCTGAGGAAAGGTTAAAAACACACGACTGTTTCACATGAATGTGAAATAAATGCAGCCTCTGACTGATGACTGAAATAAATCAAATGCTGCTGGCAGGGAGCAACTGGTTACCTGCTAAAAGTTATAAAAGTTACTTTTAATGGCATGATCTGCTTGAGGCCTATTCTGCTTTGAGAGGGCACGAGACAAGTAAGGACAAATTATAACTTTAAGATACTGGTATGTGTAATTTCTATAAAAAATAATACTGCTGTTTCATTTAAGGGGGGAACCAATCAAATGGGTAATCAGCCTTCTTTTATCCTAATGACATCAGTACTAGAAAATGCTGAGCAAGCACAGCTCACAAAAAATGTATGACAGTCATTTTAAAGGCAGCTGTTACTAGATTAGAACTTGATATGAATACGGATCTCAAACATAACATTTTCAGTGAGCACTTTAAGTTCTCAAGGCCAGAAAGGAGTAAAGAACAAAAAAACAGAGGAGGACAGAGCCCAGGAAGAGAGAGAAAAAAGAGAAAGCAACTTACATCTGATGCTCAACATGTGGCTTCCTACAGCATCGTGTTCTTATTTAATAGCAGTAGTGTTAAGACTGCTGCAATTAGCTTTGCTGTCACTTACATTTTTCTAATTCACAGTCAGGATACAGAAGCTTAGTTACTCAGCTTTTAATTCAGAGCAGTGGGCCAAATTCTTCATTTGGCAGATATACCTGCTGCATTAGAGTAAAACAACATGCTAATGAACCTGAGATGCAATACATTAGTGGATTGTTTCTTCCCCACTCCCATCTCTTTCCCAGACACCTTGCAGCCACTACCATCAATAACAGAACACTATATGACAGAAAAGCAGTATGAGCAAATAGAGATACTGGAGTTAAGAGCAACTGGATTCTACCTTTTCACATTAGTTGTTTTTTAAAGGAATTTTGTTTTTTCCTAACAGAATATACAGTTGTAGGTTAATTAATTTTTTTTTAAATGAAATGTTTCCCACTTCCTTTCCATTTTTTCTCTTCCTCCTGAACACCAGACAGAGCAGTAGCTACTGAGTGCAAAGGCTCGGTAGCTTTACAAGAGCTCAGAAGCTGGAAGGTCCTCAGCAGCAGAGAAGAAGGAGAGAAACAGCAACAGTTGGTCAGGAGTCTGGTGTTATTTTTTTCCCCTGAGGCCTCCGCCAGTCATCCTGTAGCAGCTGCAACATGTGTCTGCAGGGTAGCACTCTACGGGCAGACCTTCGCATGCAGTAAAATGTCTGTCAACCTCAGGGAGGGTTTTAATACTTTACATGAAACTCTAAAGCCTTTTGTGTGTGTGTGTGTGTGTGTGTGTGTGTGTGTGTGTGTGTCTGAACACATCTAGCAGGGTAGGAAGAATTTCTGAACCTAGAGGTCTATAAAATACATCTATAAAAACTGCTCTGCAAGTTCCAGGCATATGGACTCTACCCACAGCTACCAGCTATCGCCTCAAGGTCAGTCACTGCAGGGGGCCTTCTATTAGATATAGCAATTCTGGCAGGCAACAATAACCAAGCAAGGCAGAGATGATACTGTATCAACTGTTCCCCACAGTACTCTGGTATTGCTTTTCATTGGAATGCTGAATGTCTTTGCCTAGTCTTCCTCTTTCTCTGTCACAGTGTGAATTTCCCTTTTATGAAAATCTAATGCTGTGTATAAACTGACACGCAATTCCTGCGATGGGCTGCTTTTGCTATTCATGATTCACTGAACAAAATCAAAGTATGTGCAGCTTCACATAGCAGCACGTGCTGAAAAAGTTTAGAAATGGGATTTATTGCGGAGGTTGGAAGCTATTTTCAAATCATCTTTAATATTGAAGAGAGGTTATTTATTGTCACATCAGACAACTGTGGAGCACTGAGAGATAGAACTCTGCTGATGAAACAGGAATGTGTGAAAAAGAAACCTTAAAATTCAATACATTTTTAAATTCAAAAGGCTTTAGAAAACTCCATTAAGAAAAGACAATGCTATTGCAAAGAAATTATGGTGTAAAGATGATGAAGAACACCGTAAACTAATTACATATGGGTATTTCCATTCCTGCCTACTGTGCTTGAAAAGTTAATCTCCTCATGACTACCAGACAAACCATTGTGCTGTTGAGTGCTGAAGAACCCCCACATACAAAAAAAAAAGTTCTAAACATACCCAGGGCAAGAGAGATACATGACCATTGTTAAAAATACCCAAGCACTCCAAGTCTTCGCATTCTGCACAATTCCTAGCCTCAATATCTAGGTAGATAGGGTAGACTGATAAAAGAGAGCTAGAGATTGACAGGCTAAAAAGAAAATTGGGGTTCAAGACATGAATTCATCAACTTACTACATTGTGGAGCACCAGGCTCTAGCTAAATCACTGAAAAGTTGCACAAGAAGAGATACCATCAGATCTTAGGTCTTACTCAGTATGGCAGATACACATACAGCTTCATCACTTGGCTGTACCTGCAGTTCAGTGTTCTGTGGGTTACTTGCTGTCAATGTCTCCTACCCATGTGGTTACAGACTACTGCGTTCATATTTAGGAGCTCAAGTTTAATAAATGAAGAACAGTTTACAAGTACTAAGACGACCCCATCTGATTTCATTATTTCTTCACCACTGATTCAGATGAGATGCCTTCCCTCCAGCATAGCAGACTCTGCAGTCTTGGAAGCATCTTGTGTAACTGACACAATGAAAATACTGAAGGAATATGAGCAGTACCTACATTTCCCAGCAAAAAGGTAGACGAGTAAAGTTTTGACACTTCACTAAAAACATTTAACTAATGATGATGGTGGTTTGGTGCATGAGGATGGAAGGTAAAATAATTGAAACATAAGCAGATTATCTGGCTTTTGATCTTCTTCCTAAGATCTGTCCGAGACTGATAACCCCCACATGTACTGCCAGAAAGAAAATCATAAAACTGGAGTCATAGCTGAGAGGATGCAGACCTCACATCATTTTCCCTTCCCATACAAGGATAAAGTAGAAAGAAGTAAAGAAAAGAACCATCCCTCTTCTCCTATGAAGTTCAGCTGCACAGTTTTGGAAACCATGGGGTCCTCTGCGCCCTAGATTTGTCTTTCAAGTGAGTGAGCAGAGAAGAGGCAATAAAAGCTTAAGGGAAGGCAGTAAGAACAGATGAACACACACTCTACCAAACTTCCCCTCTAATATAAACTGATTAAACACAAGAGACTGAACTGAGGTTTCATACTTCAGCAGTCTTCCAGTGTAGAAGCTCAGTGTGGTTATTTATTGACTCAATTAAAATCTTAATAGATGAATGACAACCTTATTTCTTTGACAAACCATTGACATTTCTAAGGGAAGGAAGGCTTAGTACGTGAAGTGCTAAGCTAAAGTACTGAACTACTAAAGTACTTAAAGATGCTTTTACATCATAGCATGTCAAAGGAGCTACAAAGCTTACACAAAAGACTCATGTTTGATGGGAATAAAAGGTTACTTGAAGAGAATATTTCAAGGAAATATGTTTTTTATCACAGCCCATGTCCACATGCTGAAATAGCGACCATTACTATTCATCCTAATTTGGGTTCAGGGACAGCTTCCACACATTTTTGTATTTCATTCTGCTTTGAAATACATGTTTGTCTGTTTAACCACTCAAGATATTTAGACTTCCTTTTGCGTTGCGAGTTTAGCCATCTGATTGCCACTCATAACAAAAGACTGCAACTACTCCAGTTTAGAAAAAAAGTGCAGCCTTCATATAGGTTTTACTACATAAGAAAAAAATTAAATCCATGCAAAATAGAGCTTTGAAAAATCCCAAAGTACAAGCACAGAAATGGCTCCTTCAGAGAATCCTGCACCTCTAGCCAACTTAGAGAACTTGACCTTGTAGTCCTCAGAGCATCCCAAGCTACCAGCCAGCCTCCTTGCCATGCAAAATTGAAGTCCGAACTTTACACCCAGTAGAATAAAACTCAAACAAACAAGTAATGAAGAGAAACTTACTAGGATCAACAATGAGAAATTCTATGGAAAGAGCTCTCTCCCTTCTTTGTTTAATACTTTGCAGGTCTCCCATTTAAACAACATACCAGAACATCAGTCACCAGACTAGATTTTCAGGCAGTGTCCTTTGCAGCCAGTAAAGAAAAACTGGTCAAAGAAATTGTATTTATACACCTTCTGTTTTACAAAGCAACTATAAAGAGTGCCAATCTCGGGAATGCATTATGTTTTTCATTGCAGCTTTCTGTCAAATTAATCCACATGAGCAAAAGTATCATAGTCTATAACATTGTTCTTCGAGACATACCCTGAAATATCACACTGTGTTCTGAAGCAACGTAATTGCAGCAGTTCATCTAAATTGGCACATCTAGTGGAAAACCCGAGTCACCCCCAAATCTTCGCATACTGTATATGCAAACAGGCTTTCACTGAACTGCAAGACAAATTGATCTAGCAGCCTAATTCTCTTCTATTCACAGTAGTAAATGTGTCATAGTTATTAACTGTTGCAGTGTTTAAGTGCAGAACTCAATACTTAAAAAGCATTTTCAAAAAAGTGAACACAGCACAAAATTTAAGTACAGATAATCCATACACATGCACTTAAAAGCAAAAAAAGCAAAAAAAAAAAAAAAAACCAACCTTGTCAGGAATGCTTTTAACTTTGCAATTGTAAAGAAATGGAGAAAACCTTGCATTTTGAAATGCTGTGCCATTTTCTTTTTAATTAAAATTTCCTGAACACAAAATGCTACCACTCTGAGGTCAGAATAATTGCTACAGAAAGATATGGAAGTGTTTGAACAGAAATGGAAAAAAAATCTTCATTCTCACTGAAAAGCAATGTGTTATACATCCATCAAGGAGGTAAAGCACAGAGAGATTTGAAATGATGGTTTTATACTTGATCACTATACCCCTTATTCACACAACACTGCCACTTGAACAGAACACTTGGCCTACATGGAAAGACTTTCCAGATGTAAAATTAATAAAGCGTGAAGTATTGTCATCTTTGACTCCTCTTTAGGCAAAAGAGATGACTCTTGTAACCCAAATCTAGAAAATAAGTTAATGTTCTCCACATGAAAAGAGGGCTTTATACGTACACACACTATTTATGAAACCACTTATGATTTGTGGCTGAAGGTGAATAGTTGTTAGATTACAAGCAGTACTTCACAAATGTAGCAATTTCTTAAATATCAGTGGAGCAGCACAATTTGCCTCCACTCTGCAACACTTAGCAGACCCATCTGAGGACAAGTCTTTCATCTCTTTTGTGAGGTTCACAAAGAAAAAGCAATTGAGAGTATCTGGAGATAACTACAATGACTCTCGTAAAACACCTGGAAATAACAGGAATGAAAAGATCAAGGGAAACGTACAGTGGTGCATAGGCAGAGAGGTAACTTCCTACTAAGAGAAGTAAACAAGCCATGACACTATCTCCACAAGGTGCTGTATGGCCTTGATTACATCCTGCTTTCTGAATAACCTCATCTCTACTTTGGTGTTCTGCAACACTTACACTGTTTCATTTCATTTTTTCTGAGCTCTCTGCAAAAACTCCCGTTCTTTTCTCTAGTGCTTTCACTGGGTAGAGACTGGTTACTACAACTTCCCACGAGTGCAGTAGGAGGGCTACAGGAAATGCTGCCTCCCAAGACCCTGTAGTACCCTTATCATTCATTTGTCCAGAGTTCCCACCACCCTCCTCATAGTCCCAGAGGAAAGACTGTCTAATTTTTCAGGGGGCTCAGACTCTTAACCTTTAACAGCAGCGTAACAAATGCAGATATTTGTAAAACAACTGATGCTCATGTGCCCTACTACACTTCAAATTCCTTGTTATATTTTGGCACTCCTTTTGTCTAGATGCAAAGTTCAGCACATGGGGTTTCTCATAAAAAAGGAACCACTTCTCCCTTTGTACAGAAGCCTGCTTCCTTTTCTCTTCCTCTCCAAAGCACACCACTGCAAGAACCTTTGTTTTACAATTCCCATCCCCTTCACCTGGGGATTCTTCCATCATCCTCCTTAAGTAATCCAAGTGCCACCAGCTGATCTGTTGCCTAGTTACTATTCCTGTGTGTTTCAGACTCAACAATGATCTGTCTGGGGCAATAGCCAACTTTTTGTAAAAATATCTCACTATTTAAATAAATACATTTAATTCTACTTAAAGTAACCTGTTATTTTCACTTTCTGGCACTGTGAAAACTCTCCCTCTTCTCTCTGGGACATTCTGTAACAATACGGGGATAGAGGTTGCCAAGAAAGAAACCAGGCACCACTTTCCAGTAGGGTTTGTAGTTTGATGCAAACTTAGTTCCCAGTATGCATGAGAAGTCTCATACTGCATAAAAACGGAAGAAAAAGCATTCTAATAGCATCTGACAAAGATGGAGGACACGTCTGAAATGTTAGGTTTTGTTTTACATGGAGCTAATATGGCAGCTCTAACTTTGCTGCAATGAAGTACAGGAATCCACCTGGAACATACCAACACTGTGCTGCTAGGTGATGCATGAATGCGTTTCATTGTTTCCATCAGAACTCAAATCCATTATAATTTTACACAGAACCTCTCAAGTTTCCTCAGATCTGACCTCTTTCCTCCCCCAAAACCTGAAGTTATAGGCCTGATTCATACATTTCAGTTGTTAGTTTTAAGCCACAATAATTCCCCCAGCCTCAGCTGAATTATTCTAGACTCTCTAAGCATCCACAAACAGAGAATCGAGAAACAAAAAATGAGAAAAACTTCTCCTCTTCCTCAATTCCTGTGGGCAAACAACTGTCTGCAGTACGAGATCTGATCAGCGCCAGGCTCAAGCCTCAGTCTGTGTTCTTGGGGAGGCTGTTAGTGGTTATAAAATGTGATATAACGCTTCTCAAAATCCACCATATGTCCCTACCAGCCAGCCATGAATTTCACACATGCCATACAAAATATCATCTTGCTTTGTTTTTGCATTCCCCAACTATTTTCCAGTAAGAACAGTGTTGGCCATTAACGCTAAGACCGTTTATCTTGCAGATATACCACCCTCACAACTCACACTCCTCACAAAATTGCTACCTTTTCTCCAACTATGCACATGGAATAACTTAGGAAACAAAGGCAGAGGATACTTGTAGGAGACATACCAATAAAGATTTATGGCAAAATCTTGCTTCTGGCCCCAGCTACCAAATAAGTTAAGGGGAAGATTTCCACTCCGTCAGAAGAAATTTGATGGCACTTCTGCAGCACTGGTAGCTCAATTTTGGAGACAATTTAGGAGGAAATAACATCAGGACCTTAAATACAAATGTCAATTTACATCAGAGAAATCAAGTGAATTTAGCAAGCAGCTGGGCCACAGTAGTTTTGCAAGGTTCAATAATGGGCATACATTCACTGCAGGAGTGAATCATCTCCCACAGCCGTATTTTCATTAGATAGCATTATATTTCTATATTTTACAGTACAAATGCTTGTAGGATAAAGGACTACTGACATTGAACAAAAGTATGGAAACTCTGGCTTCAAGATGGTAAAAAATAATCTAGCTGATAGAGATTCACAAAAGCAAATTAAAATAGCTAGATAGCTGGAAGCACCCAGAATAAGCTTACCCAGGAAATTGTTCTGAGATTGTTGTTCTAGAGGCAGCTTTTGTGCTGGAAAACAGTTTTTATCATCTGACTAAACTGTTGCCAATGATCACAGAATGGACCTACAGAAAGCACAACTGCTTTCTTCCCAAACTCATTCTCATGTTTCTCACCACACAGCCTTCCAGACATCCTACCTGAGAACACAGACCAAGAGACATCTGCAATGAGTCTGTCCTGTTCTGTAAATACAGCCTGTATGTTTGTCTCTGCATCTGCCTCATTAGAGAATCTCGTGTTAGAGGTCCCATATTTGAGACTGATGTCCTTGCAGTGGGAGAAGGCCCACAGGCTGATTTATTGCCCAGAAGAAAGGGGGCCACAAGGCACTGGGTTCTGCGCACCCATAAGTGATGTGAGCAGGAGCTGCATGCCAGTCTGGAACTCAGTACAAGGCCAGGATGTGTTTCCCTACCAAATCTAGTCAAGATACTCAGACATCATCATTGTTATCACATGAAAAAGGGCAATAGAATGACACAAATAATGAAACTTAGCTTACATTGAGAACAAAGACCACTCTCAGCTTCCAAAACCAATTGCACAAATTCCTTTTTGTATTTACCTTGCATTTATATTAGAGTGTTTCATTTGCATTATATCCCTGCTGTTTCCACACTTCCAAAACCCACCTCACTTAGTATTGTGAAACAATAATGAAATTCCAATAAAACTTTAACAAGAAAAAGAAGTATCAAGATTTTCATGAGAGAAAAACCGATGGTTCAGCAATGGACCTTACAATTATTATTAATTCTTATCCTAAAAGCAGGAAGGTAATATGGTAAGGAGTGGTAATATATAAGCCTAAAAAAGAAAGCTCTCTAAGCAATTATTAAAGCTTAGAAACATGGAAAATTTGTGACAACACACAACCCTTAACTGTATTACATTCTGTGGGGCAGGTCGTCAAATAATGATTTTGTGCCTTAAAACTGATTTCAAGGTGAAGAACTGCCTCATGAGAGTCTAAAGCTTGTATTAAATCGAGAATACTAATACTGGTCCAGCCTGGCCTTGAACGTCTCCAGGGACAGGGCTTCCACCACATCTCTGGGCAACCTGCTCCAGTCTGCATCACTCTCACTGTAAAATATTTTTTTCTTATATTTAACCTAAATCTTCCCTTTTAGTTTGAAGTCATTTCCCTTCGTCCTATCACCACAAACCCTGCTAAAAGAGTCTGTCCCGTTCTTTCTTGCAGCTCCCTTTTAGATCCTGAAAGGCCACTATCAGTTTATCTCATAGCCTTCTCTTCTCCAGGCTGATCAGCTCCAGCTTTCTCAGCCTGTCCTTGTAAGGAAAGTGCTCCATCCCTTGGGTCATTTTTGTGGCACTCCTCTGGATGCACTACAACAATGGTCTATCTCTCTTCTGTGCTGAGGACTCCACACCTGGATGCAGTACTCCAGGTGAGGCCTCACCAGCACAGAGTAGAGGGACAGGATCACCTCTCTTGACCTGCCGGCCATGCTTCTTTTGATGCGACCCGGATACAGTTGGCTTTCTTAGCTGTGAGGGCTCATTGCTGGCTCATGTCCAGCTTCCCATCCACCAGTACCCCTAAGACCTTTTCAGCAGGGCTGTACTCAATCCTTTCATTAACCAGCTTGCGTTAGCACTGGGGGGCTGCCACGACCCAGTTGCAGACCTTGCACTTAGCTCCTGGGCCCACTGCTCAAGCTTGACTAAGTCCCTCTCAATGGTATTCCATCCCTCAGGCATGTCCACTACACCACACAGCTTAGTGTCATCTGCAAACTTGCAGAGGGTGCACTCGATCTCACTGTCGATATCACTGATGAAGATATTAAACAGTCCCAGCACTGACCCCTGGTGGACATCACTCATCACCGATCTCCATCCAGACAAGGCAACGACCACCACACTCCGGGTTTGATCTTGCAGCCAGTTCCTCGTCCATCAAACCCAACAAATTCATATATTTCAAATTTGGAAAGAAGGACATTATGGGCTAGCATGGCAAAGGCCTTACTGTAGTCCAGATAGATGACAAGTTCACATTGCCATTATTATTTTCTGTTCCATGTGAAAAACACATTTTTATCCAATTACTTTCTCTATTAGAGAAAAGAAGCGGAAACAAATGCAATGTCTCCATGAGAACCCCATGTGTGCTTCCTCAGGCAGCAGGTTTCAAGGCTACAGCCAAGTGCATGCCTCACATTTTGTTTCCAGAAGCCTCTTTTACAGATTTTGACAAGAAAAGTCACTCAAATGCTCTATACACTTTCTTTTCTGATCTTAGATTTTCACTGCATTCAGCCTATACATCAAGCTATATTACATACACAGAATTCCCTTTTAGAAAAGCATTGTGTACTGGGAAAAAAAGCAGCATCCTAGCTGAAGCAAGAGTAGCAATAATTTTTTCCTCTCAACATTCAAAGAAACTGCAAATACTATCTCCAATATGATATAAAAGAGGCATTACTGCGTTCTTGCTTTGTTTAATTTAAGATCATCAAGAACTTCAAAAATCAATGCAAAGTAACTACAGATATGCACAGGAGCATCCCTCCTGCTTAGAAACCTCTAAATCAACTCAACTGAAGCTCCTATACAGCACAGTCCCAGCTATGGCCCATATAGTGGAGCACTGAAATGGTACTCCTGAAGCCATGCAAGTGTACAGTGAGGTTTGTCTCATTTCCCTAAAATGAAACTGCTTCATTCCCCTAAAAAGGTTACAGTCTGAAGAGTAAAATCCAAATAAGGGCAGAAAAACATCAATGCCTGAAACCTACGGGGAAGAATTTGGGGACTGTCAAAAGAAGAAATGGGAATTAAAAGCCCTTCCCTCATTTTGAGCTTAGGAGAGAGGAAATTGTAGCTCCCAGGGTACCCTTCTCCAGAATGCTCCAGCTGCCTCTATGGCCACTTTGACATGAAATGGAAGCTGTTTTCCACCTCTTTCTTTCATGGACTGAGGTATTTTGTATACAACAGAGAACAGTCTAATTCAGGTTTGCCAAAAAAAAAAAAAAAAACCCAAACCCAAACAACTGTTGAAAGAATAGTAAAGGTTAAGAGGTACATACATGTGTCAAGCACACATAAATCCTTATATTTTGCAGTGACAGAAAACGTACACCTGCATCCACATTGCTTTGCCACCAGTTCTTTAAAATGAAGTACTCCACACTCTGAACAATGTCCCTTTGTTAAATAGCAATTCAAGAGTTACTGGACCCTGTTTCATGCTTTCCCCATTAAAATGCAAATCTCTACCTTGATATAATGAGACTCAAAACGGAATTCTGCAGAAGTAATGGAAATGCACAAAGCTTCTATCACCCACTGATAACAACAACTTCTGCAATTATTCTAATTGCTTTCATGCTTATGATTTATATGCATGGATTTCCTTAAGGAGGAAATAATTTTCAAAATAAGCTCAACAAGAAAGAAATATACTAAAAGATGTGAGCTTAAATTGAGTTTTCTGATCTCAAACAACGAGTTTCATGATAACTTAAACAATAAAACAAGTAGCAAAAGGAGATGAAGAATAGAAAAATTCCAGCTGAAGAAGGCTCTACTAATTTAAGTGTCTGACAGTTTAATAAAAAATAGCAGACAAGAAGAAATAATGGTAAAGTTATAATCACAATAACTGTAATATAATAAACAATGTCTTTCAAAGTGAGATAATGCTGCAAGTGGAACTTTGTACCAACGTTTCTTGAGCAAAAGGCTGACTGCCTATAATGTTATCTCTCACTTCTTGTTCTGGTATGGGTGCAAATGAGAAAAGCCGCAGATTTTAAAACAGACAGCAAACCAGTCCTGTTAGAGAACAGATTTGGCACCCGAAGAACACAGGCAGAAACACTAACCTTGGGAAACTGTAAACATAGTAGGTTGTGAATCCACAGCTGTCACTCATTTTTCTCTTCTTTCTAGTTTGAAGAGTGATCACTTTTACAAAGCTAAAACAATTCAAGCAAATTCTGCTGATAGAGCACGTGGAATGTGGCATATCCGTGAGTCTGACCTCACTTTCCTTTTCCACCAAAGCAAGAAAGCTGATGGCCAATGCTGAAAAGTGTTTGATACCAACTCCACCTGCAACTCCTCTACAGCCTGACACGGTCCCCATGCACTATTCTGTTAGAAAGATAGTACTGCACACAATAGACACTATTGCTTATTGCTACTTAGTAACTCAGCTGGAAACCCAGGGCAAAAAAACTGCCTTAAAGCTTTTTATTCCATTGGGAAACTTAAATGAACATACTGGGTCAAATCTGTAGTCCATCCAACGCTGTCCCAACAATCAACATATGGCAACATAGCTTTTATTTTGTCTGTATCAAGAGATTTCCTGAGCCAAATACAGTTTCCCTCTACTTACTAACCTCTGCTTTTTTCCTTCCCAAGTCCTAACCCTGCCTCTCTTTGACCGTAGGGATTCACTTTAAACCTCTGATAGGTTTGCACCGGTCTTGGCCCAAGACTGATCAAGAAGCTTTATCTAACTTTACCTATACTTGCTGTTCTTATTGTGATTAAAAATTATTTAAGAGAAGTCTCGGTGTTTATCCCCTTTTCCAAGAAAAGTTATCACCATTCTAGCTGATACAAATATTCTGACCTGAAAGTTGCTGCTTTCATAAGTAAATTGCACCTAGCAACTATGAATCTCTAAAAAAATAATACAGCTGCCCTACAAACTCTCATCCCTTACCTTGAATCTGTATCTTAGTATATCCATGGCAGCTGTGAAATCAGGGTTTCAAACAAGAAAGGTCTCGGTACTTCTCCTGGCATTATGCAGAGGTTTCAAATGATCATTTCAATGTTCCTCCACAAATCTTCCATAACAGACTTACTTGGTCATATTACCAGAAAAAAAAACCTCATGGCTTAAACCTAAGTTCTTTCAGTCTGACTCTCAGCTATTTATCCATAGGATAAATCATAAAAGATTCCACTGTAGATCAAGAAGTTGTAATGCAATCAAATCAGGCCCTAACTACTCCCATCACTGAGCTGTTGTAACATAGTGGTTTCTGCTTCTCCACCTTTTAAAGTCCAGAAAACATTAAAACTCCCCAGGCCTGGTTTTCTCCACTAATTAAAAATAAATAAAGCAGGAATATCACTTCCAATGTCACTGTGTATAAGAATCGATGGCCTAATACTCTAAGCTCTATTCTTAAAGATAACTCAAGAATTAAGGTAAAACACGCAGTACAAGTTTTGTTCTTATCAACTGTCTATCTGTAAAAAGAATAAGATGGTTACAGATCAGCAATCATGATTTAACTGAGGAAGACTTTCAGTAACACTATTATCCAAAAAGCTTTTATATCCAAGTCCCATCAAAACAGCTTAGCATGTTCAGAGTTACAGATGCTTCTGCAAATCCACTGCATTCAGCCAGACATGAGTTTATGCATTTTACATGAGTTGTGTTACATTTCAGTAGTCTGTGCTGCAGTGCTGCAATGAACTCTGGACAGAGAACCTCTGCTGAACCAGGGCTCATCATTTTGCAGGAGCAAGCGTGTTTACAGCTACCAATAAACAAGGTAAGATAACCTCATTTAAATGGATACTATTTGTCTTGTTCCAAACATCACAGAACACAGAAACATCACTTTGACCAACAGCCTTTTGCATCAAATCAAGGTTTTGAACACAAGAAATTAAAACATGCCTGACAATCAAAAGGTTGTAAATGAGCTCAGCGAAAGTTGGCAATCAGGTTTTCGTTTTCTCACAGTGCTGTCTATGCTTCTGATATCAGTCTCATCAAATACCTGCCACATCAAGGCCTGCTGTGACCTCTAGACGATGCAAGTGAGCTCTACTATTAATGGACACTGTGGGCAATGCAGCTGTGTTTTGCCGCTAATGTGCTTTCAATTCAGCTTTCTCCGGAAGTACAGAAAATACAGAAAAGAGTATTAAGTATCATTCTAGTAGAATAGAGCACTACATTAATTTAGCATTTTGTTGCAAAATCACATCCAGTGAAAATAAATTTCCTATGTTTTGGCCCAGGAGAGCAGATCAACCAGCAAATGGATTTCATGGCTAGGAGATCCCTGAATTCAAACAAGCAGCACCCTGAGTTTTTGCCATTTTTCAATGAAGGCCAGCACTACGACAAATATACAATGAGCTTAGAAACCAATATAAGAAGGGAGGTAGGGCAAGCATTCATGAGGAGTGGGAAGACTGAAGGGTCTTTCAGAGCCAGACTCCATTTAAAGTAGACTTTCATTAAAGTCTTTGACATCTATCTCTGGTTTTGAAACAAGAAAAATCATTGTGTGCCTTTTCACTAATTGGACTGGAGTGTAGTGGAAGTATCTTTTAACTGCATAGCATGAAAGTGGCGATGATTCTGAACGTTAATTCCAAATTATTATGCATTGTGGCCTATTAACCTTTCCTGTCACATTATTTCCCAGGACATCAAATCCATCAAGTACATAAGAGCCAGCAGCAAACTATTCAAAAGCTTTTCCATTTATCTCACAATTTTTCTGATAGATTTAGCAGTCTAAGGGCAAAAATATCATTTCAGGCTGACAACATAGACAGACACTGTAACCACAACATCCAATAGATTTGGCCATCAGAATTAATATCTTGCCTGGAGATGTCAATATTTGACTCTAAATTTTTATTTCACTTGCCTGGGCCCCATGGGAAACTATATCAGATGCACTACTATTGCAAACTTATTCTGACATAATGCTAGCTTTTAAGCACAGTAATTTCACTACCTAGATTTGAAGATGCACTGTGCTTGAGCCACTTTGCAAAAAGGAAAAGGTCCAGTGAAAAAAACTTTTGTGAAAATAACTGGGCTAAATTCATTATTGCTATAAATAATGACAGCAATTGAGTGAAAAAGTAGTGTGAGCTGAGCCATTTTGGGCTGACTTAATGTTTAGGGAGCAGGGAAGAAAAGAGGACATAAACTGCATTTTTGTGCCCTCAGTGTTTGTGACCAAACTCCATGTTTGCATTATTCATGGTGCCCTTCTGTTACATTGGTTTTGATCAAGTCAGATCTAATTATCAACCGTAACATCTATATTAGTCACCACTAACCTGTCCCAATCTTTGCTTTCTCTTACTTTCAAGAGTAAATTTTGCTCACATTTAGATTTAGGGGGTGGTCTCTGCTCTTAAGGGTATTGCTTCTTACATCAATACCAAGCCTACAACAGAACTATCCACATATCACAGGAAACAGAGAAAGCTGGAATGAGGAGTGAACTTTCTGGTATGGTCAAACTTTAAGCAATGCTTTTTCAGCATTTTCACGTAACTACTTGTGAGAGTGCTGAGTGAGTGCATGAGCTCAGTGTGCTACTTTCCTCTCTGAGCTCAGTCCCAAGGCAATCTGCTCTACCTCCGTCACCTCCTCTCACAAAATTTGCACAAAGCAAGTATCTTTTAAAGGCAACAACAATCCCTTTACATCAAAACTAAGTCTTTCAGCTTAGTGAATTGCAAATGGATTTATAAACAAAAGTCCAGTTTGGTTTTACAGCTACTGCAAAACTCATAAGATTATGTTTATGTATTTACTGGGAATTAACAAAGCTAAGGAAACTACTGTGAACAATCAGAAAAAAAGACTTTGTTCTGAACAAGCTGAATGCTCCTAATAAGTATACATAATATGGAAATGGTTGCAATACATTATGTACTACTATTTAACTATTTAGCAGTAAGAATCTTGAAATGCATACTCGCTGGTACTGCACTATGACGTGACTCGAAACAACATCTTAGACTAAACTGTTGGTGACCGATCTTCCCAACTATACGAGCTGTTGTATATATCAGTTGCTTGGATTACCTTCTCTACACTGGTATTTTAAATATGGTATTTTAAATAAGTATTATGCAATAACAATGTGACAAGCAAGTCTCTGCACACAGAAGTGGCTTTAGTAGCAGGACATTTTCCACACTTTTTCAGCTTTGCCTTTCTTACAAAACCACGCTAACAAGGCTCATAATGCATGCTACATTAGTTTTTCTCTGTCACTACTGGTTACGTGCACTGCAACACTCTTCCAAGCAGCTAGGCACAAAGAAGCACATCAAAACAGTGACTCCTTCTGCAGACTTGGCCTTTAGGATTTATTCTGATGTGGAAAACTACCTGTCTGCACACTGTGTCAGAAATTAATTCACAATGCTGACACTTCAGATATATTAAAAAAGAAGCTGCAGTTCTAACATTACCACCTTCTGACTGGTCTTTATTGTTTCTCCAGTTTGTAGCTTCATTACACAAGTCCTCAAGATGGTCTATCATTTTAAATTTGCTCTTGTGATTTCAGCATGTCAACTCAAGTTTTTTTTTTCCTAAAAATCGTACAGTGGAATAGATTGCAAAATAAATATCAAACTTCTAAGTGCTAATTCTGTTGTGAAGTCCGGCTTTCCTAAGATTATGTAACACCAGAGAAGCAGAGAACTGCTTCTTAAATATAACACCTTAAGAATTTGTCCTTCTACATAACAACCACAAGAAACACTTTGGAGAAAATCCATCTATAGAGAGTATTTATCTCGTGATCACCAAGCTTGCTATTTTGTATAATACTAATTCTTTGGAACACGTCATTAAAAACACTTGTTTGAACTTCCTAGGATGAAGTCAAATACCCAAATCTCTTTTTCATCTTCTCATCTCAAATGCAGGTCAAGGGCCTACAGCAATGCAATTAAACTAACAGTAGCAGAGATATTAATATTTCACGCTAAGAGGAGCAAAAGGAAAATCATGTAAATGACATAGAACCCTTAGAGTTGGAAGGGACCTCTGAAGGCCATCTAGTCCAAGACATACATGTTCTTCTCGCACTGGGTTGTTTTCCATACAGCCTTGAACTAAACTGTACAGAATTCAAATCTTAGACGACCTATCACCCATCAATAACATAAAAAGTCTAAAATCTAAAGAATGTAATTTTAGCAATGGACAAACATTTCAAAGTTACCTTTCCTTGCTCTACTAGAAAGGTGTAGGAGAGACAGATTATGTTTATCAAATATTGTCACCTGCCTCTACAGCATAAACATACCTTTCAAAGGACTACACACAAAACCAAAATAAAAAAAACATGATATGGTGTTCAAAACAAAAATCTAGGAGAAAGCATCCTCGTTATCCTAACAGATCCCTTACTTCAAGCTACATCATATATGCCAAAGGAATTATGTATAAACAGTAGGAAACCCAAGCCAAAAAGACGTGTGGTCTTTAGGATGTTCTTGAATAAACCCTTGATACGGATTGCAAGAAAAGACAGTATGTATTCCGTAAACAATGAAATTTTAAATTTAGGGTTAACTCCTTTAGCTATGATTAAAAGTGCTTCAGTTTGTGTTAGAACATAGCTGACAGAAGAAATTGAAAAAGAATACTACAAGTAAGCAGATGATGAATAATGAACTCATAATAAGCATATTCATGCATTTTTTTTCCTTTACAATATTTACCATGTTCTGACCCATCACACAGATAATTATCATCCTAGACAAACAAATAAGATGTATGGGAGCATAGGTCCAAGTTCAAAAGCCAAGTCTATACTCTTCTGCATAATAAATACATAATAAATAATAACATTGTTACAAATGTATTTTTATTATCAGAACTTTCTCTTCACTATTTTCAGTATTTCTTTTCCCATGTTATTTTTGAGACAACAGTACTGGCTTTTTACTGAAACCCATTGAGATTACTAGAGAATTTTGTTTACACAGATAGTCAACTTCATATTTTTACTGTTAGCAGTTTGCCAGCTTATCTGATGTAAGCAATAAAGACAGAACAGAACAACAAAAATATTAAATCAATGTAATCAAACTCATCCCTGCGCGTAGGACTATGACATACTGAGTTTTTTGGTCACTGAACAATAGCAAGTTTCTAGTGGTCAACTTATTTTCAGTGCTAGCATATAAAAATCAACAGCCAGAAGCCTTTCAAATATACAGAAGAAAAAATTAAAGACAAGCCTGACATTTAAATCCCAATGGTATCTAAGTAAAATGTATCATCCTGAAATCTGACTCACATCCTTCTCATTTGAAGAATGTTACTTACAGTATGTTAAATCAAACAAGTATAACTAATACAAAGTTTGCCAGACAGTGAAATGCTGGAATCATCAGATCATTCTGTCAAGCAGCAGTAGTTTGGAGTGATTCTGGAAAAGATAATTCTAGAAAGCTGCATGCATTCTCATAGGCAAAAGCAGCAGCTTTTAAACAAGCTTGAGACTAAAGTTTTGTTCCTTTTTCCCATTTGTCAGCTAATGATTTAAATTTTTCTAAGTCCGCTGTTTCTTTGACAGACCGGAGTTCAATGTTCTCTTTTCTTAACCCAGTAGATGGTGTCAAAGTGAGTCTTCATTAGATTGCTTTGCAACACCAAGCAAACTCTGAACATGTCTTACCACATCATTGTCAACTAGAACTGGTTAATCTAATCACCTCCATCTGGAGATGAATGAGAAGAGACAAGCACAGAAGAGCCTTTCAGGTGCAGCTGCATCAGTCAGCACCCATGGGGCTCTTCAGTGAGGAACCCTTCTAAGGAAGTTTTATATTGAATCCTTACTAGAATAATTCATGGGGAACATCTGCCTGTGCGATATCATACTCTGGACTGAAGTCATATAATTATGGTCTTTAAAGTAGTGCAGTATTCTGAGCACAACAGTCAGCCCAAATGTAGACATCCTTGATTTCTCCTTTTACATAACTGCCTAATTAATGACAACGATCTGTTTGGACACATCAGAGTCTCCCTCTTCTTACCCCACCATCAACTATATGAAATTTGCACTTTGTTTTTGTTTAGTAAATATGAACCCCATGTTGAGACAAAGTAATATGCACTTTTATTTACTACTGTTACTTTAGCATTTACTGTAAAACTATTCATAAGCAGAAGAGTGCATGAAATTGCAGACCACCTTTATGAAAATGACGTCTCCAAACCAGTACAGATATTTCCAGTGAAGAAAATCAGAATGGGAGGAAAGATCATTTTGGTCATGTATAAGGAACCAAACAGCAAGAACCTCAATAAATCTAACACAAAAGAAAACTAAACTGTTAGCCTTCACTGTGGACGAGAATTTCAGCATCATACATGCTGTCAGATCCACGAGTCCACATGGTGTTATTTCTTCAGATAAGCACTGCTTCTCAACTTTCCCAACATTTCTGTAATATGTCTGCAATTTTTCTTTGAGTCACATTACAAGGTAGTTAATATTCTAGGAAATACACTCTGTACATTCTGGGGGAAAAATAATTATAGCATCCCGGTGTAGCTTTGCTCGTAGCCTACTCAAGCATTCTGTCAGGAATCAGAATTAACTATCAGATTAAAGAGTTGTAGGCTGTGTTTCTTTGCATGTAAAAATTATCCAGTGGATTTCTCATAAAGATGGCAAACTGCCATCTCAAAGCCTATTTGTTTGTTTCTTCAGCTAGGAGAGAAAAGCAGTATAGATTTCCCACTCTACTTAGCCTATAAACTCTGCCTTAGAAGTTCATCATGCAAGAGAATGTGGTTTGGCCTTTTCATGAGACTTCAACAAAGGCATCAAGTAACTTCAGTGATGACAGTATTCTGCAAAAGCAAAGAAAAGGGCAAGAACTAAATTCAATCTGTAGCTGCTACTGTCCAGTCTGTGCTGATATGGGCTAGATTTGAATGGTAACTTGCGAGACATCACTGCTGACAGGAACCAACAAAGTTCCATGAAACAAAGTTGAATTTCTACATGTTTATTTAACATACAGTAAATTGCTGAAGAACTTCTTGTTTGTACAATAGTATCAGTTTTCCTTCCTGTTTAATTACGTAAGAAAATTAAATGCCTTGCAAAGCAGACATTCTCCTATAACAGGGTGAAAGGATGTCTAGAACACAGAGCAGCTTAACCCCTTGGGTAATGTGCAGCAATTTCTATTAAAAGTAAGGAGTTCAGAAAGTAGGAATAGTTCCCACATTTGGTGGACTACATCCTCCTTGTGATGTACGTGCTATTCTAGTAATCAGTTGTCCACCCCCATCTCTGCTGCTGTCAACACTGATGACAAGTGCCCAGCAGTGTGCTGTATAGCTAGCTAGTACAGAGATTTGAGCTGCTGCCGTCCATCATTTGTTCCTTTCCTCCTACAAACTCCAAAGTGAAGGAGAAAGTGAAACCTCCTGCCAGCATCCATTTTCAGATTTCAGAAGAAACAAATCCTAAAGTGTCCAAAACTGCTATGATGCTTCTTTGTCCCATCCTCATTCTTTTTAGAGGAAATCCCTTCCATCACAGCTGGGAATTATTCAGCTATGGGACTCACTGAGGAGAAGGGGAATAAATATAATCTCATAAAACCTTCACCTTCTTTTCTACCCACAGGCTCTATGGGAAACAATGGCTTAGAGCAAATATGTTTTTAAACTCAATTGAATTCAGAGAATGTACATTGCCTTAAACCCTGGGGGCCATATCAGTTCCAGAACTAAAAGGTCAGTGCAGCAGCACTAATGCAAGATATATAAACAATGTGGGCTACTTATATAATGAGGTATATCTCCTCTGACCTTCAAATGTAAACTCAGGCTGCATGGCCATATCAACAAAACCCTCTACAACTTAAACTGTGAAATTAATTAATGCCTTAATGGGGTATTGTATTGGACTTCTTTCTATCCATTGGGGAAAAAAAAAAAGCCACCTCAAATTGCACTGCATAGGTTCTCCTATAGTTAAATTAATGTTTTCTGGAGAGTACTGGCACCTGCAAGGCAGAATATCACCTACACTCTCCTGAAGACATAATGTCACAAACCAAGGCTGAAGAGCCCCCAAGATATTTGCACACCTCTGCCATAGTGTTCACGCATGCTCAAGAGAGCAGATCTATAGTGCAATGGATGCATGGGACTGAACCTAAATAGCACCCAGTTCCACAAACTGAAGGATATCTAATCCTTATTTCATATATTATCTAGAGAGCTTTTACTCCTGGATCTAATGCCAATAAGCAAACTTTTTTTTTTTTTTTTGCTTTGGCATTCTTGTTGCAGAAAGATTATGTAAACTGATGTGCAACTTGGCTCTCTTCAACTGTACACAATGCTAAGAACAGAAGTACTGTAACAAAAACAGAGCATGATGCACGTCTACTTTCTCAACTATGTACACAGAATATTTATGATAAATCCAGAGGTTCATGTATATGAACAGGAACCAATTTCATCAGATGAGACTTGAAGAGGATGAGATTCTATCTGCATTTCAAAACTGTATTATGTATGCATTAGAATTCTGATTTTTTTTTCATACTGCAACTTGTGCACAGCTTAGAGGAAAATATCTTATTACTCAGATAAATTCTGACACAGGGCGGGAACTTCCTCACCTCCAAATGAAAAATATCTCCAGCTAAGGTTGAAAGTTTCTATGCAATTCTCTTATTTCTAAAAATAAGAGAAATATAACAAGGGCACTGCTCTACTAGAACAATAAATATAGTGCAGAAAATGGTAACCTTTAAACTTGTCTGATAGAAATGAAAACTGAATTATCAGCACTAGTCCCACAAATTGAGATCAAACTAATCAATTATCTAGAAAGAGACACTCATTTTTACTAATTTTTAAAAAGAAAAACAAACAAAAAAAGGCCTTAATATTAAATTTCTGTGAAATCAGCATTAAGAATACAAACAAATTTTAATATACATTTCCCCCAATTTTTCTATTATTTTAAAAATACACAAGTAGAAGGAAGTGATAAAAACAACTGATAACAGATGTCTCCTGCCACATGTCAAGTCAAATTAAATCTATGCTCTAAAATATACTTCAGCCATGAATACCGATGGCTAAATAGTGACCTGCTGTCATACACATCTCTAGAACAATCATGTTTGAGACATTCTGACAAAACTGCTTCCCACATACATATGTCATCTGAACGTATTTACATCAGTTCAGACTACACTGCTAGAACTAAGATCAATAATGCTACAAAAACTGGAAACATCTGTTTAGAAAACAAAGTCCTGCAAACTCAGGCTCTGCCCTTCAGCAGTGTTTTGACAGTCAGCATCAAATATTTTTAGCTGAAGTCTTCAAAATCACAGCTAATACAGCATTTTAGGCATGTACAAAAATGCATAGAACTGTAAATAAGAAACTATGTTCAAGTCATTAAGAATATTTCAAAACTGCCAAATAGCATTAAAATTTGAATATTTTCAAGTTCCCTGCTGGCTTGACTATTCCTCACAAGTTTACATGTATCTGCGCTTCTGTTTTTTTGTAGCTCTACAACATTTTGTGCAAACCTTAAGACAAATATGCAAACATTAAAATAAACAACCATGCAAGGCCGGAGAGATGTGTTTCTCAACTACTGAAGGTAATTACTAAAGTCTCCAGAGAAAGGCTATTCTGTTAAGAATGCACATTAGATAGTAAGAAGAGCGCTCTGCACAGAACATACTCCTGAACTCATATTTACATTGGTTGTAATGTCACATCTAAATGAGGGTCTCTCATGAAGGTCTCCTATGAAATGCTGACAATCCCGTAACTGTGAATGTAACATATCCTTGAATCACATTCCTGATATTTCTGACCTGTACTTTTTTTCCCCCTAGAATACTCACAGAAAAGAAAAATAAAAAAAAGGAGAAAACACAAAACAAAGAACCACAGCAAAAACCTTTTATGAACAGTGATTTCAGTTTTGTACATTTCTAAAAATATGGCTGAATCTGGTTGTTGTGCCTAATGTTCTGGCTCTCCCAAAAAGCATCTAACTACAAGCTCTCTGCTAATAAGCAGGCCTTCCTGGAAAAGCAAACAATAATTCTTTACTGAGAAATCTACAATCTCTGTGCATATCTCCTGCACACAATGGGCTAAAGATAGACCACCTACTAGAGTAAGGCAAATGAAATTAGAAGAAATACCCAAAGGATTAATTTGATGGGGAATGAATCAGGAGGATAATACATTATCTTCATCACTGATGTTAGAGCATATTACCAATGAGTGGGAATAATACGGTGCTATGCTCATTACAATTATTGTGGGTTAAGAACTAAAACTCAGTAATTCTTACAATTAGGCAAAAAATAATCATTTACATTTAAAAAAAATCACATTTGTCAAGGCTACATTTCCTTTCAGTCTCTTCAATTCCAAACCATTAAGTGCTTTGGATTTTTCCCCAAACAGTTGAAGTAGGGACAACAACCAACGTGCATGCTTTGTATCATGTGACTGCGGAACCTCCTGTGTGATTCAGTTCCAGTTCTAAAAGTGCCTCAATACACTCGCAGGCAGAGGGTGACTCGTCCCTGTTGGTTGAATGGGTAACCCAGAACACAGCGTGGAATTCTAAATATCAAATCTAGATTAGTAAATTGAGACCAGCATCGGTCTCAAGATAGGATTAAAAACACACATACTGACAAGCACAAATGGGGCCAGAAAGTGCCTTCTGCACAAACTCCAGCAACTCTGACACCAGCTAGCTCCACGCTATCATTCCAAGACGCCCAGCAAACACATCTGTGTTTTTCCAAACTGTTGTTTGGAAAATCACAATTTGAGTTCTGCAATTTATCAGCATCAAAACAAGGTGGCAAAAATCCCACTGGCCTGCTTGCAGACCCCCTTAAATTTGTGATGGTTACAGGGCAGGACGCTTGCTGTGATCCCACCAGCAGGAGGTTCTCAGTGCACACTGTAGCATAATGGGAACTGGGTAGGGCACCTCTGCATAGACCAACTGGAAACCATTCCTCTGCTCAGTGTCAGAAGGGAAAGGGACAGAGAGACTTTTCCTTCTATTCCTTCGTTCATTGGAGATGCAGCAAATCCACAGTACTAGAAATTCAAGACAGACACTCCTTAAAATCAAATGGCCTTATCTGATAGTTTCACCAAAAAGAGAAGATTCCTCCATCTCTCACAAATCTTGAGCTCCTACAGCAGGAGTCCCTGCCAAACTTAATTTGTCTGTTTTGTATGAAATGTATAAATGATACAGTATCACTTAGTGTAACAGCTGTAGATGAATCATTAGTTACAGTAAACACCATTTAGAAAGTCCCAATCAAAACATCTTGGTCAAGTTTTGGGAACTGCAAGCACGCAAATGTCTAGAATATACTAAATTTAACAATCTGTTCCTTTTTAGATCCTTCAAAATTAACCAGAAAAAGAAGAAAGGAAAGAGAAGATGGATAAATAAAGTGACAGGGAAAGCAGTTCCTTTCCTTTGCCTTGCATTTCCCTATTTACAGCACTCTTTTGTACCATGGAGACTGGATAGAGAGCAGATTCATAACCTCTCCTGAAGCTCCTCATGCAGTCTGGCTTCCCAAAATCCCTTGCCATCTCAGTGCATAGATGGCACAGCACACTGTTTACTTCCTCCAGCTTTTTGAATAACAAGCTACAGTTCCTTATGAAAATGAGAGGTGAGATAATACACACAAAACAATTTTTTTACATGACTCAAAGGCCAAAATAGCCACAAGTCTTTCACTACCTTCTTTGCTGACTACATTTTATTGTCCATGGCAGCACAATAACTAAGGAGCCATGTCAGGTTGATTCCATGGGATGACAAATAGAGCTCCCAGGACTAAGACTGTTCAGAAGAGTTTCCTTCTCATATTTTGATGTACTTTTTTTTGTGCGTGTGTGTTTGCCTCTTTAAATAGATTGCTGCTGTTTCTCATCATCTAAATCTAGTTATTCATTATTAATGGAGAACAACTTGGCAATTACAGAATATATAATAAATCATTTAAATACAAATAAATGGGTAATATACCCCAGTTGTCACTGGATTTAAATATGGCTGTCAACTTTCTTACTGAGCCCTTAACTACAGACTTCCTCTACAAAGTGTTTTTGAAATATTACTGTTACACACAGCTGTATCTATCTCCTTCTATTGGTCCTTAACCCACTTAAATGTGTTGTGTTATGGAAAAGCACAAAAAGAAATCGCCCAGGCCAAATACACTAAGCAAACACAAAAGTCTATCTGGACTTTTTCTAAATTCCAAAGTGAATTTTACTTCAATCAAAATAGATTTTACTCCCTCAGTCCTTCCCACTCAAAGTTTGCAACCTTTCTTCTCTCTGAGCTCATCTGCACATGTATTTTTCAAAACACATTTGATCTGCAAACACGTTTACACAAACATTTTACCTCTATTCATCTCTAGTTGTTCACTTCTATTGACTTACAACAGGACTAAGATCAGGAAGCACTTACAAATACTCCTTGTCAAATAATCTCTTCCTGTCTGACAACTTTAATACAGCAGATTTATCTAAAGCACTTAAAGAATTTGTTTTCTCCTTTGTCATGTAAACACTTAAGCTTTTTATAGGAAATACACACACAAGAATATCTTGCACTTTCACCTGCAGTGGAGGTGGATCACTTGATTGAGGATACTGTGTTTACTCACTAATTCAGGTTGTGAAGACAGAGGAACGAAATGGCAAAGTCTGTGTGTATAACAGTTAATTATCATTCAGAAAAAAATCAGTTTCACTCAGAAGACTGGTATGATAAAAGAAATGCAACAAGGAATAAAAGTCTTTGGAAATAAGGTGAGGGTTTTTTTGGTGTGAATACACGGGAAAACAAGCTACAGTTTAAATCCTGGATTTGGCACTCGTGTCTCTCTGTGTATGTCATATTTGTGTCCTTCATTTTTTATTTTTATTTTTTAAATGAAATTGGTTTATCTTGTCATCTTGGCATGAGTCAAACAGAGAAATTACTTTTCTCCTCAGAAATAACACCTTAACCTACAATACTCTCTAATTACATTACAGCCTGGATCAAGATTCCCATGTTCAAAATCCCTGTGTTTCTGATTTGGAATTCAAAAACTCAACTGTTTTATAATCCTCCAAGTGTGGAAAAGAGACAAAAACATCACTGTTCTTTACCCGCTGTCACTGAAAATGCCACTCAAAGCTATACCCAAACCTTTGCTCCAACTGTTTCCTCTTTTATTCTTTTTGAATGCTGATAAGCAGCACAAACAGTATCAAAAAAGGTAACTTCTCATTTCAAAGAAGTACACTTGCTAGTTTTATTCTGGACCTAGAAACTAGAGATAGTCTACATGGGTTTCATCTTCTACGTTTCCTCTTAATCCCAGATGGGACGAAAAAAGGAATTACAAAGGGAAAGAGAAGTCAGAGACCCAAATCTTAAAATAAAAAGGTATCTTCTGTTTTTAGGTACAAAATATTTCTCTATGAGGAATAAAAATAGAAGGTTACATGACTCCTGTATCCTTGACAGAGGTTACTATCACTGGTCAGTAACCTACTAGCTAAGGTAAAAACACAAGGGTGGGAGAACATTACATAGACCTCAACATATCCACCTCACAAATAATTAATGCACATGCATATTATACAAGTTGAATAATTCAGGTAGCACTAAACAAAATGTCCGTGTACATAAAAAAACAAAATCCACACATACAATGGAATTTCCTGAACTCTCTCTTTTCTAACCCTAGGAAACACCTTCCTCTTACTACTGTGTGAAAAATTGTGTTCTTCTTAATGAGTGTTGTACTTCTCCAATCAATGCAAAAACAAACAATTTTGACCAAGGTAAGAGATAAAACAACAGTGAAAGCACAAGAACTGTGACATGTCTATAGAGGACATACAACCAGAGAAAAAAGTCATAACCAAAAGTGCAATCATTGTGAACAAGTTCATAAACTGAAGAGATAAAAGATTAAAAGAACGTTTTACAATGTAAAAACCAATCACTTGTAGCAAAAATATGATTCGCTTATACTAAATACAAGAATTCTGCATTGCTTTTTCATGAAATAGCTTCTAATTGCACTTGCAAATTTAGATTTTAACAGTTGAGAATATACTGTATAAATCACACCTGCTAATTGGTTTGAAAACATATCATTTTAGATGAGTCATCATTAACTTATTCTGTAAGAGAAGGAACTAAGTGGATCATCAGCCTTAGTACCACTGAAGGCTTTATAACTAATGGAAGACACAGGTATAAAATGTCACATATTGTCTGCCTTGCTTGGAGGTTTGTGAGTTTCCCTAGAGTAATACCCAGACCCTTCCAAACAGTCTCCTAAATTAAAATAATGACTACAGGTCAATTTATTTCTGATAGTTGCAAGTTCTCTGGCTTTCAGAATTGCACATTGAGAACTGATGTCTTTTTGTACATCAGCTCAGAAACTCTGGTTTCGTGCTGCCACACAAAGACCTTATCTGTAAAGATGAAAAATGAACAGATTATGAAAGTCAAATTCAACAGCTGTTATAAAGCTACATGTGTGGAAAGGTATTACCTGCACTCAGCAACAGCACTGTTCCAAAGTTTAAAGTACCTCTAACAACAAGCATCTACAGAAAACCATCCAAGTCAGAGACAGCAGATGTTCAAAGTACTGCCCCTATAGAAACTGGAGTGCAAGTCAGATCTGATCAAGCTGCAACATCTGAGTAAGCACTAGCCAGATACCTTCGCTTACATAAGAAATCAAGAAAAAAGCTCTTTTTAAGGAAAAAATATGCCATGTCAAATCTAATGAAGTTTTCTCTAATTGATAATATAACTTAGACTCAGTGCTTTTGCTAATTACTTGTTTTTTCTAACCTTAGCACACTTTTCATCTCCCTATATTCTTTGAGGCACTGACACATTCAAATACACATGGAGAGCTGAATCAAATTCCCCAAGATACAAACAGAAAAACACCCAACCAACCCACAGAAATCAGAATTATCTTTCATAAATTTGCATTCTCCTAGGGAGTTGATTTTTTTTACCTGCTGGATTCCTTGGGACAGAAGCACCTGCTCAGTTCAGAGGTCATAAACTTGTGTCAATAGCTACTTGCCACACTGTCATTTGTCAAATCTATAAGGAATTGGGAACGTACCCAGAAATTCATCTCTACTTCATTAGCAACTTTATCCTAAAGCATTAGAAATGTCAGCATGAGGAAAACAAAACAAAACAAAAAAAATCAACAACAAAATGGCAGAATTACCAACCCATTTTACAAATATGACACGTCATTTCTCTGAAGAAGGACTAGTAGATATCTTAGAAATTACTAAGTTTCTAAGATGGTATCTAAAATCTAAAAGTATTACATTTCTGCACTGATTTCTACTCTTTCTGTCGATTTCTGCTTAGCTCTGATAGCCAACCTAAACCTCTCCTGGCACAACTTGAGGCAATTTCCCCTCATCCTGTCACCTGTTACTGGTGAGAAGAGATCAACCCCACTCTTGCTGCAATCACCTTTCAGGTATTTGAAAAGAGAAATAAGGTCTCCCCTCAGCCTCCTCTTCCTACAACCAAACAGCCCTAGTTCCTTCAGTAGCTCCTCATAGGGCTTATTCTCCAAGCCCTTCACAGGCTTTGTTGCCCTTCTTTGGACCTGCTCCAGCACCTCAATGTCCTCTCTGTATTGAAGCGCCCAAAACTGAACACAGTACTCGAGGTGAGGCCTCACCAGTGCCAAGTACATGGGCAGGATTACTTCCCTAGTCCTGCTCACCACCGCATTCCTGATACAAGCCAGGATGCCATTGGCCTTTTTGGCCACCTGGGCACACTGCTGGCTCATATTCAGCCGACTGTCCATCAGTACACCGAGGTCCCTTTCCGTCAGGCAGCTTTCCAGCCACTTCTCCCCAAGAACTCCAGGATACAGTTGGCTTTCTGTTAGCACTCTTGCCTTAATATTGTCTTGCTCGCATTTTGTTCTTCTAATCACTCCAGAACTTTTTGTATGAAAAGGTTAGAAAAAAAAAGCATTGAAGGATTTTTCCAATTCTTTGTTTTCCTATCTGAAGGCCTAATGACATTCATGGAATCTACAAGGCTTCAAGGGCTCCATACCTCAGTTGCTGAGCATACTCTGAAGCCTGATTAAGTTCTGTAAGAGCCAGACTGCAAAGCACAATACAAGACTAAGCCGAGAGGGAGGCTGGTTTAAAGACATTTGACACTTTTACAATTTGTGTTTGGCCATCTTCCTGTGCATGCAGATGAAGTAATACTAAAAAGACTAAAAAGAACAGAGTTGACAAAATGAACATTTTCCAGAGCTAGTTTTGGGAAAGTATGTAGCTTTTTCTCATGGATATATACTAGGATCTCAATAAAATATGTTCCCACACTGTTCAAAGTAAATATGAGCAGAAGAGAGAGACAGCCAGAGTTTTCTCCCAGACCTCAAAGCTACTCTAGAAACCAAGCACAGGCCATCTGACACATCATTGTCCTTACTCAGCAATTACTCCTAATCACCATGGAGATCCTGAACAAGAGAAAGAGAATTCACTATCACAGAAGAGACAAAATCCTATATTCCTGCAAACAGTACTGGTAGCTATTGGTAGCTGCACATCACTGTTATGATTTTTGGGACTGGTCTTTGAGTAGAATTAAGCTCCTTATTTATGGTATTAAAGTAATCAACTCTGGTAGCAATGGAAGAAAAATATAATGAAATTGCACCTCATCCCTAATCAGCGCCACATCAGAAAAATGGGATTATAATTACAAAACTAAACCTAATATGCTGGGTCAGGCATGTTGCATACACATGGCTGTGGTCTGCTTCTAGCAGTGATGAGCACAGTAAAAGCTAGATCTAGCCTCAGAAGCTTACAAGTACCAAGAGGGCTGAGATTCTTTAGGTCCATTTCTTATAAGTGGTTTGTTTATAAATGTTAGTGGTTTTTTTTTTCTTAAATAAATGATGCTCAGACTTCACTCTCTTATTATGTATTCTCATCTAAGATGTGGAATTATATGTAACATGTAAAATTCTTAAATAATTTCTCTTCATCCCTTGCCCTTACTCAGATGCACAGTGCAAGCCTATCAGGTCAGAGGTAATGATTCTAATGACATCACTGAATTTAGACCTCCAGTCATTTTTGCAGCACATCCAAGGTGATGGAGACAGAGGGGGGATCTCATCTAATACAGGCGTTCACCAAATAAACTTCAAGCTTTGCTTCTTGAAAAATAGCAAACATACTCTGCATAAAACGTTTAAAACATCTTTGGGCTGGAGCAAAAACTAAGAATGCAGTTTAGTAATTGTTTATATGTCTAGGTCAAATACTAACAGTTTTTTTGTAATTTCATGTAATTCCAGCTTTTATTTATTAACAACATGTTAATGCATGGTGTTTTCTCTAGGCTCTAGCAAAGGCTATCATGTACTCTGATACACAGATACTGCATCTAAAGCAATGCTTAAAGGATATAATCAAAATCAGCTTTAAATCACAAAGCATTTTGCTAAGAATGCAGAACTGCATATTTTATAAGCCAACGACACAAGAATTGGTTTGCTAAGTCTCACTACTGACACTTATTTAGAGATAAGAATGTTCATATACATTTCCTCTCTATGCTGGAGTCAAAAACTGAAGAATTCAGTAGCCATGGAAGCATTTACTCCACAAACCATTCAACAATTCTCAACCATGTGCCTGTCCTATATACTAGCATGCTATGTGCTTGATGTAGCGCTGATAGAATCAATAACAGCTAAAACAGCATTATAATAATTTGTGTACAAATCTAACGCATAACTTCCACCAATCAGAAATTATCTGCAAATTAACCTAGAGCTATTATCTAAACAAACTTAGCAGTACTCAACATTTCACAGCTAACCAAATTTTAATGAACATAATAAAATTTCCAAACTATTCAGTATTTGAAATGGAAATATCTGTTAACTAGAGAGGTACAAAAGAAAGGTCAAATTACAATTCTGAATATCATAAATGACTCACAAATTCTTGGCAATTAAACTTCTTACAATCACTTTATTAACAAACTAGCAGCGTTCAACCACTCCATGTCATTCTCTGCATATATAAAAAAATTTCCAAGTCTTGTAAAGCATGCCAAAGTCATTGCTGTCAGGGATCAATACTCCTTTTCTACTGGATGGATTAGATCCTGCAGTAGATGCCTCAGCTTTTCCATGGTCATCTCCTGTTAGCATGCAAAATAGTCCACTCAACTCTGTAAAAACATTTATATTAGTGAAAAGATCCCAAATTCACGTTGAGTTCTGACCATTCCTTATTGCTCTAGTCCTTATATTTACTTTTTTTTTGTTACAGATGCCAACATTCCATGATTTATTTGCGTCATTCTGCTAATTTACAGGATTTAATACCAGAGTACAGCTGTGTTTGTCTATAGCTGCTTTTAATACAATTTTTTTTCCACTGGCTTTTAAAGAATTAAAATTATGAATAGCAGCATTCAATTTCTTAAATCTGTATCTAACTGCAAGGCATTTCACTCTTGCACACATAAATATTACTGATTTTCAGATATTACCAGGTGAAGCATAGTGTTATTCAGCAGAAACAGATTTGATATATCCAATCACTAGTTTTTCTACATTTTCTGTGAAAGCTGTTGAAACATCTTTCGAGGCTCTCTTACGGAAATGAGAACAAAAACGCAGAATACATGATCTCCTCTGCCCCCAGCAACATAAACAAGTCTGTGTCTACTTTTCTCTAGGGAGCCAATTCTTCAGGAACTATCAACAGTGAATTCTCTTACTTGACCTGGCCTATATTTCTGATGCGTATGAAAAGCCTTAGATAAGCCTCCAATCATATGGTTCATTTAATGAAAATATAAAACATTCCTGCCTCCCCCACCACAGAATTTGCTGTTTTTAAATGCATTCCTATCCTTTTTCATATTTTGTAATTTATTCACCCAAAATAGTTTGAAAGTTTCCAGCCTCATCCTGTTAAACAAAACACTAGAAGAAATCCCAACTTTATAGCAGATAATCTTCTCATTGTAGTAATAACTGAGAACATGCAACCTCTGATGTTTTGTACTCTTATCATTACTTTCCACAAAATCTTTGAAACCATTTTTTGCAACAGTTCACAATGTTCACTTTTACCAAAACCAGTATATATGTATTTTGAATTAGCTCTTTATAACCAGTAGTCATCTGTAGCTAGCCTTCCCTTGAGTCATCACGGACCTTTTTAGGCAACAAAAGAAAAGTACTTTATGATCTACCTCATTTAATACACGCCTTCTCAAAACCATATTAATTTTTTAAACTTCTTGAAATCTCATTAAATCTGCATTTACTTGGTATAATGGCATATATTTTCACTCATGGCCATGTTACTTCAGCCAGAAACACCAAATGTTGACTACATGCTTATGTGAGCAGGGTGCCATGCTCTAAGTATAACTTAATTTGATGCTCACATTCACAGTACCTCTGAACTTCATAATCTCATCTCTACTTAGATCAGCATACTTTGTGCAATGCATATTTTTCATTCTTGGTGATCCCCAGTTACTGGTTTAAGTAGATGGACCAGAAATCATTCCCTAAGAAAAAAATTATCTATTCCAAATTCTCGTATAGTCTTCCGTTCTCTGCTTTACATTTTTTCTGCTCTGCTCTGGTAGGTGGGTTAAAACTTTAGCTCTAATGAAGATTTGGTTTTGTTCATTCACATCTTGGATATGCTATTTCTCTCTGTAGAATGTATGCCTTTGTTCAAAAGCAGTTCTGCATCTTCCCAAGGTTGCTTACAGCCTTAACTCATGCACTTCTACCATCTACTTTTTTTGTTGGCATCCATTGCTTGCAGATACAGAGTTAGAACCCTATTCAGTTGTTTACCACCTTTCTGAAGAATTTCACCTCTCACAAGTCTAACTATTCCTCATATCTAGGCATTGCCTTTAAAATGTGCTGCATTTTGCTCCCAGCACCATGCATTATTTGTTCTTCAGTAATGACTCACAGTCAAAGGGCTGAATGAAGCCTGTTTCTCAGAGTGCCAAAAGTTCTAAGTAAACACATCATATTTCATGAGCCACAGCAAAACAATGCAGTTCAATGAACTGTTTAAGTTTGCTTGTCATTTTTTGCTTCTCAGTCGTTTAATCTACAAAAAAAAGAAATCTTTCATTTTACATTTCATGAGTGCACTTAATAGCTGCACAGGAAAGCAAGAAAAATCAAAATAACAAGCTATTCTTTATTTAATAACCTGGAAGAATAAATGAGGTGAGCAGTTCTCACTGATAAGCTCAAACATTTACTTTCAGAATCCTGAAATGATCATTTTTGGACTGTCTAGGAGGTTTTTCTTGTTCTTTGCCTGCATGACTAGCTCAGGCCTCCATCGACATCTGCCTGTTTTTGTGAAAAAAACTTTTGTGAAAAGAGGAGCGAATACATCTATTAAAATTGCTAGTTTTTACAGCTGTACAGTTTACTGATTATGTTGTCACTGATGACAGGTATCCCTAGGACAAACTGGCCAGAATTTACTGCAGTTCTTATATACAAATAGATTTCATCACCTTTAGCCTCTTTTCATTGCATCAGAGGACTTGAATTTGAAGTCATAGACAATCACATGCAAACTCATCAGCTGGAAGCAAGTGTTTTTTTTTTTAATATATCCCATTTAAAAAGATTTTTGTTTAAATGATCGTGTTAGGAATCACACTTAAGTTACTTTCATGCCTGGTTCAGATAGTGATTTTTGTATTTTTTCCTAGATAACCTACAAGAGACTTGCTAGTGTCTTCTACATGGAAGGAGACTTTCCTGCCTACTTCCATTCTTTTGGCTCTCTGAAAGTGTTATTTATTAACAGCAGATGTACTCAGCTGGAATTCTGCAGGCCACAGGTGGCCAACCACAATTCTTAAGCTGTTCACTAATATTTGAAGAATAGCTCCCACATCACCCTTATGAACACAGAGGAACAGCTAAATAATGTGAAATCTCAGAGCCAAGTAAAATCAAGTCAGTGTGACTCACCAGAGAGCACTGAGATCCTGTTCTATGCCTCACACTCACAGGAAGAGGGAACCATTAACTTCTGCTGCCTAAGAAAAACTCCCAAACATCTGACATACATACACTGCTGCTACTATATTCACAAGGACTTTGGCGTATAGTTCATGAGGTTGAGGATGGCTGCCTGTGCCTGTTACTGACAGCATACTATAATGCTGTTTTATTTTATAATGCTATAATATATATATTATATATAATTATAATATTATAAAATAGCACAGCATTATAATGACTGCAAATCACAGTATTATAAAGCAATCTATTAGCATACTGCCTTTCCTCATGAAAGTGAAAATATATAGCAAGAGACGCATATTTCTTTTTGAGTTAGATAGTGTATGGGAACCATTTTTGTTTTGCACCGAATACAAGAAAAGCAAAATGATACTGCTAGGTCCCCTAGAGTCTTGGGTATGAAATACTGAATCATTTATTGTAGAATAATATATGTGGGTGGGAAGAGAAGGCGGCAAAACAAAGATTGTGCCTTCTGTGCAGGATCATCAGAATTATAGATGGAGACTGTTCACAGCTGTATTAAGCAGAACTAATGGTATGCAGGGCACAAATGGATTTTATAAAGCAGTTTCATATAATGGGCTTGGTAACTTTGAGAAATGCCTTTCCCCAGTGGTCATTCCATTGATGTAGAGCCTAAAGACAATTTTTCTAATTAAGCAATAAATTAAAGCTGTAGGGAAGTCTAGTAAGTCACTGTTAGAGCTGTGCAGAGCTCCGAAGCTTCAGACTGCTAAAGAGACAACAAGTCTCTTACCTAACCCTATTCATTAATTCTTGCTTTTCCCCCCATTTTTCTTTGGGTTTTGAGATCAAGCCTCTCCCTTTCGGAACTTTCAACATCATTCAAAAATTAGGTGGTTCTGGATCAGACTACATTACCACAGTAACTAACAGCCCCCTTCCTCTTCTCATTTTCCTTCATTTTCCCTCATGAAGCTGAAATCCTTCTGTAAATAGTTTTGCTCTTTGTGTTTTCTGTTACTGCTCTTTCCCTTCTGAGGGGCTGGAGGAAAGTGATTTTGATATGCTGCTACCTCTCCTTGTACACACCAGCTTGTAAGATGAGACAGATATCTGGTTCCTTTGCAGATCACTGGGAGGCAGCCAAAGGGAATACTCCAGATAGTCTCACTGAGAACATATACTATTTTGAAATGCATCTGCTTTTTGACAACTATACATATACCTGCAAATTATTTCCTCCAACAGAGGAAATACCCAAAACTTGCTTCTGTTTTTCCACTGGAATGCACCAGCACTCCTACCTTGTGCAGTAAGCCCGGAATTAGCAGATGAGTTTTAAATCATTTAAACTTTTCCTTTGCATTATTAGTGTGTCCAAGATGTCTGTATCCAAGAAAGAAATAGAAAAGCAATCTGCTCACCTACTAACAGTTATAAGAACAGCACAGATTAGTAAAGTTGATAGAAAGGTACCAGGAGCAACTGTTCTAATGGACAACTGTGGAGTAGCTTCCCAGGAAGTAGCGGCTTTAACCTCCTGCAACTGGCTTGCAGCTTGTGTGGAGGATTCATACTCATCTGATGAAAATAAGATGTGACATACAGTGACTGAAAGTTTCCAACATCCACAAAAACGTGTACCCTGTTGAATCCTCCTTATGTTTTTGGCATCAGTAGTAACTTAACTAGCTGTAAGATGTGATTTCTCTATTCAGCTAATAGGATTTCATGTCAAATTTACTTGTTCCCTTATGACAGAGGTTAAACAAAAGCAGCTAATTTACTTTGAAAACAGTCATTATTCTGTGTAGCTTTGTTGTATACTTTCTAACATCTCTTCAGGCTAGGGCACAGTCTTTATCTGTCTGAACATTTTTATTTCCATGCTACTTTAATGATAGGACAGATTTGACATAACGTGGCACTGATTTTTATGACAACATAATGTGGTCAGTTTTGTTTTCTCATTTTTCCATAAATGAGATAAAATTATTTGCATTTTCCATTAACAGTTTATCCAAAACTTTTTCATGTGCTCAAGCAAATTCAGAGCCTAATAATGCAGATGACTGACTGGGATGACTGTTTTCTGAAAAAAACAAAACCAACAAGCAACCAACCAGCAAAAAAAAAAACAAAAACAAAAACAAAAAAAACAAAACCAACCCACAAAGTTCTGTTTCTAAACACCTTTACTGACACTGCCTTGCCACAAAACAGTCAGTAGGACACCAGCAATCCAATCCACAAGCATTTTGCCTGAGTTTCCATTACTATTCCAGTTTCCCTAAAAATTGTAAAAGCTTTTTGAATCACAGGATGGCAAACAACTGTGCCACTGCTGTACCAGGAGAATATCAGAAGACTAGACAAAATACCAGATAATTCCTTAAGAAAACTATCCTTGCTCATTTTAAATTCTATAAAAATTTCAATAGGCATCTCATACAGAAGGTTTCCAAATCCACGGCACTTTTTTTTGTTATGACAGAAGATTTAACTATTTTTAAGGCACAAGTTTCTAGTTTGAGTAAAAGTCAACACAGAAACTTCAAAAATGTGTTTAATGTCTATAATTTTTTTAAAAAGAGAAATCTAGGCTTTTTTCCTTAAAGCAAAACTCTGTGCTCAGTCAGTACCTTCATCATTTCATTAAACATAAGTTGTTGACTCAAATACTAAAAGGCAGTAGTTGTCAGCAAGTTTTTATTACAGAGAGCAAGTCTGCCTGAGAACATGTAAAGAAGAGAGGAGGAACCATTGATGGACAGTAAAATAAAAATACCCCATCCCCAGCCAAATCCTACAAGAATCCAAGCACTGATAATGCAAAGCCTCTCTATGAGGAATTTTAGAAAAAAATAGAGCTGTCTGTGAACAAACATATAAATGAAGTCATAGGATGACGTCAGCCTGTCAGCTGGCTGAAGTTCACAGGTTTTTCTGCTCAGACTCTTCAGGAAGCTTAGGAATTTGATTTCATCACCAAGGGTTTGTGAATTCTACTCACAAATAAGTATAAAAAAGAAAACAATGTTCAGATCTTCATTTCAATTTAGTAACTTCCAGCATATTAAGGGATGCATAGAACCAACATTTCTAAGCACTAAAATACTGCTGAAAGAATATTATCCCAATAGTCTTCACAGAGGAATCACTGGTAGATTAGTACAAATTTTAGAAACCAGACTAATCTTCTCTCTCGCAAATTCTCCCAGCTATCTGCAAGCAATGAGCAATGGGCCAAGTGCAACACTACAGCAGCATTTAAAGGAATTAAACAAATACTGAGAGCAATCAAGTTAATTTCATTTAAGATTACTTAATATGTATTCACATCATCTTTCTACACATGGTCCTTACCCGGCAGAAAATTAATACCTTAGGAAGAGACTGCAATCAGATTTGTACACATAATAGTTTCATGATAGGGAGCTCTGCCTTTTCGTACAGCCTTAAAAAAAACCAACAGAAAGCCAAACACTGATGTAAGAATAATACTGTTATACTTGAGAGATTATACTTCCTCAGATTCTAGAACTCTATCAAACCATGTTAATCCTTGTGAAATGGATTCCCGCCATCAAAAATTCATTAGCATTTGAAGATGGTAGTTAAAAAGCCAGGAAACATTCATTTCACATAAAACAGCTAAAGGAAAAAAAAATTGCCCTCAAGTTCCACAATACATTGGTTTCTTGTAGATTATTTCTTATTTCAAAAAAAAAAAAATTGAAGAAATTCTGGTTTCTGATTCAACATTCACTTCAAAGTAAGACATGGATGTGTGGGGGGAAGCGTACAATGATGAATTATGTCAGCCTACAGAGCTACTCATCCTTTAAGCTCCCAGATATTTATAAAAAAAATACAGCTTGCTATCACAGAAAAAATTTCTTCCCCATCACTTATCTAAAACATCTTCCACAAAATAAGCTCTGAACAAAACCTATGCGCACTTGCAAGACTATCCTCTTCTGTGTTACTGAGAGAACTGCTGAAAACAGAAAACCCAATAACTACGAAGCTAGACTTTGCAGATTGTCCCTCAACAGCTAGAAAAGAATTAATGTGACTATCTTCTGGAAAAGAAAGCAGACTTCTCACTAAAGGTGTATCTTGAAGGAACTGTTCCAGTCTATACAAATCCACAGAAATTTCACTAAAATGTGAAGGATTAAATACTTATTATTTTCTCAATAGCTGCCTAAAAGAGATGCCTGAAACAGGCAGACGTAAAAAATACTAAGAAATCCAGACAGGCTTTTGTTGGTAGCGGAGGGAATGTTTCCACCAGTCCAATGTTCTGATATGCATTGTCACAGGGTTGGCCACAGGTCTTGATTAAAAAAAAAAAACAAACCTCAAATTTTAGACAGCCAATTCAGAAATGCCAGAAGATGTATTAAAAATCAGATTGAGTTTGTGCTGTCTCGATTGCGTGGTGGACCATGAAACAATTATTACAATTTTTATATTTATATATTTTATATATATATTTTATATTTTGCATTTTATATTTGCAATTTTATATTTTGCATTTTCCCACTGGGAAACTGCTTTAAAGGCGACAGCCAACAATGAGAAGTTATTTGCATTAACAATCAATAAACCACTCTCTGAACCGTGTTTTTCTTAGAACTGGTGACATATACTACAAGAGGCACACAGTAATCTTCCTGAATGACCTAGTCAGAAGCACAATAAAGGAAGGGAGAAATTAGCATCCTAAAGTGCCAGAATAAGGAATGACACCCATTCCAAAGCTTAAACGACTAGAGCGGCTATCAGTACAACCTCCAGTTGTAAATGGTCGGGTCACAGATTGTATATACTTCCCTTATTAGTCACCTAATGCTCAAAAATTTGCTATCACGTAGTTTTTGCAGTCTTCCTTTGCGTGCTGGATAAGAATTTCTTTTCTTTATTTTCTGTAAACAGAACTTTTATGTAGGCTTAAAAGCTCACAAGTAGAAACAAGAACAGCAAGCTAGTATCAAAATCACCAAGCCATTTTTAGAGAAACTTGAACTATCAGCAGGAGCAATGGCTTAAAAGGTTCATTTCTCCTCTTCCGATTCTCTGAGACAGGGACTCCTGTCAGTATTTCTAGATACGTACTCTTCTTACTAGTTTTAAACTCACACACTTGATTCATACAGTTCAACCTAAAAGCAATAACGGAAAACATTCAAGCCCTTGGTTCTACAGAGGAGTAATATCACAAGACAGAGTGACAATTCAGGATGTTATCACAGAATGTTAAGCAATATTCCTATTTTACGCCACAGAAGAGGTAACTGAACTGAATTGAAGCTCAAATGAAACATGTCAGAATTGGAAATGAGTGCCCATTTAAGTAGTTTTGTGCTAAAATACAAGAAAAATACAATTTGCTTAATAAATTACTGGTATATTTGAGACAGAGCTTTATCACAATCCCAATGAAGCAGATTCTCTTCTAGAGACTGCTCCATCAACTTAGTACCTTTAAGACAAATGGATCGATTCACGGAAAGTTCCCTTGACTCATGGGAGACATTTTCAAGGAGCTTTTGAAATGCAGAATTCCAAGAGACAAGGCAGACACTACTGCTTTAAGGAGCACACATTTATACAGGTTATTAAATGGTGGGATGCTTCAGCATCAAATGCTCTTGAATCTAACACTCATACCAGAAGAGAAATATCTCTTCCTGACTCCCTCATTCATACAGCTGTATCAACAGAAGCATACTACACATTATGTGATCCCTCCCTTGTGCTTTGTACTTACTGAGACCAAGAGATCAGCTTCTGGCATGACAGCTGATCACGCCAGATCTGCATGCTGTGGTTGTAACAAACACTCCCCACATCAGCACTGTCAGCATCCAGGTCCAGAAGAGAGATTTTTAAACAAACACAGGGAATTTGTACCACAAACAAACCAGCGTGCAAGTTAGGTCCTACAGGTCTCCTTGGCCAACAGAGCCATGAGCAGCTTTACAATATGCCTGCTGGGCATGAAGGGTATAACCAGCAAAGCTCCATCACCAGAATGCTCCAAGCACAGGCCTGCTGAGCACACACCAAAGAGGCCAGCATAACAAAGCTCTGGATTTGAAGGCATAAATAGTAACTGCGGGAGCCCCTTCCCCTTTTGGTGCCTTCTCTCTCTAACCATGCATCTCAAGGAATTCTGACTCCCCAAAGGACTCCCCAAGCACAAAGGCAAATGAAAGGCACTTTTCAATTTTTTAGACAAATTGAACATATATTTAATACATTCATTTTTCCAGAACCCTCTTGCTCTTTAAGATAGAAGTGATTAATTACTGTGAATGTTTTGCAACTATTCCTAAAAGGAATGGTAAAACACAGATAACAATTTTAAAACAGTGAGGTATGCAAAGTACAAAGGTACTTCTGCTGTAATAAAGAGCAATTTCAATACTGCAACTGTAACAGGAAGTTCCTGGATTGCAATTAAACTAAATTTTGCTTGGCTCAGAGTCATGCAAGTATTTCTTCTCTGCATTCCCATCAATTACATAAGAACAAAAACACTTACTGTACTTAAGTGCACTATTACAGGGGACACAAATAAGTCATTTTTCTTCTGAGGTTGGAGCTAACATTTCTAAAATGCCATATTACACATTTAGCAGACTTGAAGCATGCTCCAGTTTTTACTTGTGTTGCATTAGTGAGCCATGGTATTCGAATCAGATGAAAATGGGAAGTACACTACATATCCTACCCAGACTACACATTCTTATAATGGTAGTAGAGTTGGTTTCACTAATACTTTAATCCAGGAAAACAACCTTTGTATGGTTTCATGGACAGCTTTATGCCAGATGGTAAGGAGGACCACATATTCTTCTGTTAATTTTGATCTTAATTACTGCATCAAAACCTGAGATAAAGGCATCACCTCTGTATCAGTAGATGTAACAAAATATGCCCTGTCACCTCAGAGAAGAGGCCAGATCACATTAGGTATGAACTTCCTGCTTTGCAGATATTTTTCCTCCCCTGGTGTTATTTAAAGTCTGTAACAACAGCTGTTTAACAACAACAAAAATGTAAACAGCACATTCTCATTCAGCATCTTGGCCATTGCCAAAGTGTCTTACTTCCAGGCACTACGGGCTGCAATTTTCTTCCCCTTGAACCAGTTTTAAGAGGTTCGGATCATAACATACTGCTAAAGTCACCTTCACAGTTCAACACTGACTACAGAAAATTTTTCTTCAGTGCCTCTCCTTCACCTTTACATTAGATGACAGCTGCACCAAGTAAAAAAAAAACTCGATCAATTCCCATGTCCTTGCTCTACAGATTTAATAGCTAATCTCAGTCAGTGTTTCCATTCTTTACCGTATCTTGTTCTACCTTAATTCACTTTTAGGTTTCTTGCACTTTCCTCACCACATATGTTAAAAATTCTCTCCTATATAATCTATGCAGCTATTATCGTATATTTCTTCAAATTCATCTTTAGTTCTATGTCTATCCACAGTTACATCAAGATGACTGGCTAATGGACAAGTAAAACTTCTGGCTTTCTCACTCCATGTTCACAGACAAATGGTAGCAACAGACTTTGAAGAGGAGAAAATGCATGGAGTCCAACACACACACACAAAAATCACATCATCAGCAAAACTATAACAGGTCTTTGCAGCATAAGCTTACTTCTGTTAGCCTTCACATCTTGTCTTTCTCTTTGGTATAAAATTACTCTGATTTTTTCCTCTAGGCTTTAAAACATCTGGGACAAGAATTACCACCTATGCTCATATTGTAGCTATCACAGTAAAGACTTAAAATAGATTAACGTTCTCAAAAGTTACTTCAATACATCCTTTTTTGTATTGTCAATTCTGTTAGATTTTACTGGCAATAGCTTACTTGCTAGAATATAAAACATTTTTATCTTCTTCCATGTGGAAAGGCAAATATTGCTCAAATACCCTTTTGTGTTACCATCAGAAAAAAAGGTTTAATTCATCTAACAGAGAGAAAATAAAGTGAACAGCCAAGGCAGGACAAACATTCTCTTTGTCAAATGAGAGTGACAATGCTAAGAGAGTTCAGAAATTGCTTTTGAAGTGATTTTGAAGTAGATATCTGTATCTACTAACCTAGATGATTGGGCTAGACTATTCACAATATAACCATCACATCAGGTACTTCTGACCTACTGATCTCCTTCCATTTAGTGCCTAAAATTCAAGCAGCACAGAAACTCTTACTTTCATTACAACAGAGCAGAAGTGGCTGTACCCCATCTTGATCCCTCTTCCTGAGACAGAAAAATATAATAATATTTTACAGTAGGAGGACTACAACGTACAAGGCTTTGCAAAAGAAATATTAGACAATTTCAGTAATGGAAACATCATTGTTACCTGGTTATGGATGGCAAATGAAAAAGCATATGAACATACCAACAATTCTTTGATTAATTCTCTTATTTCCTTGTGTCCATGCTTCTCAGCTATACTTGCTGGAACATCTCCATCTGTATTGGAGATTTTACAAGCCTTTGCAGCCTCGGGATGCTTGAGTAGAACTGCTGCGAGGTTCTTTAATCCAAATCTGGCTGCACAGTGAAGGAGAGTGGGAAATTCTTCCAAATGTCTATCTGTGTAAAAAAAAACCAAAGCTTTCAGAAAAACAGTTTTGCTCTTATAAATCACCTGCCAGCTTCTATTACAGAAGTATTTTGAATATTAGTGATACTGATTAACAGTTTCTCAAACTGTCAGTACAGAACTGGCACCAAAAGAACAATTACTGCAAATGAAATATTTTGATGTATATATATTGTATTTATTTTATGACTATGATTTGTTAAAAAAAAAAAAGTTGGAAAGACCACTAAGATCATCTAGTCCAACCATCAAACTACGTCTGTGACTACTCAAGTCACTCAGCACAACATCTACTTTTTTCTTGAAAACCTTCAGTGATGGTGGCTCTATCTGCTCCTGTCCTAATACCTCACCACTGAGAAGAAATTTTTCCAAATATCCAACCCCAACCTCCCCCACATCCTTTTCCTCCCTGCAGCCTGCAGTGATGCATGGGGTTTTTGTAAGTTAAATGCAGGACTCCGTACTTGGTCTCATATAACTGGCTTCAGCCCACCAGTTCAGCCTACCCAGACATACAAATCACATGCATATCTTAATAAAGGATAATTAAACATAATTAAGAGATCCCTCTCTTAAAAAGAAAAAAAAAAAAGAGGGAGTTCAGTCTATTAAGAAATAAGTTTCCTTGCAAGGGAAAGAAAATCCTACAGCCAAGACATATTTTTACAAAGGTGTGTATTATCTAATGCTTTAAAAACATTTTTCATCTGAGAAATCTGAAAGTACTGTAAAACTATGAAAAAGTCCCTATGCATTCATATTACAATTCATTTCTGAAAATTCACATGACTACAAGAGACTTATAAAAAACAACTTGCTTAACAACAATGAAAAAAATCAGAGTATTAATGGATGGATCAGACAAAAGTTTTCAGGATTTATCTGAAATAGCACGATATTCATTTGCATCACAATCTGTATGCTTCACCTTTGAGAACTGTGACAAAGCTAAACAGAAGTACATTTGTAATTTCAACACTTGGTCATGTATTAAAACTCTGAGAAGCCACAGGTAACAAATGAGAGTCTAAACATAAACAGTATTTCCCTCTGCCTTCATACTGTACTTTCTAATCACCTGTTGCTTGTTGTGTTGTGATTTGTCAGTGAGAAGTGCATACTCTGTTTTCAACATGATCGCTGTTAGATTCTATTGCTAGTCCTTAATTCATTTGATACTCCATCTCTATCTGCCCTCTCCACACTTCCAACGACTTACTCCCAGAACTTTTTTCTTGAAGAGATCCAGTCTACTTCACTGTGCCTGCAGAGAATCGATTTCATCACCCTCACTACTCTTTTCTGAACCTTTTCCATCTTTAATATAACTATTCCGAGACAACAGGAGAACTGCACATGACACTCAACTTATGGGTGAACTATGTAATTTAGGCACTGCCATAATTATAACCTGTGGTTTGTTCTCTATTCCTTTTCTAATATTTCCTAATTTCACTTGCTTTTTGATCTGCTACCTAACAACCAGTTGATTTTATCATGGAACTGTACGTCTCACCCCTGAGTGCTAATAGCTTGCTCATAGCCTCTCATTATGTGTGACAACATAGGATTCTTGTGTCACTTCATTTTTACCTGCACTGAATATCATCTGTCATCTTATGGCACAGTTTAAATCTCACAAGGCCTTTCCCCACTACTTCCCAAGCAGCCCTTATCCTTACTACTCTGAATGCTTTGCATTATTAGGCTTGGTTTTTTTCATGCCATCTGCCCCTGGGTATTTGGACAAATATTCAGCCATAGGCAACCAATTACCAAATTGATGATGTTTGCAGAATCAAAAAGAATAGCAAGAAATTATTTTAATTATCAACATTATGAACATTCAAAAAATTATGCAATTCAAACGTCACGGAATTTTTATTTTATTGCAGTTTATAATAATTGCCTAGTCAGGTTCCTAGCAAAACTAGGTTTTGGCATCACATTCACAACTTTTAATACTACAGAACTGAAAAAATGGCATGCTGCTGTCAGAAATCCCGCTATTTTATTTATGAATAGTGGTTAGTCCTGGTAATCTCTAGTCCCACCAATTTTTTGCTATTAACTTCATGATTCTTTCAACTGCAGCCCCTTTCTTCTTGTCTCCCAATCAGCACTACAGTTTCAAAATCTACAGTTTCTTTTAGAACAAACACTGATACAAATAATTTCTTTAGTTTCTCTAATACATCTGGTTTCTCTTTCAGTTATTTTTCTTGAGCTCTCCCTTATATCCCAGTCCTTATGAGACAAGCAGATTGTACAGCACATTTTATGTTATACATCACCTTTTGAAGTATAGAGGTAAGGCTGACTGGCTTATAGTTTCCTGGATCCTCCTTGCCCTTTTTGAAGACTACATTGATTTTTATTTTTTATTTTATTTTTTAAAGATAAGTAGATCACCAGCTGGGATTAGGAAGCCCCTGACTTGTCACAAGTTATTGTGACAACCACCATGTGATGTTAATGAGTTTACCCACTTAAAACAGTTTTTAACACCCTGCTGTGCTAAGCCATTTTAGGAAACTCAACTAGCAGTTTCTGGCATTTTAAGACTGATGCCAAAGTTTGGCATGGGCCAAAGTTTTCCAAGTCTAAGTGATAGATACCTTCAAACTGTTGAGTATTTGAGGCCACCTGGATACGATTGCCCTGTTATAAATGTTATACATATATAATTGCCCTGGCTGCTGTTCCCTTCAGCCACCTCCTTAAGACTTTAACACCCATTTCTGTGTGTGGCGGTGGTATCAGTAGTCATTCTGCATAAGTTAATGGCTTTGACACCCATGCAGTGAGTCAGAGATACTTTTGGATCTGATCTCCCAGAAATTCCTCCCCTAACAACACATTTAACTTAAAAATATAGTAAAGTTAATGACCTCAAAAGAGAAGATTGAAATCTAATGGTCTTTCTTTTTGCTCTCATTCTGTAAAGAGGCACAAGTGGCTGTTTAAATGCCACCCAAGTCACTGGATAAAGGTAAAGAAGGGACCTCTACAAATTATAGCAAAGTCAATGACAACTACACCTACCATTATCAAAACAATTAAGAACACCACACTGAAAGATCTAATTTTTTTTAAATTATAATTGTTTGCTAAATTGCCAATTCAGAGTTAAGTGCACTCCTATGACAAATGAGATGTTCCACTGTATAGAACTTTCTACCTTACCGTGTTTAACTCTTGTAACTGAAATGTTGCATTATGCACAGTAACAATACTATAATTTATTGAATGCACACATGCTCAAGGCAGGAAAGCATTCATGAACTTGCAACTTTGTCGAACTGAATTTGGGAAAACTAGTGGAACTTTTATCAGTTGTGAAATTGAACAAACAGTATATTTAAGTTAAAAAAAATACACAACTGAACAAAAGTAGTAGTTACTGGAATAAACAGAAGTTAACCACTTTTAGCCCATTTTACAGAAGAACATTAATGGAGAAAAGCTGCCATCGTTTGACAGCTACACTGAGAACTCAAAAGCTGGTGATAGTGGTGATGCACTCATGGCTGAACAAGAGGATCTTAGTGATTTTTTCCAACCTTAATGATTCTATAAGCAGGAACAGAGACAGTGACCACATGGCTTATTTTTAAGTTCATTAAGGTAACTTCCTCAGCTAACTCTGAAAGTAGTGCTTGCTCTTAAATGCTTTAGCTGGCACACACAAGGTTAAATGGGGGTTGCAGTATTGTGCTGTTATAATCCCTTCCCTGCTCTTCTCCGTAGAGCATTCTGGAACACCTCAGCTATAAAACAGAGCATAAAATCTAAAATTACTTTATTGTAGCACTGTCTTAGCCTGTGGGAATTTTCATAAAATTGCAGTAAGCAAACAGAACAGCCTACAGTTAGACTTCTGCAGACTTTTAAGACATACTTCTTTTATTTCTCAGATTACTGATACAGGACATTACTTCTATTAGCAATCCAAATAGACATTTAAGGTGATTTCTACAGTGTCAATATCAATTAAACCAAGGAAACACTTAAAGCACTTTTTTCCTCTCCCCTGTCTGTTTTTTCACCTCTTGCTTCACTAGCAGCTAGAAACCCAAATTCATTCTTTTGAGACTGATGATTCAGATTGAAAGAAAGAATCAGAGAAATCAGGAGAAAATTTATGTTGCCTGTAATGTTAGGTGACAAAAAGCAGTATTTTCTATAAAGCAAGTAAATCACAATTTTAAAGAGGCCTCAGCATATGAGTTTAACTAGAGTAATGTTAACAGATAGCAGTCAGTTCACTGAGAGAGCTTCCTCAGGTAAGCTGTTTTTTCTTTGACCTCAGAGATGAACACACCAAGAACTCACAAACCTGAAAATTCAAGATTAGATTTAGAATTTCCACAGCTCAAGAAGAGTTCTGAAATACCAGCTTGGATTAGTTACCGTGTTTTGACTGGAGCCTTTTACCAGACTATAGAGGAATAATCTGCATATTAGGTATCCTGAAAGCAGATTTGCACAGAAAATACAACATTCAGGACAGTATCTCCAGCTTTAGTTACATGCTTCCACAAAAGATGGAGGAGAAGGCATCTCATTACCATCACAAAAAAGCCAGACATGCTCTTAGACCTCCTTTTTGGTTAATATTGTAATGTGAACCACAACATTTTTCCAGAGGCTTCTACTCAGTCTATCAGCTTTCTCAGCTGACCAGGCTTCCAATATTCTCCTTCAGAGGTCACACCTTCAAATATCATTTATTATATAAACATCTTCTCCTTGATAAGCTGAAAAAAACCTCTTTATCTTAAATAAAGGAATGCTAGTAGGTAAAATCCATGTATAATCCTACATACATTTTGATAATCTTCTTTTTGCACATTCTTTTATGAACATTGAAACATTATACTTTTGTCTCCTTTAGATGTTATTCAAATACACAAAACAATAAAAAAGGCACAGTTCAAATCTGAAACGTGCATTCTATCTCTATCAAGCTTTTACACATACAGCAGTTCCAACAATATTTTGCTGGTACTTGATTTACATTTTGATGACTACAGTAACTATTATAATAGGATGTTTCACCTTAAACAAGCTACTGAAAACTATCTTATCCTTGGAAAATATACCAATGGCTATCATCTGAAATACTGGTTTGTAAAATAAACAAAACAAGAACAGTATGAATGTCCTTTTTTACCTTTTCCAATCTTTCAAAAATCACTGGTCAGTACTTAGCCAAGCTCACAAGCTTGTGCTTGAAATGCATTGGCTTTTTGGCAAAGGATTACAGGTTGATAATCATTATTTTCCATATTCACAAGTATGCCTAGATCTAAAGAGTTCCCGAAGAAGCAGAAATTCTTTTTTATTCCCAACAGAATTAACATTTCACATTTAGAATAGTGCTCTAATATGTCTTATACACCTCTGTCCTGCAGTTTTGCACAGATACGCAGCAAGGGTAGGTATCTCACTTAACACCATAATTTCTTGCTTCTTCCAATCCAGATTGACATTTAAGCTCATTTTTAGAATGCAAAAGGAGAAAAATCATGTTTATCTACTACAGAGGGGTGAAATTCATCATCAGAAAAAGCTTACTAAAAATGAGAGGAAGCATGACACTAGTCACAGCAGATATTACCTTGAAAATTTGTTATATTTGGTTATGAAAATTATTATGTTGTACACTCAACACACTGAGTTTATTTTCCTCTCAAACTCATAGTCTGGTTACGCAAAACACAAGTCAGCCAACAACTCGAGTACTTCTTCCTTAACTATTTCAGAAAGGAAACTTGCAGTTTCTTAGAAAACCTGAAGTTTAACTTCATCTGAAGTAACATCATAATGATGTTTTTCAAAACAAACTAAATAATCAACTACTTGATTTATTGTAATACAATTTATATCCTTAAAAAATGGTTAATTAATTCAACCAAGCCCTCCAATAAGCAGTAGTTCCTGTTGGTACACTACTGAATTGTATATACAATGCATTTACTTCACAGACAAATCCAACTTTAATTCACTATACATATACTTCAATAACGTAATTATCTTTTGGCCAGAATAAAGTACTGGTAACCATTAAGTACACAATTACTGAAATCAATGCCAATGCCTAATGGTGTTCTAAGTTCAAAAGCAACACATTCTCCTCAAACAATTATAATAAAAAAATTGATTTTCTCTGTTAGTTTGAAATAAGAGTGTGAAGTTTGAGAGTACTGCAAAAGAGCAATTAAGAAGAAAAATAGTACACACACAATATACAGCCACCTCATCATGCTTCTTGTTGCCTGTACTCTCTGTATAAGTTTACTGAACTGAAAAGCTGTTAATTTGAATTTAATCCAAAGCTGATCAAACATCCAGACAAGTCTAATTATGTAAGTACTGACTCATGAAGTAATGGTTTACAAAATACATTTTTTCATTTCTGCCTTGGTTATATTGTCTTTATCATGGATTTTTGCACTTCACCAGCAGTCTTAAGTATTTAAAGATTGTCTTATTAACATTCATAAGTAAAAACCATTGCAGCAGTAACAAAAAATCAATGCAAAAAAAAGAAGGAACTCACTAGGTTGTTGATAGTGATGCTCTTCACCTGGGGATGCACTGAATCCACAAGTAACTATCTTGCTTTCCAGTAACAAAGTCAGAATGTTGTCCAGCTTCTCCACAGATGAAAACTTCAAAGTCTGTTGAAAAGACAAATAAATAAAAAACTGCATAACTTTATCCTCAGGTTGCTTGTGAATCAGATTACTCAAAGGAAAGGCTGAGCAACCTGGGTCTGTTCAGCATTGAAAAAAGAAGATGGAGAGGAGATCTGATCAATGTCTATAAATATCTAAGGTGCGGGAGGCAAAGGAATGAGGCCAGAATCTTTTCAGTGGTGCATGGTGATAGGACAAGGGGAAATGGCCACAAACTGAAGCACAGGAAGTTCTGCACAAATGTGTGTAAGAACTTCTTCACACTGAGGGTGACGGAGCACTGGAACAGGCTGCCCAGAGTGGTTGGGGAGTCTCCTTCTTTGGAGATGTTCAAGGCCTGCTTGGACAGCTACCTGTGCAGCCTGGTCTAGGGAGCCTGCTTTGCACAGGGGTTGGACTACGTGATCTCTAGAGGTCCCTTCCAGCCCCTACAATTCTGTGATTCTCTGAAGAGTAAGGACAGGAAGATTTGTATGACGTGGTCCAATAACCAGAAGCTGTTCTGACAGATGCCAGTTACCAATTAATCCAGGGTGTCATTATAGCAGTAATTCAGGATGAGTTTAAGGAATACAGTAGCACTCCATTACTGGAAATCCTTACATTTAGATTGTGTGCTTTGCTAGGTAGCAAACAGCATCAGTTCCATCAGCAATGGCCTAACATTGCTAACAGATTAAGAAACTGATAGCAAGCAATCAGTTAGACGAGCTTCCTACAAAGTACTTAGTCTTTAGACAAGCAAAATCCTGACTGCTATGAGAACACTTACTGATTGCCTAATTCTGTCTAGACAAAAGGCCAAGATCCATTCCTAATTACTCTCAAGGTAGTCATAATTAAATGCTACTTTTCCTGGTGTGATGAGAAGTGTGATTACAGGGATTCAAACAGTAAGAACTAAGCACTAGAGAGCTAGCACAGTCTGAGCTGCACTGGGCATCAAAAGAAACTCAGCAACAGCAGAGAAGCACTCAGAAGGATTTGGTTTACACTGCTCAGGAGTCAGTAACCTTGCATTAAATGTTTTGCTTCACATATCTGAAGTGTTTCTGGACAAGACAACTCTGGATTGCTAACAGATATCTGTAGACATGCTTAGTATATATAAACTTAAAAAGAAACTCGGTGGCTGACAATCTGAGGAGAAAAGGAGAAAGATGTCTACTGATGGAACATGCAGTTTAATTCCTAATGCTGTTAAGAATTTCTTTCTTATTCACTCTTATGTGATCAAAAAAATTGAGTACATTGTCAGGATAATATTTTTGACCGAGTTCTACATGAATGATCCAGAAATTGGTGACAAGTTTGTGCAGGAAAGAGAGTTACTATCAATAAAATATGATCATTCCTTTTTCCCATAACCAAAATTGGCCAGTATTAATTTTTATATATAAAAAACATTGTATATAGTATCTTGTGATTTATTTATTTCTACATTCATACTCTCTGTACTGTAACATTGCATATTTTCTATAATTGTTACCGTGACTTATTTTAAAAAAGTACAAAAAATTATTGTACAAGGAAAAAAACACAAACAAACAATGCCTCCTTAGAAAAGAAATGCCCTGAAGTATGATCTAGAATAAATTTTTAGTATTTTTAGTATTTTTAATTTCCCTTTAAAGAGGTAGGGACATTCTCCCTGTTCCAATAAATAAATAAATCAACAACTACCTTTCCTGAAATGCCTGAGGAACAGTTTCATACAGAGCATATTTCAGATTGTCTTGCATATAAAAAGCCATCTTCTTTCAGCAAACACTCAAGGTTATCCCTTCCAAGGTTCTCTGCTTTAAATAAGAGCAGATGCAGGAACCTCTCCTTCCCCTTTTTATTCAGGCAGAAACCTGTGGGAGGAGTAGCTTGGAAACGTATAGCACTGACTTTGAACTTAGATAATCAAATTTACATGAGATGGAGCAAGTTCTTGAAATGAGAAGAGCACGCAATTTCAGAAACTCACAGCAAAACTTTCAAGGTCATAAACAGTTACTTGGCTTACCCAGACCTAGTGAGTTCACTTTCTACAAGATACGGAAACTAGAATGTTTGACCTCCCAAAAGGGCCTGAGTTGAATGAGAACTATATTTCTAATGCTTTAACAAGCCTGCCTTACAATGACCAGGCTATCCATTCCCACAAATTTAAAGGCAGGCACAACATCCTTCTTATACACAGTTATCACAGTGAAATTTGCTTCAAGTTTTCTATCTCAATTGTTTTTTCTCTTCCTCCAGGGATCTGAAATCTAATGGCTCAAGCACATGATTTAAAAAGCTATCTTGTAAATTGAATCATAATGACTAGATTTGTTCTTCCACTCTACAAAAAAGACATGGTAGGACAATCTAGCTTAACTGTTACAAAAATATGTATACTAATACCTTCCATCTCACACATTGGAAAGCCTGTCCCACTACGTCCGCCTGGTTATTTGAAGTAACAGTAACTTAGCAGAAGTAACAGTGACACAGAACTAACAGTAGGACCACTCTATACTATCCAGTTGAAAGGAGAGAGCTCCACAACAGAAGGGTCATCGCCTACCTCTACCAGGAAGGACTTTAGTTTACAGATCTTACTCATTCCTGCCTCGCAGCTACATTTATGTATTTTGATATGCCCTCTATAACTCTCAACAGGTCTAAAGACCTCAGTCTTCCTGAGAAATCCCAGTAACACTACGCTCAAATCCATGCTGAAAAGCCACCAGGAATAGGGCAGCATTTCAAGTTAAGCATGCTGCAAGGATTACCACTGAGACAGTCAGAAATTTGTGAAAGCCCAAATTTTATCTGAAGATAGATTTAAATCATGGCAGAAAAGGAGTAAAAGTGCTGTTTTTCTGACTGTGTACCCCTGGGCATGCTCTTCTTTCCAGGAGCCACTCAGAATTATGCCAGTAAGTTTCTAGACAATTCTTCCTGTGCTAAGGCAAAACCTTATAGCCCAGAGAAGCCTTCCCTTCACTGTTAGTCCTCCTACATGCCCCAGGGCTCTCACCAGAAGTCAGTCCTTATCTAGTACCTCCACTCCACGCACAGGCACTGTCTCCAGCCCCCACCCCCTTCTCAGAGCAGCAGGATATGGCTGTGAAGAACAGAGCAGCCCCGAGTGCTATCCATCATACCCGTGCATCACATCAAAAACTTTGTTAAAAAAGGAAAAGAGCAAGCATAGATTTTGCTGCTTTTATCAGTGAGATGACCTACATTCTGTAACAACTGCTAACAAAATCCTGAAAATGTGTGCCACTGTAACAGCATTCAGACAGTAAATTAACATATTTTTCACTGGCTTTAGCAGTACTAACAAGGTTACATTTACATAAAGATGAACTACTTCAGTAGTTCTTATGCATCAGATACTGCTTTACTTCAATATATTCACTTCAATATATTACTTCTTCCAGAGAGCAAGGGCTAGGGTTCAAATTCAGCAGGCCTTTCTTACAACTTTAGCCACAGATGGAATATGGAGAGATTTCATATTTAGAGGAAAAGAAATAAACATTTTCAAATAACAGCTACTGACGTGGCATAGAAGATAACAATATTAAAAGCAGTTTCAAAGGCAGTATCTTGGGGGATCAGGTAAAGGTAGGTATGTAATATCTCCGCAAGTCATACAGCTAATTCTCACAAGTTTTAATAGAAAAGGGGGCAGTTTGTTTTCATTTTTCTTTTTATCAATAAACACTGTAACTGGGATCTCATTTGATGACTAGGAGAAAAAAAATCTCCAGGGGTTCTTGAGTTGGGGTTTTTTTTTGTTGTTGTTGTTTGTTTTTAATCATGGGCCCTCAGAATTGTATAATTTAGCCAACATTTCTCATAAAGATCTGAATCTCTCCGCACATTCTAAGTCACTCAAACTAAAAGGAACCTACCACCTTCAGTAATAAGGGCATAACCTTAGTTTCTTTTTATTGAAAGCCTAACAAACGTACCAAAAAACTCCCAACACTAAATAATTGAATCAATAGTTGCATTTGGTAGAAAGTCTGAGAGAAAAATCAATACAACATGCAGATCCAGCAAAATGTTCAAATGAAAAGTTGATAAGAAGTTTTAAAAAAAGTTTATGAATTATAAAAACTTTAAAATCAGTCTGTCCAGTAGGTTACTATAAAAGCACAAACTCTTTGGAAAAGTTGCTTCAATGCAGAACTATGTTAAAGTGGGAAAACTAAGAAGTGATAGGCCTTCTGCCTACATCTAGCCTCATGCGTTTTGATACAAGTGTGTTCAGAATTATGATTCAGTTATAACAATCCAACTCTTCCTACTTCAATATAAATTTTCAGATTGCTTTCTTCCAAAACTTTTGGAAAGAATCAATTCATTTTTACTCCATTTTCATACATTGTCAATATTCGTTCGGCTGCTTAAAACGTCTTGCGAATGTTAAATACTTTTATAGGTTCTTACAAACAAGGAACATAGAAAATAACAATCAGATGAAGCAAAGAATGTCACCCAAATGTGATTTGCAAAATAGTAGAACACATTTTCTCTTAACTGTAAGCACTGCTCATCTTTAATTCCTACCTAAAAATAAAGAACAATTAATAGGAGCAGCATTGCTGTACCTCCCTGGTGTCCCACTGAGGAGTATGAATTGACCTGACCATCAGTGAAAGGAATGGATAACTGTAAGTCTACTTGTTTGGTTTACTTACTTGGGTTTTACTGGTGGCCAAAGTGGAGAAGAGGACAATAGTATGAGTGTTGATATCACCTCAAAATTGCTGCAAGAGTCAGCAATACAATGACAGCATTTTACCAAACCATTGTATGCATTACTGTAGCAATTTCCTTGCATCACAGAATTTTAATAAGGATTACAAGCATTTCTGAAAATCTTGAACTTTTATTTGAACTACAGAATGACACTGCTTTGATCAACAATTACTGTAAGCTTTTCTATTTTATTTTAATTTTGTTTTCTATTGTGTTTGATTGTTACTTTGCATAGATAAACCACTGTTGCCCCAGGATACTTTTGCAAATAAGCTGATAGTCTCAAAGGTTTTAATTATTCTAGTTAAATAAAAGTTACTACTACTCCTGCTACTTGATGGGAATTGTAATTAGTACCAAGGCTGTTTTGTTTTTCCTTGTGTGAACACATTTTTTAAGATTAAGTTAAATCATGTTCTGTAAATTGCATCTTTACAATGTATCTTATTGCCATTAAATCAGGTTTACATGAAGGCTTAAAGTATTTAAAAAGTCTGTGGAAATAGTTCAGCTACCCAGCCAGTTAATATACCTCGCTCCATGGCCCAGTGGGGACCATTAAATACAATGACAAATCTTCCAGCAAACTTACAGAAGAATTACCATTAGAGTACTTTCCTGCAAAGCAGCCATCGCACTGTGTGGGTTGTAAAACCCACTTGCATATGAAAATTTTATCTGGTTTTCCAGTTGCCGACACAACAAAATTAAGGCTGTGGCATACAGTGCCTCCTCATTTAAATTCTTTTTTATTATCGAGATGAGTAAAGGCATGCAAGTTTTTAAACATACCTGATAGTGATAACACTACAGTTGTATTTCCTGGTGCCACAACTCTGCACATAACTATGTTTGCATTTGTATAGAATTTGAATTGCATGTGTCTTACTAAATATTAGGCATCCTGGTTAAATGAAGGGCCAGACTCCCGAACAACACAAATAAATCTCCATTAGAATAGCAGGTGTGCTGTAGATATCTAAGTTCCCATGCTAGTTATATTTTTTCATCATTAAGACACGCTTATATGTAAAATTTTAAATAAACCTGTTAAAAGCTTACTTCAATGTCTCTTGTAAGGATTGATATTATAAAGATTTTAAGAATGTGCTTGTACTTAGAGTTACACTATCCTTCTGTGCAATGGCCTGTTTGCTTAGAGCAAAATAGAATTGTATTTACAAACAATCAACACTCATCCTGAAAAGAATACAAATTATGCAATAGACCATTTTTTATTAATCTTTACTTTTTTTTTATGAGTATAATGCCTTAGGTAGTATATAAGATAGATTTGTCACAGGAAAATGAGACTGTCTTCATTGAAAACAGGGACTATTTTGTTCTGGCTTTGCAATTACAATACAGACATCACAACAAGTTTGCTACAGCTACACACCATGCAACAAATGGTACTTAAGGTTCTGTCCTTTTTTAATAAGTGTTTTCTTATTATTTTTTTATGTGCTATTGGCAAAGGATGCTGTAGAACACTGCAGTCTGCCATGCTGATCTAAAATCCAGCTCAAAACCTGAATCCTTCTAAATATATGTGAAGAATCTGCACAACAACCAGCAAACCACGTGAATGATAATTCAGCAGCTGTATGTGGATTCTACATGAATAGCAACCTGAGGCTATCCATGTAAAGTATGCCAGAAAAATACCATTTCCTAGTGAATGAATAATAATCCTCCAAATACAATATGTCTTAAAGTTACTTGTTTCTACTCATTTTAGAACAGCCTCAAAAAGAACACTGAAGGGAGAGAGACGTTGCTACTACATATTATTATTTTCATCCTCTGTAATGCAGGATGTTGTTCATTGGGCACATACAGCAAAGATGTTTATATTCTCCTAAAGCAAAAAAAAAAAAAAAAGCAGAGTCTGTTTTCACTTGCCTGTTTTTTTTAGAGCTAGACATATCAAGAGACAAGCCTCTCTAATTATTACTATTACTGAATCATTATTAATTACTATGCAAAAGTCTTTACATCATGGTGTACATTTTCTTAGCTCATGTTAGCACTTACATTCTATTTTTTTCATTAACTTTAATGCAAAAGTCAACTTACCTGACAAATAAAAGCTATTGGGTCAGCTACTTTCTGAAAGATGCGCTCAACCTCTTCTGCTGCAGTATAATATTCAATCTGTGCAGTGGTCTTAATGACACCCTCACAGTAGACATTTATATATACAGGGCCAGCAGGAAAATCTTATAAAACACAAATCAGAACAGTAGCTGAAAATATTTTACAATCCCAGACCAGAAATCTGAGAGAATGAATAAAAGAGCAGAAGAAAATATCACAGTAAATGTATAGGATTTGCATTTCATAGATGATTTAGTGTGAGCAGTTTTGTTTTTGTTGACTTTCAATCTAACATTAAAAAGCTGACAACAGAAAATGCGTATCTGTAGATCTGTATGAGACAGACTTATTTTATTGCTTCATGTTAGAAAGTAGATGAAAATGGTATACTTCCAATTTCCATCTTCCCTTTGTTGGACTGATGACCTATAATCACCTTCCTTATGTCTACAAATTAATGAAAAGCTCATTGATTACAAATTGCAATTCATCTTTTGAAACATTTTTCTAATTGTAGCCAAGGTTCTCAAAATTGAACTGGTACTAAAATGCAAAAAAGTTGCAGTATTACTGATTATTTCCATTCCAGTTGTTTACCTGGTAGAAGCAAAGGAAAGAAGCAAAAGAAAGTAGTAATGGAAAGAGGCATTTGTACAATCTGTTACTTAAGTATGACTTGCTCTGTGTATGCAGCATGAGGCCTCTTTATTAGAACGTTTTATAATTCATTGGAATTCATTGTGCCAGGCATCCTGCTGTACCATACCAGCACTAGCACAGTTCTCTTAAAATTCTAACTCTGCCCACTAAAAGTGACAACACTGCAGATGGAGAAGAGTAATAGGGCCAAATAAACTGAATGAATAGAATGTTAACTTAAATTACTTAAACGGATAGCTGCCCAAACCTTTAAAATGTTTTTTTAAAAAAAAAAAACATTTTTCTTATAACATTAGATTAGCTAGACCCTCAGTATATGAAGTTATTCCAAAATATTTCCAGATTTTACAGCAAAGACTACATAGAAAAGTGTTAAAAACATTTAAGAAGCGAAATAAAACGTGGGCTGCAGCTCTCTGCCACATTTTTAATAATATTTTATTCACTGTTCATATTTTATTACTTCAGCCATCATTGAAGCCTTACCATGATCAATAACGTTCTTACAGACCAACTCTGGAAGAACTACAAATGAGGATTTGAGCTTTCCTTCTTTGAAAACCAGTTTCTAATGAAAATTTACTGTTGGTGACGTACTTCCTATTCAGGTCTCTGAAAACTGACTCTTCACTGTCACAGTACTAAAGAATTCGCATGACACATGCACAGTGTCTAGGTTAAAAATCAGACCAGAGAGTTACCCAAAGCAGTGCCAAGAAGCCTGTAGCCTTTATAATTTTTTTCTTCCTAACACTGTATTGCAATGGTTATAAAAGAAAATATTATGCAAATTTCTTTGGGAATTCACAGCATGCAGTACACTGGCAAGCTACATTATGATTACTTAGGTCATTAATGTTTTAATTCACAACTCTCAAACGGATGAGTATATAGGTGTGAGTCTTACATTGGCACTGTCCATCTCCTGAGATAAGTTGTTCTTTTTTTCCCCCCCTTGTTTATCATTTCCCAAGCAAAATGGGGAAGAATGACAGCTATAATTATGGATGGAGCAGTCAAAAAGAATTGTTAGAAATCAGCAGATCCAACTGGTACAGAGAAATGACATGAAGATGAAAAAAGAACAAAGAACAAATAACTCCTATGCCAGCAAGAATTATAGAGTGAGTATAACCAAAGTTACTGCATTAGATATAAAATGAAGCATTTCAGTAATAGAGTAATAAGAAAAGAATATTAGCTTTCCATTTTATGATGGTGTTTTTGAAGAATTTTAATCTGTGACTAATCAATGACATTTTAAGACTGCCACCTGTCATTTAACTACACAAAAAAACAATCTATTAGAACCTAGTTTCCCATAAATCACAAGGCTTTGCCTCTCTGCATTATTAATAAATGTTCTGCATGCAAAACCCATGTACAGGAAACACCTACAAAGCAGTAGGAAGTGAAACTACTTATAAAAAGTGAAGGGAGTAGAACATTTTCTGTTTACTTAAAGTAATTATTTTTTTTCTTACCTAATGCTTTCATGTACTTGACCTTCTTATTCCAAGAGGCTGGCTGTGTCCTAATTCGTTGATTATCTGCTATGAATTCAATTTCTAAAGTTTCATCATCTATTTCATCTTTCAACAAAATGAATATTTCACCAGGGTTCTATAAAATTAAAATGTGTTCCCATTAGTCCTTCACAAAATTGTACTGAAATTGTAAAACGCAAACTGAAACTTAAGTTGGAAGAGAAGTTCTTTTACCAGTACCTTCATGTAAAAATATCATAATACCAAAACATGCTGCCATCTCAATGTTATCCTTTAATTTTTTTATATATAATAAACGACAATATTAATCTTATGTTTTAAATTCAGCTTAGTTGACAACATTCTAAAACTTTATTTTAAATGCATATGCAAGTATCATTACATTTTCCTATGACAATTCTACTGTACAGCCTAGAAAAATGACATTCAGCTGAGTGCAAACCTAAAATACTTACAAGGCACCTAAATTCTTAAGGCAAGCTGACAGGGAAGTAAGATGGAAGCAACAAATAACCTGAGCCAGTAGTTTTCTATTGCCTCCTGAACCAGAGGGAATGCTACTCTCCTAGAACTTTACTGATTTCAACAATGAAATAATGCGTGTAAATCACATTTGATGCATAGATAAGATGCATGTATCAGTTTTAACAGTGCAAATTACATAGTCTTAGGAAGACTGGAGCAGAGGAAAAAAACAGAGCAAACAAGTCCTGGGATGAAGCAGTTTTCTTCAACCTGTTAGTTGTTCTGCCTCCACAAGTTCACACTTCAATGTTTCCAAGTAGCAGCAACACTGTTTTAAAGTGTCGTGACCTGCACTAACGTACTGTTAGCATATACATAGGGTATTGTATAAATGGTACATCATTATTTGATATTCAGCTGTAACCTGTCCCAAAGAGCTGATATATGGAACGGTCTTCTGACTGACAATAATCAAAATATGTGACATTTCAGATACACTGCAATCTCCATCTGACCGTGGCCATTCACTTATATAAAAGGTGTGTGGTCACAGAAGCACTCATTGCGTAACTCATGTGGTATCTGTAATTATGTATGTACTCACTATGCATTCCTCCAAAGAGGCACTCTATATCCCTCCAAAAGTGATCGATCACATGCTCCCTCTTGAACTACAAGGTCCTCATGGCAGTAACATCTCCACCCAAGCTGCCAAACAAGTCTCATAGAAATAAAATCTCTCGGGGGCTAAAAACTACTTTAGTTTGCAAATCTGGTGGCTGCAATATGGATGTGAGACTAAACAAACAAACAAAAATCTGACTGCAGTCTCAGTGCACTCTCATTTTGTACGCTTATCTGAGATTTGTTTTCAAAACTGACACAGTACGAATGAGAAAGAGGAACACTGACCTTCATCCCAGAGACTTTAATGTTCAAATACCTTACCTCACACGGTATCCTCGCTGGAAGCACCAATACCGAGTACTCATTATTTTCTAATGTCTCAGTAAGTACTTCTGTTTCAAAACCAAGATGTGCTTTTTCTGAGGCTCCTCTGGCATCTGACAAGTTAACATGAGAGGTAGGCTGGCAATCTGAAATAAACAAGGTGAAATGAGGATATTGTTAACCATTCCATATGAATAAAACATAGCAACAATGCGATTTACAACGTACCAGTGAACTCATATAACACTTGGAGCCACATTAATGGTACCATGTAAAAGCCTGGCCAAATTTTCTTTAACATAAACAAGGGAAGGTTTTCCCCTTAGAGAAAGAGTTTGTTTCTGTATTCTTATCCTGCAATCTTTATTTATGTGAATAGGTTCTATTTATATCCTTCATATTACTAAAGACAAAGCAGACATGGCCTTTGGTCTGGTTTCTGTCACCAGTAAAGTTACAGAGATCAGTCAGTTTTGCTGTTTCAGTGGAATAAACTCTTGCTGGTGGCATACACTGGGGTAAACTGAGATCTTTACCACTTCTGCTTTGCCTGTATTTAAAGAGGGTCATGCTATGCTCTTGAAATTTCAACCCACCTGTCTCCAGGAAGGATTGTATGAAAACAGTGGTACACATGACCATCAAACTATGCCAGCAGACACACATTTCCTTGACACAAAACCTCCATAGTCTTTACCCCTGATCTGAAGGCATACATATTTTTGTGCAGGATAGGCTGGGTTTGCGCATGCTACACCAACCATACAGGCGGTTTATGACCAAATTCGTATATATATATTTCTTATAACAGGAAAGGCCCAAGAGCCATAGTGTACCCTTCACCAAATCACAGAGTTTTAATGAGGAAATATAAAAGAATCGACAACTGCATCTGCATAGCTCTAACTAAGCCTGTTTTAGAAAAGCTATTCTTCACATTTCCTACTGCTCAGCTGCATCGTTACAGCACCTTTCCAGACACACTGTTACTCTGTACAGAACACTCTTGCCACCCATCTCAAAGGACTTGCAGCAGTTCTTAATCACACAGAATTATCCAGCATATTGCAGTCATCTAGTTAGATTCATGATAACATCCCCAGCAGTCCAGAGTTAAAAAATACTGACTGGCTGGTTAGAGAATATCCTGAGAGACATCAACGATAGTACTATTCTAAATTAAAGAACACTCACAGCCAATTACATTCACAGACAACTTTTGGGGCACATCTTTTCCTCTTAAATGGATGTAGAATATTAATATAAATTAATGATGTGCAGAATACAGAACAGTAGCCATTTGGCTCTGCTCAAGCAAGTACCAAAGCCATTTTGACTTCTTTCTAAAAGAGCCCAAGTCACTGAGGTACACAAACCACACGGCACTCTCAAGCAGCACAAAACTCTTAGCATTCAGCATAAGTACTGGCAACTTACAGTTAGCTTCCACACTACTCACTTGTATTTATTTCCCCAAATACATCAGTTTCTTTGACACAGAGTGCTCCCTCTGTTTACCAGTGTTGCATTGCTTCTAAAAGCACAGATTTTAATAAATTTCTTCTATAAGAAATGCAACAACTAAACAAAGTTATGCTGTGGAATGTAGTGCAGAAACTCTGATAAGCAGTGTCTTCTGTAGAACTTTTTTTTAGAGATGTTTTGGTTGTTAAAGAGGTTGCAGAAGAAAAACGAATCATTTGTCCATGTTTTGGTGAGAAAGCTGAAGGTTCTTTGATCATCTATGGTAAGTGGTTCAGTGTTCATCAGAAGGTATGAAAGTTACCCCAGCCTACTCCTGCTTATATCGTGACGCTTTTAAGGTAGACTAATTCTGTGTGTAAATTATGAATTCAGTGTAGAAGTACAGAATTGTACACTCTGTACAGAAAAGTACTGAATTCAGATTGGTAAAAGCACACTGAGCCTACGTGTAGACATACTTTGCAGAACTAAAGCACTTCTAATTCCCTTTGCTTTAGTTTATTTTGAAAGTGAAATAAACTAAATTGAGCAAAGACTATTCTGATCCTGAATCTACAGTTTGGTGCAGTTTAATCTGGCTCCAAGTACTTTGGAGTACATTAATTTATCTGATTACCAGTATCAGACTTTATTCAGCACTTCCTTTTCAGAAAAGACCCGCACTCACAGAAAGGAAAGCAGCTTTTGCTTTGTGTATCTAGGATCCTGTGCACCCATAACATGTACTTTAGAAATATTCTGTATTCATTCAAGTGTTATACTAAAGCATGTAGAAATTGCTTCAGAAGACAACTCATATGAGGTGCATGCTTCTGAAAATTTCTCTGCCACTTTACACAAAGGAATCTTGCAAAAAAAGAAGCGTTCCATTATCAGACAGACAAAATGAAAGAACCAAATCATAAATCTGTTAGGCAGTGGATCCATAGTTGCTAGTCTTCTGGCATTTATCATTCTTCAAGGATTGCATGGACACGTTTTAATCTACGTTAAGTTCATGATAACTGCATTTCTACAGTCTGTACTCCACTGATCGACAACGACAGCAGTTACTTCTACCTTTTAATGTATGCAATAATTCACCCATTGATGTCAACACTAGTGCTAAAAATTTGATTCAAATTAGGATAACACTCTCCTTCCACAGTAATTGCTCTTTATATTTTTTTTAATGTATAACGACATTTAAGTACAATATCATGACTCCAGTCCAGTCAAAATTGGAACTGCATTACTATAGAGTTTGCACAAATTATTAACAAGTGTGTTTTTTATGCCACAGACTTTGATATTTAATAGCATGAGGGATTCTTCTGATGACTGTGATAGTGGTTACAAATCTATCAGCTTAAAAAAAAAAAAATCAAGCAAGACCTCTTTCAGTAAGTGTCAGGCCTACATTATATATATGTATCAACGAAAATGATGTGCAGCAGCCTAAGAATAACAGGGATCTATATCATCACTACTGTATAATGACCAAATTCTAGAACTATGATTTCCAGCACTCAGATTTTGTCCAGTGGTTGCACCTATCCTAAAATGTTGAGAAACACGGAACAATCAAGTGAAGCGTTACTTGTAGATGCTGACCAACCAATACACCAGGAATCAAACAAATCATAGGTTAGTAGCATTAAATAAAACAATGTCATTTGTAAGAGTTTAATACCACAGTAAAGAGATTCTATTAATACAGATGGAGCATACATATAGACGTCTTTTGTGTTTACTGTGGGCAGAAGATGGTGTTCGATATACAGGCCTTTTGAGCACTTGAATTTTGGACATCTTCACTGGGAATACTCTCTGAATTTAACCTGTAGGGAGCCTTATTGATTGTGAAGCCTTTAAGAAAAATAGTCATTTAACAAGAATGTACAACTGTAGGTGAAGATCATCTTAAAAGAAACATAAAAGGAAAATCATTACAATCCCAAGATATCTAAGAGAAAAGATATATTAAAGGGTAGGTGAAGCTTGGTAAATGTGTTCTTTTAACTTTTTATATTAGTGACCTACCTGTGAGGTTCTTAAAATGTAGCAGCAATGATTGAAATAATGGATGACTAAAACTGGACCCTTTCATGTAAGATTGAAGTATAAGAAATTATTAACAATAACTAATGATGCTTAGACAGCACTATCAGCTAGAAGCTAGACACAAAAGGAAAATCTACAATACTCCTCCATTCAGGACAGTCCTGGTGGAAATTATCATCTAATACATAAGACAGTGCTCCATCCTCTTAAGGCTGTTCTTGCAGGATTGCTTTTGACAAATATGATCACCTCACTGAAAGGATTGCTCTTAATTTGAAGTTCATATTTAAGTAATTGTGATAAATACAATAAAAGAATACTAAATTACTAAATTTACTACAAGTTATTTAGCTGGGGACAGTACTGATGTTTTCAATTCTACCTCAGTGCTCTCTATTCGTTTCTTAACTTCAATACATCAGTTCAATACATTTTACACAAAATCTTTTGGAAAGCATTGTTGCTTTCAACTCCACATTTCAAACTAAATTCAATTAACTACTTTGAAATTACATTCCTTCGCATGCGCTGAAATTTTCATGAAGCCCTTCTATTCTCTTGTGCAGTTCAACAACTAATGCCTCACCAAGGCTTCTGAACAATATCCACATCACATTCTACTTCCTCCCAAAAAAAGAATTCTAACTTTGCAAATACAGTCCTTAGCTTTCCCTATTGCAGTCTATACAAGGATTATATATCGTCTCTGTCTCTGATTACTTGCTATGTGTGTTGAGTCAACAATGCATGTGACAGATCTGGGGTATTAAAAATAGCAGAAAACAAACATAAAAGATTTATTTATTTTCTAAGGTTACCCATAGAATTATTTTTACAGCTAAAATTTTGTTAGTTTTACAAAAGCAGAACACCTGCTTGCTTTATGAATTTCTGTTCTTTCTTAATTCTTGCTAAAGCAATGCCAGCTGAAAAAAATGAAACTGCCTTGAGCAAGGTGCTCATGTATCCTTATATCACACAACAAATAAGAAGAGGAGAAATAAGGGCAAATCAGGTCAGGCAGATGACAAGGAATGGAAAGGTGATTAAGGACATGGCCAGATGAAAGAGAAGACATGGTGCTGAAGTGTTAAAACATTAAAGCAAAGATGATTTTGGAAGAGCACTTAATCCAGATTCAGCAAGTGAAGTGAACAAGTCATCTAGTGGGATCACTCCCCTGCATGAAGTTAGGTATAGGCAGAGACGGTCCCGTGGTGTTCTGTTAGGTATAATTGAAGAGAGACTCATTTAAAATTGGCTTCCTTTCAGTTTCAAACTTGAATTCACACACAAGTACTCAACAAAAATGAGAACTGAAAGGTAATACATACAAAAAAACCCCAAAGAAACCAAGACCCAAAAAACAAAAGAACACCCCAAATATGTAGTCCTCTAAACATAGAGGAATCAGGAAAAATTACTTAGGCACCGCATATTTCCCTGCATTTCACCCTAGTTTTAGCACAGACAATAATTAAACTTCTTAAACTATGGCTGTTTCTAAACACTGTGTGACCTCAGCAGAGAACACAGCAGAGAAGGAATCAAAGCCACTTCTAAATGCTCTACAGACAACCTGAGAAAGGCTGTGAGAAACCTGGCAGCAGAAAATATCCATCATGCTGGGCATCATTCAGTAAGCTTGTTCTACTCTGTGTGAACTTGAGATTTATTCATCTTTACTTGAAATCCTTTCTAAGATGCAATTTCAAAGCAAATTCCCCTTTCTACTCTGCTGAAAAGTTTTCTTTTTCTGATGGTGAGAGAGGCCTTACCAACTGAAAGCTTTCTAAATCTCAGAAAATGATTAAACATACCTAAACATATAAACACGACTTAATTTCCTTTGTTTTCTCTCCTGTATAAATTCCAGACCAAAGTAAACATATTCATTATTGAATGAGCGTTAAATAACATTTCTCTCTTTGCTGAATCATCTCTCTTTTACAAATACTTTGACAATTATCTTTGTTTTTCTCAAAATGATTCTCACTCCCAGTTTCTGCTTCCATGGTCGAGCTGTTCTGTCAAAAACAGCAGCTTTCTGTGAGTTGGCCTATTTTGCCCATGACTCCTAAACAGTTGCTGCTTTATTTATAGTGAAAAATTTGTCTTGCAAATAAACCCCAGCCAACAGTTCCTTTAAAAGCTATGAAGAATAGCGTTTCCTTGTCTGTACATTCAGACTCAGTGTTCGTGTCATCTTAGCAATGGATAGTGCTGCAATTTACATTCACATCTATTTCTATTCCACAGCAGAATAATCCTTGGATTGTTTTCTTCTTCATTATGTTCACGTAGGCAAAGATTGATTTGATTGCAAAGATACATACCCATCTTTTTTGTATTAATCAGGTACGGTTTTGTACATAATTTATCTTTCCAATATAGCTGTAGCCTAATGGAGCCTTTATAAAAGTATCTAAACAACACAGAAGTCATCTTTGGTATATCCAAATGGCAAGTAAAGTACAAATAAAAAAACCTGCTGTAAAAAAAATAAATAAAAAACCTACTAAAATAGCAAAAAAAACCAATTTACTATGGGTTTCTCAATCATCTTTACCTAAGAAACAATTTGTATGAAATTGAAGGTGTTTGTATATATAATTTTCATATGATTTTAGATGTATATTCAGATGCAGAATGCAGGACTGTGACTAGCTCCCAAATGGTTTATGGCTTAGCAAGAAAAGGTCTGACAAACTCAGTAATCAGTATTTTTTGTTTGGATGCAAACATTTAGATTAGGGGCTTTTCAGGACCAAGTCTTCCTTTTTTTTTTTTTTTTATGTCTGTTTCTTTTTTTTACTGCAGTTCTAGGGTACCCAGTTGCTCCAGCAGCACACTAAGAGTATGACCACTCTGCTGCACTTTAGGCACACAATAAGACTCTCCCCAAGTTTCTAAGCTATTAGGCACACCAATTAGTTTGGAAATAATAACTACTTGCCCGAGGTCATTTAGGTGCTGAACAGAACTGCTGATTGAGCCCAAGCCTGTTATTTCCACTTTCTACATTCCATGTACTTTCATCCTATGTCTCCTCCTGGGAAAGCCACACGAAAGTCTCAAGTCCACCTCTCTGTGTGCATCGACTGTTCTCAGACATTAAAGACTAGTGTTTTATTAAAAGACCATCTATCCACTTCAGATTTATTGGAGTTGTACTACTGTAAGAACACGGGACTTTTGTTCCTTTTCTCTGTGGTTCAGCACACATCATTTCTTTCTTAGTGAAAGATTATACAGCAGCAAACACTGTCCAAAATCCACAACATGAAGCTACAACAAAAATGACAGAGATGAGCTGTTGACTCAGGTTAACACTGAAGATATAAGGACTAATAGAGGCCTCCAGCATTGGGAGCAGACTTCCAAAACTTGTCTGTCTCTTAAGATAGCCCTGCAACTTCACTATTATTCTTAAGAGACTACTTTCAGCTGCTTAGTGGCCCTATTATTCTAAACTCCAAGCCTCACACACTTGACCTGGTCCAAAGAGTGCACTGAAATGTAATGAAACTAATAGTCCTGTAGCAACTGCATAGGAAGAGGTGGAGGGGGAAGAGACAAAGTAGCTGACATCCTCAGCCTTCAACCTATTCAAAGTACAGGATACGTAGTATCACTAATAGTATCCAAACACTTACTGACACAAGACAATGTGCTCCATGCTACAGCATCTCTCAAATCAATCTGGTAGCAGAAACTACTTTGACTGCAGCAGCTCATTTACCAAATAGCAGAACTTGCTGATGCTATTTTTGACCTGAAAATTGCATAGGACTTGCATATACCTAAGAAACCATGCGTCTCCTCATGCCACATTACCACAGTTGCTGTCAGCAGAAAGACTCTCAACAAACACATTTGGTATTAAAGGAAAAAGTGTGATTAGTCAGCAAGACCAACTCACTACGGGATAAGTTACTTTTTCATTTACTCAAATATTTGGTATGAAATAGATAAAATCTACTGACCTGTAAGGTAGACTAAACAGCACACTTTTTCCTTACAAATGTGATAAAGAACAGTAAATGCTGTTTTCAGATGTCTGAAATAGTTTCTAACTCTTGCTTGTTTTCCTGTTGTTAGGGTTATGAATACAAAAGCAAGTCTGAGGTCTTTACCCTTTAAGATACTGTCCTTAAGTCTTACACCTCATTGTCAGAATACACACATTTTACTAAAATAAGATTTTTGATCTCGTAAGAACGAACAGCAGAGCAGAAGTATGCTGATAACTCTAACTCTTAAAGGGATGCCATCTATCTGGTCATGAAGTGCTGGCCTTCCAATTTAGAATGGTTAAGAATACAGATAACAGTAAATACTTATGTTAGCTTTGAGAACTCCTCTGAGAAGGGACAAAAGAAGGGCCAAAAACTGTCTACTCATCAAGTTCAGCAGTAGACAACTACTACATATTAATAACATATTTCTGTGCTCAGTTTGCCCACCTCCAGTCATTCAGTTAATTAGTATCAGGACACAAGACTAAAAGGCAAATGGTAATAAATAAAAAGCTGTTTAACAGAAGAGTAACAACCTTTTTTCTGATGGTTAATATCAACTAATAGTTATTTAAATTCGAGTCCAGTCTTACTCTGCAGGTAAAGTTATGAACGTTAATTCAACAATAAGGCATTGATATTTTTAAGCTATATAGTTACAAGACTATATCCGGATCCTAGTAAGATTGCTTCACTTCTCCAACTTTACTACAAATTGTAAATAATGATTCTTTGGAGAGTAGAAAACTTCCTAAGGAACCACAAGGCAATTGCTCAAAATACAGCTGTCTGGTAATAAAAGCATTGACTTTTAGATGAAATTCCAGATGATATCTTAGGTACAGCTTTACAGCCAATCTGCAAGCATCTGAGAAGTCAAATACATCTGTAATTAAGGGAAGTTTGAATACAGACATAAAAAGTATTGTATAGCGTTCAGTGTTATGAAAAGCCAGGCCTCAAAGTAGTATCAGAAGAAATACTTCAAAGTTGCTAAATACGTGTACATTAAATAGTGACCTAATCAACTGTTTCAATACCACTCATAATATAGAAATGAGTTCTACAGAACATTAGCAAATAATTATTCTGTTTTCTCAACAGGATTTGAATTGCACAGAAATGCCATTCAATGACGTAAGTAATGCAACCACAAACTCAAACACAAAATAAAGCCTCAAATAACTACTAATTAACTGAGTAATATTTATCCTGTGTACTAATAAGGATAGGTTCTTGAAGGGGAAAAAATGCATTTAAGTATTTAAAGGCAGTCAATGCATAAGAACAAGGGACCAAATTAAAATCCAATAGTCTACTTTCTACCCGCAAATTTCTGGCTTTTGAACATTTAAGCTTTTAACTGCAATGACATTTTCTGGATCCAACTCTGTCCTTATGGCCATTTGAATCAGCACAGAGAGGCCCTACCAAGCACAAAATCTCATTCTGTATCTAAAAGTTATCTTTTGCTATCCTATATTAATTCTTCTTCAGTATCAACTTAAACAGGTGCCACACTTTTTTCAGGGATAGGGGGTTTGGTTTTTTTCTTTGTCAATTCAGGAAAACATAAGGATTATTTTCCCTTCTTTACAGGATGTTGATGCTGACATAAAAGAAATAAATCATGTTGAAACTACTGACATAACATTACAATAATATTTGCATACTAAAATATACACAAAGAATTCATTTCCAGAGGACTTTCCTAAACGCCTTCTAGTAATAACTTCTCCATAATTGTGAAAGGTAATCATAGCATAAAACCAGAGGAAAGTCAATATGTTCTTTTAAGGACATGTACAACTATAGATAAATGTAGCAAAATACATGCTGGAAATCTTAAACCTAAATTATCTGTAAGCTTTAGAAACAGCTCCCCAACTGCATCTAAGTACAGACTGATGACCATTTTGCAACAAACAATATAAATTTGCATGGTGTTCACTTAAAACCTTGAAGGAACAGACTAATGATGACTAACTATTAATTCCTTTCTAAAGTAAAATATGTACAATTTAAGTAAACAACAGTAAAATTACAATACATTCATTTAAATTAGCGTACATTGTAGCAGCAATGCTTATGTTATATGAATTTGACTTCTATTAGTGAAATAAATGGTATGAACTTGTCTTAAATGTTATTAGAAGACATTCACTTTAAGATACATGAGCATTCACCTTACCAAGTGTAAGACCAAGGAATTTTCATCCAATTAGTGTTAGATTAGAAGAAAAATATTACATATATGATACATCTCAGCATCCAAGTGTTCCAGTTACCATGACTGACTAGATCAAAACATGAGCTACGAGATTTGATTATACGATAAAGAAAATCTTCGGATTTGGTAGGAATAATAAAAGAAGTAACAAAGAAATCAAAAGTTTAAGTAGCAGCAGCAGGCACTCTTAAGACCCTACTTGTGGTTGACAATTCTAGGATGCTATTAAAGTTTCTCTTCTGTTTTGAAATAGCCAGGATCTGGTGCCACACAAAACAAGACAGTAACACTTAGCACAGGTTTTGTGGATAGCTGCGAACCCTTAGAAACGTTATCACTTAATTGGCATTACAGTGATACTTCTATACGTAAGATAAAGAAACATCTCAAGAAGGTGAGCTGGGAAGGGAAGAAAGAGGCACAGCTCTCACAGCCTCTTCCATTGGAGCCTCCCCTGGCAGCAAGCTAAGCCAGAATCACCTACTTAGCTCCAATTACTTAATCCTATGTGTTCACGTAAGAAATCTTTACAAGCCTGGCTTTAGTTTCTGCATGCATAAAATCATAATATTCACAAGCAAACAATCAAAAAACAGAAATTTTGTTTCCTCTTGGACTCTGCTTCCTGCTAGTGTTCAGTTTCATTTCTTTGTAGAGACTGAGTCCGTATTAAAATCTAGGTGAAATACTTTTCCTTTGAAGAAAAGGATAAAGTTTCCACCTAAATGAGAGATTCAACATCACAAGTCCTGCTGACAGCCTAAAAAAATTCTCCTTATCATTACTGACTTCTGAATACTGATGAGAACAAGATTTTACAGGACTTGTAAAGCACTGGATTCAAAATGTAAAGTACTTCAGTATCCAAACATACTCAAAGTCCTGGTACAATTCCAACACAATGAAACAGGAGATAGATATCGTAAAAGCTTATTTCTCTTTTCTGTGATCTGCATAATGGAAATTAGCCCCATATTTGAGGTGGGCTGAAGTTTTGTGCACGTAAAGAGCTATTTTAAGCTCCCAGCCTGATTATTCTACATATACAAGGGACAAATATGAAATGTTCGCATCACAGTATCCCAGTTAAGTGTAACTGGGTAGGTGCAAAAGCAGCTTTCTTCAATACACTCTTCTTGGTAATTAAAACTATGTATTGGTATGAATATTTATTCGTTAGCAGGCAGAAATTAATGGCATACTGCTATCTTGGGTAAAAGCATTCCTTCTGAGAAACTTCCCAAGGTTGTCACGAAATCTGAACCTACCTTTCTATTTGGGTTATGCTAATTAATGTACTTCCTTTCCACTTTTTGATACAATAACAGATATGTATGGCTACACATAGATTGGTTTATTGAGCAGTTCTCAACAACTCATTTATAGGAATAGTTTATCTTCACACACAAGAGTCTACCTCTTCTTAGGGAAAAGACTTAAAGTTACAAGAGTTTTCTTTGAACAGTTAGCAAACAGTAATAAAACAGCAAGCAGACTAATGAGCAGTAGAGAGATGTCTCGCCACAAAAATCTCGTAACAATGTCAGTGTATGTTAGAAACAGTGACACAGAAAAATATCCGTATTAGATGTGACTTGTCCTCCTTCCTGCACCGTCAATACCAGGCACAGATAACTGCTGGAGGAATTTAGGACACTTATTAGGTGCAAGTATCTATCTACCGTTCATTTGCTAAACACACAAACAGGCTGAATTTGAAGTACTTCATGATCACAAATATATATATATATATACACACATATACACATGCACACATACATACACATATGTATACATGAAAGTTTAGGCTAAAAACATGTGAGGGTATATAATCAATGCACTGAAAGGTATGTCTATGTAATATAAAAAAAGTACACATTTTAGCAGACAAAAGAGATATGGTAGAAAGAATAAGGGAAGGAAAGGTCAAATATAAATAAAATGTCTCCTGATTCTATTTCCTGCAGCATTACAGAAAGCTATTGAAATTAATTAGAAATACTAGCTTACATTGGGCTATAATAATAATATTTCTCAATGTTCTACTTTCAGAGAATTATCTTTAATGGCAACAGTCATCTACAGAAAATTAAAATCCAACTCAATCTGAGTACAGGAATTTCAGACAGTATTACTGTGAAGTATTGTGTGAACGAGTCCTGTTGCAGCAACCTTTTGACAACAAGAAAAATATTTGTGTTCTTTTCCCTGCGTAAGGTGAATATAATACAATCTGTCATCAATCAGGAAACCTGTTAGAAAGTCCAGTTCACACATGGCCCAATTCTCAACATGCTCAAATAGGAATGACAAACTCTTCATATTGTGTCTGAATCATGCTACAGGGGGAAAGAGCTCTCTGCTTGCACCTTGCATTTTGTTTGGTTTTATTGAGAATTTTATTTGGGCTTTTTTTTTTTTTTTGGCCAAGAAACTTCAGCATACATACTACATTAGAAGTACAAGCAAATTCTAATGCTGCCAGCCCCAACAAGATGAAAACACCACGTGGTAGGGGAAATGCTGTTTTAAAATAATTGGTAGGGGGTTATAAAATTGGATTTATTTTGTACTCTTTCCATCTCAGAGTATTCAGGAAGTGCAAAGAGAATAGCTTCAAGGGGAGAAGGGGCAGCTGAGAGCTTACCTTGCCTTAGAACTTTGCAGAGTATGGAGAAAGCTGCAGTGAAAGGGTGGTGACTACTATTCACATACACATTATCACTAACTCTCTTCAGAGCAGGTAACAACCCAATTTAGCATCCTTCTTCAGTTGCTATAACTACTTACAAATCACTCCTGAAATCTGGAATCAAACCAATCTAGAATATCAACAGCTCGCTGTACTTCGGGATTAACAGAATTCAATTGTGATGGTGAATAACAGCAAGGTACCAGGTAATCATTGTAATTAGAATACATCACTAAATTTTTAGACTTAAGTGAAGTGACAGCATTTTATTAATACTGAAGAGACAAGAAGACAAGTATATTGAAGCATAAGTTAATAGTGATGTATGTTTAGATGACAAAAGGAAGGGAAAAGCATGGAGAATATATACTGTAGTGTTTTCATTGCTATCTCCAAAAGCAGAAATATAAGGGGCCAGAGACAAGCCACTGAAAGACAAGACATTGAAAACAATTTAAAAAGATCAAAGAAGATCCACACTGAAAAAAGAGGGAAGCCTTCCATCCAGAAACCTGAAGACGACATTAATGAAAAACAAAACAAGAAAACCACACAATTGTTTCAAAGGAGAAACAATCCAAGTATACCTAATGACTCCTAGCAAACCATTTTAAATCCAAAGGAAAAAGTCTGTCATTCTATGATTCTGTATATTTGTGACAAGGTTGGAAAGGACCCATGAGATCATCTAGTCCAACTGTTCTCCCAGTACCCTTGCTATCACAAGCCACTACACCATATCTCATAGCTCCTCATCCAGATGTCTCTTGAACACTGCTAGAGATAGTGACTCCACCACCTCCCTGGGCAGGCCATTCCAGTACCTGACCACTCTGAGAGAAAAGCTTTTCCTTATGTCTAATCTAAACCTCCTCTGGTACAACTTGTAGCCATTTCCTCGGGTCCTGTTTGTTGTCTGGGAGAAGAAGCCAAACCCCTCCTCATTAGAATCTCCCTTCAAGAAGTTGTAGAGTGCAATAAGGTCTCCCCTGAGCCTCCTCTTCTCCAGACTAAACAATCCCAGCTCCCTCAGCCGCTCCTCATAAGACTTGTGCCCCAGAATATATATCTGTAGCAGTGATTTTGACAGGTGTATAAGGCTAAGAGCTTAATACAACTTTCCATATTTCTGATATTCTTTTGTACACAGCAAACAGTGTACAAAAAGCATTATCTCTAAGCAAAGGCAAAAAAAAGATAAAGAATGCACATCTTTACTCCTCAGAGCTTACGACACCCAAATGACAGGATATCTCATATTCAGAAATCATTCACAGTGCAGAGAGCACTAGATAGCTCTCTTAGCAAGCACTGATCTGTATCTGATGGCCAAAGTATGCCAGTCCAGAAATAAGGCCAGAGAAGTTCTCAGTTGTGTGCATGAAGGAGGGTTTGTACCCTGAAGCACCAGTCAACAACACTGCTCCCAGTCGTGCAGCTAGTTCTATCAATTGAACTTGTTCAGTCCCAGTCAGTCTGTGCATCCCTGGCACAGATGTACTCATTGCAATAGAGGTATCTGACAGCTATTCATTAATTCACCTTTGTACTGTTATCTGAAGCTTCTGATAATGGCCACTGCCAGAAAAAGACCATTTGTGCACCTATTAGTTGCACGACAATAAAATACAAGTAAAATCTCAAGGACAGATGCCATAAATAATCTTGTGCATGCACAGACCCATCATCCGCCTTTCAGGAAAACTGTTTATGTTTTCAGAGAGAGCTTGTAATTTTGCAAACTTTGCCAGTTTGCATGAGTCAACTCGTTGCCATTGGGCACAGCTCTTTCCTATACATATACACGCATAAAGTTATACAGACCCATTGTATTCATCTCACTGAAAAGATGCCAAGGAAGTCCTCTCAAGCTAAATACCAGGCATGGTCAAAAATGGCAACTACTACCTCCTGAACCCATAACAGACAACCACATCTAGCTCCAAAATGTGAAGCCTGAGAGATTGCTCTGAAAATATACTGAGGAGAAGTTCTATACGTTTCATTTCATTCTCTCTGTCTAGAAAGGAGTTTTTCCTTACATTCCAGAAGTGCTAGTTTTTACATTAGTCCTTCTCTGTTGCTCCCATGAACGTACAAATACATACAGACTCATCAATTCTAGTCCTTCCAGTACAGACTTCTTACTTCAGTCGGTAAAAGGGAAAGGGTACTTCCACTCTTACAGCCTGTGTGTCACACTGAACATTATGCCATCCATGAAATGGGGTCTTAGCAAGTAATTATTTTTTGTTGACAAGTTTATCTAAAGATCTATACATATACACACACACCATCATCATGTTAAAGCTTTTTCAAAGAGATCAAACAAGCACATAGCTTTGCACGATTTCTGAGATTTGTATACTCAGAAAACAAAGAAACAAATATAACACCAGCCCCCCAATCTTGCCATTAGTGACACAAGTCATGACAGCAGGTTCACAAGTGCCAGTGGCAGCTTTTGGACTTTCCAAAACTGTCTCCCTGTGAAACTGAAAGTGAATTAAGATTATGACAGTACTTTACATGTCAATAAGAAGTCAGTAAGCCAGCAATGGCAAATGCATAAAGCCAAATCTACTGGGCCAAGCTGAAGATAGACAATTTTTAAAAAAATTCAAATGATCACTTATCTCTTCCAAATGATATTAATACAGCTAGAAAACTCTTATCATATTAAGTTTACATTTTTAAATTACCTGCTTGAATAATTCCAGTAACAATGGAGAGATAGTCCTCAGGTTCCTGATCAGTGAAGATCTCTCTGCTCCTTCCACTTAAAGTTAGTATTTCATAAAGCATGTCTGAATTCTCCACGCCACAAAGCAGGATCACCACATTATCTGGAGGTTGAAGAACATGTGCCAGAAAACAGCATCGCTTTCGGTTCAGGCATTTAAGGAGTCCATATGATAGTATCAGGAGTTTACATTTATAACATGATAAAGAGAATAACTCCAGACGCTTGAAAGACAAAGTCTCCAGATTGTAGAGTAAGATTCCTTCTTCATTCACTATGTGTCCAAAAAGAGATTTTAAATACAGAGCCCACTCTTCTGCTTCTTGTTCATATATCACAAGTATATCCTTTGTATGCTCTAAAAAAGAAAGCAAAAATCATTTTAAATCCATTATAAATATTGGATGCCAGGCCATTAGTTTCCACCTGCCCATCCCCAAGTACTTGTGATGTTAAAGAAATAGGACAGTCTGAAATTACAACCACCTTCATATTTCTAAACCAAGGCAGAGAGGTCACCCACCAAAATACTAGTAAAACAGAATAGATTCAACTAGTATTCAAAAAAAAAAAAACCCACAGCCAAAAACAGTGAAATCATAGTGTTGAAAGCAGAGTGCATCACATATTCAGCTCACTCAAATTTTTGATGAATAGGCAATACCACTGAAAATGCAGCAATTAGCTTTTAACTGCAGCAGTAATGAAAATACATTTGATCACTGCACATGATCTGACTTCACTAGAAACAGGACTGGTACTTTTAAGGTATTTCAGCAGTATGGTGTTAGGACAGTTGTTAGTGATCTTCCTTTATTGAACTTATTCTAAAAACAAACAAAAAACCCACAGTTGATACGTGCTTTCTCTTTATGAAACAAGATGCTAACAAGACTAACACTCTTCTATGGTGTTACTAGGGTAGTGGTATGAAATAGAGACGACAGGCACAAACAAACAAAGAAAGTGTCATATGAACATCAGGAAGCAATTTTATTTTGAGGATGATGAAGCACTGGCAGTGCTTGCCCAATAAGGTCATGGAGTCTCTCTCCTCAGAGATCTTCACAAGTCATCTGCACGCAGACCTGGGCAATCTACTCTAGTTGTTCAAGCAAATGACCTCCAAAGGTCCCTTGCAGCCTCAGCCACTCTGTTACACAGTGAAACCATATTAGCTGTGACTTGCTAATCAATGCAATATATTGTAAGATGCCAGGACATTTTAATACCCCCAGAGTAGGTCACAATCACATATCCATGGAACAACTAAATAGGAGACTGAGGAACAGATGCAGCTGCTGCGTTCTAACTCCATTGAGCTTCACTGTCTCCAACACCCCTGATAGATGAGGCAAGCTGACTGTCCATTGTTTGCAATGCACCAGAGCTCCTTTACAGGGGAGTACCTAGGTTTTTTTCCTCTATCAATATCAGGAGATACAGAAATTGTGGAAATACACAGAGCGAAAAGGTTTCTTGCACGCACGACATATCTGGATACTGGGACATGATGATGGAAGCACAGTATAGATGTATCTCAGGAGAATAAAACAACACCTGCAAAGAATCCTACAGAAGTTCATTGTGCAAAATAAGAAACTGAACACAAAGTCCAGGATTAGTCTGTTGATTAGTGGACTTTCCTTCTTTTCAGAAGAAATTCCTTCTAAACTTTGGTCATTGTTAGGAAAGACTTCAAAGTTGACCCAGCTGAAGGCAGACAAACCTGTTGAACAAGGATGCCATAGCTTAGCGTCTTGCATTCATTATATCCTGCATGCAGTTGATAGACATAGCTGCCCTCTTTTAAAGACTTGTGAATACTTGTCCTCCCAAGAAGTTACCCATCACAGGAAATCATAAAGGGCTGTGTTCAGTATAGTAGTGGTTGATAGATGGCTGAACCTAATGAATGCACCAGGGCAGTGCAATTGTCTAAATATTTTCAAAAATGAGACAGTTACATTTTCCATGGTAAAAATTCCAATTTCTGCTTAAATGCTAAAATGTAACCATAGAAATAAATAAATAGTGTATTCCTCATCTAACCCAGAGAAAAATGATGTGGTTTCTATAACACAAGGATAAGAAATCTACTAATGGTTTTACAGCACTTAGATACTATGGTATTTCTTTTCAGAATCTCATTTGGTTTTCTTCAATTCTCACAACAAAAGTAAAGCCAAGAAGTTATGAAGCTTGTTGCTCAGTTTCAAAAGAAGAAACAATATGCACAGATGAAGTTCCCTGAGTCTGATCTGGCTGTTTGATAATCACATGAAGTAAAAAAAATAATAATAATAATAAATCACCAAGCGACTTCAATTTTCAGTCCTTAACTTCTAAGGGTACTGTAGTAGTCATTAAAAAAATATCTTTATTTAAAGAGGACAGTTAACCCACAAAGACATAAGAACTCATTACTTACACTGCATTTAAATTTGCTTAGTTTCATCTTCTAGCCACAGAACATTTTATTTGTTTTTTTCCCCTTGTAATTTTGAATGACTATCTGCTCTCTGAAATCTCTCCCTAAGGTCTTCAGTCTCTCATGAAGTGACTCAGCCTTGCCTTGGTTACAGGTCAAAGTGGGCTTATTACACTTCCCCTTAAAAGAGAAGCTTTTAGAACTCCCATCACTCTTTCTGCACTTCTGTGAACTCTCCTGGCTCTTCAGAATGCTTTCTGAGGAACTAAAAACTGTATACATGGTAGGAGTTCCTTAACACAGTACACAGAATGAATAAAATATTAATCTCACTTGAGATAATATCTGTTATGCCCAGAAAGTTCACATTCAGTCTAAATTAAAAGGTCTCATTTTAAGTTCATGCTCAGTTGTGTTTTTTCCTATTATAATGAATTTGGGTAAGGTCAAAGCCAAATGGAATTGCAGTGAGATAAAATAGGTTTGGTTCTGAACGCATGTTTAAGTTGAAGGGTAAAAACCCTTTTTTCTTGCTTCACAGAATCTTGTGTCCTCATCATGCACAAGTGGGATGTGCTGGCATCTGCCACAGCACCCCTTGGCCAATAGGTTGCATCCTCTCTGTGATGACAGTAGTCAGGAAGAACGGAACACAACTGCACCCCCCCTCCTTTGCAGACTGGAGGCACCCAAAAGGCACTCCCAGATCCCAGAGTAGGGAATAATTCCTGGATCCAACCATTTAGGCACAGCTGAAGAACTTCCTATGTGCTGTGCACAGAGATGCAACTCCATACGGAGAAGTATTTCTAAAGATCTGCCATTATCATATAACCATAAAGAAGTACGCACAAGGTATAATGTTCACCCTCGTGCAAATGCAAATTACAAGGCTTAAACATTCAAGAAATTCTAAAGAGAAAAGTAAGCAAGTTGCCCTGAAGTGAGAAAAGCAGATGAAGTAATTCTTTGTCTGCACTGCGTATCTGCAACTACATCTGTAGCTCTGATCTTAGTTAAGTGTGAATAAGAAAGAACTTTCAAGATATTTACTGAAAGCTCAGTTGTACTTTAGAACAATATTGATTATTTTATCTGAGAAATGAGAAATAATGCTTTATTTGTGTAAAATGAAGTGAAACGTATCGAATACCACACATGATGGAAGAAAGGCTCTAAAAAGTCTCATAAAACTTTAATACGACTGCCATATTTCATTTGTCTTTTCTACCTCCATAGAAAGGGAAGCCATACTGCTGAGGAAAGATGAATATTTCACACTGCTATTTGGCACAATGTCTATTGGTTTGAAGATAGTAACTAGTACTATTAAGTTACCTGTGGCAAATCAAACCTTCTCGATTACAGGCATGAGTATTTTTCCAGCCATTGATCTCTTATTAAAATATCCTTCAAAATTAACTTTGAGATTAAATGCAAGAACTACATATTGCTTGCTCAAAACTGTATAAATAAGTAAAATATTTTAAAGTTTAGTCTCTGAAAAATATACTTCATATGCCTTAAATGCTCCTGTTACAGTGTTTCACCTTTAGATATTTCACTATAGTGTAAATGCCTGAACACTACTCAATCAAAAACCAATCTTCAAAACACCATTTTTCATGGGAAACAACACAATCTGAATGTTAGCTTTAAGGCAACTCTACCCAGTAATGAATACATAGTAACATCTCTTTTCAAATAAAGCTTTTTCTCCTTCATTATTTCCATCTCTCAATGAATATTTCTTTGAAGTTACTGCACTTGGAATATAATGCAAGTTCAGATGAATTTTGTTCCCCTGGAACTTAATGTAATGGAAACTATCATATCCTGACAAAATTAAGCCATGCTTCAACTACTCCTACTTGGAAACTGACTCAAAGGTAGAAATAAAGTGTATTATTAGTTGAATACTGCGAAACAGTAAGAAAATTTACGCAATCATCCATAGCATGAAAAGACTCTTCTGACAAGCAAAACTATTTGCTAGTTACTGCTGTGCAGATGACAAAAAACCCTCATCTCACAAAACATACTATCTGAAGCCTTCTTTGAAAAGACCTGTTGTATAGTTAACAGATATACAGAGCAGCGTGGTCAGAAAGGTATTCACAGACCATAAAGCTAGAAAGATTTTTGCATTAGAAAAGGAAAATGGAAAACACTCACCGGTGTCGTATGCTTGCAGGAAAAAAAAAATCCAAGAGGAACAATCTCCAGAAAGAGATCCTTCCTCAGTGGCAGCCAGAGCTTAAACGGGATCTAGGAGAAGTGGAGCCAGGCTCCACCCCTTCTGGTCACACAGCTGAATTGCCTTCACCTGTGCTCCCATGGCTGACCCAGTGCTTGCCTCAGGTGATCAATCAGAGGTTCAGGCCATGACTCAACAGTTCCCATACACCTGTTCAATCTTATGAGAACCAGAAGAAATGAGAGCATCTTTGCAGTCTATTGCAACCAAAGCAGGAATCAATTACTGGTGCATGCACAAGGCAGAAGAATGCCTTTTTTACAACAATTAAAAGATGCATTATGGAAGGGGGGGGGGAAGCAAGTATATTTGAAAGTGAAAGGAAATCTCCAGAAGTTTGCAAAGTGCATCAGAAAGGCAAAGGAGAGGAAACAAAACTTTGCAGCCAGTGGATACAACTAAACACTTCAGTTAATAAACAAAGTGTTTGCTTAGAACTGAGCATGAAGCACTTCGTTATTTTCATGTTTGATAATAACACTACTACATAAAGAAAAGCAACAATATTTATTCCCAGAAAACAGAATTAACATATTTTGCTTGGCCTAAATGAGGCTGATTTCAGTTCAGCCAGGGTTTAAAAACTGGGTCTGCAGTCCCATTGCCTAAGAATGTTTTGGTAAGAGAAAGTATCATACAATCACCATCATGTACTCAAGTTTTAACTGAAAGAGTCATCACCGTATTTCTCAGATCACCTACAGTTAGAATACTGGAGCAAAACAAAGTCATTCCCTGTTACTCAGCCAAGGAATTCATAACCATTCATAACCACACAAGCAGCTTCTCACACTCAACCCCTTCCCCCCCCCCCCAGCCTTCCCCCCCCCAAAAAAAGAAAAAAGAAACTCAAAAAAAGAAACTGAAGTCTGTTTATAACCCTTTCCATTCTCAAACATTCTGTTGAAAAAGGAGGGGACAAACTGCTAGAGAATGAAGAAAATTCATCCCTTTATCTCTTCCTCTAAAAGATGCCCTCAGCTGGGGAAGGGGAGGGTTTGTCCATTTGTTTGAAATGGCAGCCTTAAAGATGTTTGGGAAAGAAGGGTATAATTTCTGTCAGCATGTAATAAACTATTGTCCATCAACAAAAATTTGTTAAAGCACATAGAATTGCTAAATAAAGGTAAGCGGTCATGGGACAATGACAAAAATGCAGCATGAGAAGCAGAAGTGGCTCAGACTTCCATCTTTGCATAGTGATTTGCAAAATATTTCTTCTTAGGAAGTCATTTCCACTTGGGTTGTAGAGAGAACAAGGAGCACACACACCAAGTGCATCCAGCTTCACACTAGAAACAAAAGACATTCAGTCTCTTGGTCCCCACATAATCTTGTCAGAAAGAGGTATCCATTCATATCTTCATACTGTTTGCCCTGATCACTTAAAATGACATATAGTAAGGAAATAATGAAAAAAAAACCCACAAAAAACAAAACAACTTTCCAATCTAAACAACTCCTGAAATTCAACATTTGGAAGTAGAGTAAGAACATTTAATTCAGCCCTGATCAGCGGCCTTGGCATAATGGGCCAAGGCCAATGGGCCCTTCACCCATCCTGAATGCATTGATTTTCCCAGTCAGCTCACCTGACACACATCCAGTAAATGCATCTCAAAAATGCATCTCTAGCTCTTGGTTGCTGGAATTCTGCAAGGCAAATCCACTGAAGCAAGCCAAAATGGATTCATCGTGGGAAGGACAGCGCAGAGCACTTTAGAAATACTTGCAGATAATGGAAAACATTTTCAAGTAAGTCATGTTGCTTCTCAGAGACTTTCCACTAATGGAAATGAAAATTATAAAAGCCTGCTTGTAAACTTTAGAGTGAGATCATGAAGTAGCTAAATTGCTGCAGCATTGTGGCACACCTGTTTCAATTAAAGCAATTAGCTTAAAGCATGGGACATTCCTGCTGTCACTGTATTAGCCAGCAGAGTGGCTGCACTTGTATTCTCAAATGCCTACTAATTAGAATGTAATAAGAACATTTTCATCATTTATGCACCTTCCACTGCTAATTGCTAAGTTGTTTGCGAGAACAAATACTTGCTCTATCTGTATAAAATTAGGCCTCTTGTCTTCATCATTTTTCTAAGTTCAGTGAAGTCAGAAGCTCAACACAGTGCTTTTCCTACAAATTGGATGGGATGAACTTTGGCTCAATTTGTAGTCCTGCTCCACAAAGCAACTCTATTGACCTTCCCTGCAGTGACAATGGGAAACACAGAGCCACGTAAGTTCCTGACGTCTGTTCCACAGCACAGAGCTGTCCTAGACCTCAAGTAGAGAGGTGCCTGACCATCAGACCTGACAAGGCTGACATAATGCCCCAAGAGCTGTTTCTGGATCCTTCCGCAGACCTCACTATGCTCTGAAGAGTCATTTGGTCTTATCTTCTGTTTTAGGTCTATGTGATCTGTGCTTTGAATATGTAATACTGTGTATGCCAGTATAATTAGCAGTACATTATCCCTTGCTAAAGCCTTGTCCATCCACAGCTGAATACCTTCTGTTACCCAACTGAGGCAAAACTGTGTGTTCAGAGCCACTTCCTAGAGTGCAAGTTATGCTATTTGTACGTTTATCAGAACATAATTAAATAACTCAGAATTGCTGAAGACAGTAACAGATCATGAAGACAAAAATTTAACAATGTAGTATGAAGACCAGAAGTAATACATTACTGTTTTTTCCCCAGGGGCCTGAGAAACAACTTCTAAAGGCTACAAGAAAATCTGGACAAGCTGCACCACGTTTGTATCAACTGATGTTATTACTACTACAAACCATGACCACAACCAAGAATTGTCCTATTATTTAATTCTTTACCACTGCCAGCTTTCCTTCCATCATCTACTAGGATCTCTCTTGATGTGCCTATCTTAACTTCCTCCACTGTTTTTTGGATTTATGGTCACACTTAAACTCTTCTCATTTAAATTCAATGTCTCTGCTTTTTCTTCTGCCTTCTGTTGCTTTTTTCTCTGCCACATTTGATTCCACTGTCACTCCACGTTCTCTCAAATTCCTACTTTTTAATTTCTTCCAAGTAAGAAATTGAGAATGGAAAACCTGCTCTGCCGATGTTTGCTTAAAAGGAAACAGTTGCATGAAATCCAGTACCTTTAGTCCTATCACAAGAGAAAGTATCCCCAGAAAACGGTGCACGTTTACAACTACTGCAACAAAACAAAAAGCACTGATCTTGCAAGCAGTAACATTTTCAGCACATTGATGTGCTCATTGCATTTGCGATGTACCACATACATTGAATTAACCACAGGTGACATCCCAGCAGCTCCTATAATGCAGATTAACGTTGCCATAGGAAACCTGTCTTGTAGAACTCTCTGAGAGCAGTCAAAGCCCGGATTGTTTTAGATTTTTAACACTACATTTCCTTTGCCCCAAGACAGCAAAGAATCCAGTAAGGATTCCTGTGATCCCGTGATCAAGCAGCGTCATTGTTGCCTGTTTTTGCAGTCTGGTTTTATTACTTCTTTTTTTTAATGCATCTCATTTAGTGTTCATCCAGAAATTAGAAAGACAGTAAGAAATTATCTCTATTAAATGTATATCTTCAAGCTACCAGGCTGTAGTAAACCATCTCTAGTTCCAGCTCTTTTCTTTTGTCCTTTTCTGACAAACGTGATGGTCACCAACTAAACAGAACAAACCAGACAAACAAAAAAATATCCACAACTTAAGATAAATCTCTAATCAGCATTGGACAAACACTTTATATTTTTGTACCAGCCTTTTGAACAGTATTCATAGCAACAAAGGAAGTTCATTAGGGAAATAAAGAAGTAAATGAGATAGAAAATAGTTACATAAATTTATAGCTTCATAAAATGAGCAGTGACAAGACAGTGAGTTAGAAACCAAGCTAAATTAAACAATTTCTAATATGTTCAGCAACAACTTCAATGGAAAGCAGATTTCTCTATAATAAACCTACCTCAGCTTCCCCTCTATTGCCTTAAGACACAAATTCTAGACACAGCTATAAAACAAACTGTTTTTATTTCTGCCCATTAGACAGAAAGAAATTCAGTTAGTTGTACGAGTACGAGTCTGACTTGGCGCATTTCATCAACAATACTGCAAAAACAACTGCAATGGCCAAATACTGGTAAAGCTTACTTGAGATTCAAAAGACATTTTTCCAGCAAGCTTATCTCCTTAGTACAATGCATGCAATTATGTTTTTGGCTTACAGAATACAAATTCTCAACTTATTACTGATCCTAAAATAGGACCCAATTGGAAAGTTCTCTGGGTATCAACACTGGGTCCTCCTCTAGTGGAAAGCCATTAATGCTTAACCTCTCTACTACTACCTTTGACCAAATGGACTACTTCCTGGACTGCTTCACTTTCAAGTTCTGTATTTTCAGGTTCTTGCAAATGGATTTTAAAAATCGTACCTACAAACTTCTTCATTGTCATTGACATGCAGTGTCACTGTTGGGTAGTAACAGGATAACTATAGTTATGTTAACTGGAAGCAAGATATCTCACTGGTAGCTTTAGCACTGGAAGCAAACTACCTTCCATACTTTATTAGAAAGGTATAGAAACTGAAAACAAATCCTTCTTGAACCATGACTAAAACCGAATTAAACCCTATCCCATTACAGTCAGAGAATCTGCACTGTTCAAATGTAGTCCCTGAGGGAGATAGGCCTCGACTAAACAATTACAAAGCATCCTGCTTTTTACATGATCAAGCCCCTCTTTGTTTTACAAAATCTATACAACCAGATTTTTACATTTCTCTTCAATATTCTGAACAACAAAAATCTTAAAAAAGAAAACAGCCTACCAGCACCTTCTTTGTACATACATTTAAGACTCCTGAATATTCTAGAGTTTAAAAAGACAATCCATGCCAGTTGTTTATCACATCTAACCGCATTTGGCACAGATGTGAAATAACATACAGTCTTACACTTCCTCCTCTGAAGCATATACTGACCATCCATCATCTTCCATTTATTGCAGATTACTTCTATAACTATGCAAACATAAGAACAAAAAAAATTAACGGCTGACAAAAGCAGCAGCCCTTCACATCTCTACTATACAGCTACTTGTACAAACTGTAGCAACATGTGCTATTCTGATTATAACCATAGCCTGCTTTGCCTTGCAGTTGCCTAAATACATCTGCTGACAAAGAAAACAAAGCATATAGTAAACCCAAACCACTAAAGTTAAGATAAAGGGAACAACTACCATTTATGTCAACAACTATGTCTTAGATCAAGTTTACATTAATATTTAGTTGAGATAAAAGCATACCTTCATAGCACACCAGCTCATTATCCCCATTTACCATGCTTTGCTTCAACTCACCAGCTGTCCCTGAAACACCAAAACCTTTCAGATTAAACTGAAACAGAACAGGTGCTTCAGGATCACACCTAATGTGTTCCACCTGCTACAGCCACAGGACAAGGCTAGAGCGAGTCCAAAATAAGCCTCCTCTCAATATATGCTGCATGGCTCTCAGTCGCTTTGTGTCCACTGCTGGTCTCCACAAATCCTGTTCTCTTGGGAGCACTATTAAACAGTATGGACATAGCCTTACTGTATCTATGAAACAGAGGTTGGTTCTGTGATGCTAAATAGTAGCAATATTTGGTTGCAGAGCATACACTTGAGTTCTAACTCTCGCACTCTTCTGCCACAGCAAGTGACTCAAGTAAGGCTTTGGAATGCAGGCAACCCCACAAGTGTCATGGCATAGACTGCAGATGCCACAGTCCTGTGGTATCTAATTCACTTAGAGGTACCTGAATGGGCTAATTAGGATGGAAACAAAATGAAGTGCTTATTACGATGTTCACTGAATTCTAACAAGACTTTAAAATTACACTAAGAATAGAATTATATATTCAGGAATTGTTTAAAAAAAAAAAAAAGAAGAAACTTTAGACATTTATCTAAACAATCCTACCCCTTCTTCAACAGAGACTTAGACCGTAACTACATAACTATCATTTACCCAGTTCTGGATTATTTCAGGCAAACATTTATTTGCTATAAATTTGTTAAAACGTTGCTCTTACAGCTACAGTAAGCAAAATAGTGTTGCTTTGGAGAAAATACATACAATTTGACCATTTCAATTTTACAATCACCATGTGTGATGTAATTGTGATGAGAGATAAAACAGTAGAATTTTGTTTTATAATATCTTATATATGGTTAGCATTCAACACTATTTCTGGGGAAAAAGAGATTAGCTTTTCATTTAAATCTCTGAAATGTTAAATTCAATGAGACTACTGTCACAGCTTCGGAGTACAGTTCTGCTTTTTTAGGCTGTTGAGGCATCATTTAAAGACGAGACTGTATATAAATTTAAGAATAATATTATATATGTCATCCATAATGAACAGTATGGACACAGCAGCATGTGGGAGTACAAAATTTACAGCATACACGATCTACTTGCAAAATACAACACAGGAATATGGATTGCCATTTTAATGAATTCTATAAACTCCTTCAGTGTTGAAATATATACACTGCGGGTTTGCCAATGAAAGAGCACTGTTTCTAAGCTCTTGCAGAAAATCAAATGACAATAATTTGGCAAGAGTACTGTAAGAAAATTAAAATGAAATTGTCCTGAACGTACCCTGTAAGCCCAAAACACTTCTCTTTTCAAACTGATAAATGTACGTTCTGCCTTAAACCTTCACAGAAAATATTTTTCCTCCAATTTAATTATTATAGTCTCTGTTTCATGCATTCAAGTCCAAATTAGATTTGTCATCCTCTAAAATGGTTAATCTTCAACAGGGAACAGAACCAATATGGGAGACAAACAAATCTGGAAGCTTTTCTGATAAGATTACAGAGTTATAAAAGTAGAAGTATGAAAACCTTAAAAAGTAAACCAGTATAAAAACCTTAAAAAGTTTTGATTAAGAATCATTGGCAAAAAAACCTCCGATTAAGGCTTCATTTATTGAACAGAACTATCCTGACACGGACTGGCTGTGGAATTGGCCTTACATTCCTACAGGGAAGAAACCTACAGCAGCAACTGAGATTCACTGAAAAGCTCCATTAGCAGACATCCTGTGAGAAGGCAGGAGAATGGGGCACTATTGAGTTTTATGCATTTTTACAATTTTTTAGATAGTATTTAACATCCTTTCCAAGCAAGACCTTTTCTATTATTTGATTCAATCTTTATTACATTTTTGTTCACATAGCCTTACTTTTTAAAATTACTATTTAAATAAGTCAGATAAATTTTAAATGTAGATTACCTTTAAGCATTAAAAAATACGATTAAGTTGCTAAAAATGATGTTCTGGAGGGATTCATAAAGCCTTTGTGTGGTTTACTTGGTTCACTTAAAGGCCTGCTTGGATGTAAACGCAAGCTTAAACTGAAATCATTTCATTTATTTCAGTTTCCTCGAACAAATTAAAATATTTTAAAGGTAATGACAATCATTCAGAGACAACTTTTTTCCTTTATTGTTGCCCTTACTATTTTTAAAGTCAGCTCCAAAATTGTAAACATCTTAGAAGCCAACTTCTTTTCAAAAGCTCAGCGAAACTGAGCTTCTAAAGGGTGTTTTAGGTGGGTGTACACCTGCTTCTATGTTGTTATTTACATTTGCCACCGGCTGTGGATATTTCATACCTGCACTCAAGCATATGCTCTTGGCTACTGTTGCATGCTTAGTAGTCATAGCTGATTTGAAGCTGATTTGCTATTGCAAAGACTTCAAAAGAATCATAACAATGAAGCCTTAGAAAAAAAATCATGCAAAGGATTTTTTACTGAATACTGCATACTTACCGGTTTCTCATTATGTTTCATATTTTCAAAAAGAAGCTAATCAATATCAGAAGATAAACAATATGAACAAGAAAACAGTTAACTAAAAATAGATTGTTGACCCTCACCCAAAATGTTCCTTAATGAAGAGAGACTAACTATGCTGATTTCTGAATTATAAATCCTAAAATCCAAGGAAATGAGTACTTCAGGTACTGCTTGTTTTCTTTTCCTGTGCACTATCATTTAGTATGAAACTGCTTTAAGCCTGTACTGTATTTGACATTCCCTACCTCACCACTCCACTCCACCCAGACACTAGCATTATTTAAGATGGGAACTTTCATTTTCCATTCTCAAATGGCTTTAAATTATTCCTGTTCAATTCATTCCAGGCACGTTATTTTTCACTTCAGCTATTTAAATTGTAAATGTTTCGTGAATAAATGGAAGTTATGAATAAATGGAAGGGTGCACTGTATGAAAAACTTCAACAAATACACTGTTCAATTTCTTAAAGTTTAAGTTGTAAACACCATTCAACACATTTTTCTATTTTTTTAAAGGCTTCTTATTTTCCATTCGAAAATAAATAACACTATTTCAATCATCTCTCTAGTCTGAGATGTAAAAAACGAAACAACCACATTTCACTGAATACAGTAAAAGAAAAAAATAAGAGTTGGTTATTTTTCTGAGTGACCATTCTACCTGTACGGTGGACAGTTACTAGAAAAGTAATATTCAGCATTTTTATTGTTCGGAAGAAAGTATAATGATCATTGTCAAGTGAAAATACCAGTACTTCATTACATTTTGACAGGAAGATAGCTTGCTTTGTTCAGCAGACTGAACACATACGCATCCCCACACAGAGAAACCTGAAGGGCAGAGCAGCAGAGTACATCAAGTAACAAACTGATCACAGAATCAGAAGGGTTGTCAGGGAACTTCTGGAGATCACCTAGTCCAACCCTGAAACAAGACTGCGCCTCTGATCACAACCTTCTGAATCACATCCCTCTGAACTGTATGGTTATTCTCATACAAAGACTGGACACTAGAGAGCAAATAAAACAAAGCCAATGAGAATGTGAACCAGACAGAAACTGCAGTACCCTTCAGCAGAATGACAAGATAGCCATAAAACTCTCTTAGCTGAACGGTGTGGGTTTTCAGAAGTTTTGCTAGATAATGGAATAAGATGGAGAGCCTCAGACAAGAATGCAGTCTCCTCATTACTTCCAAATTCCCTACTCCAAACTCATGGGCAAAACCAGGAAACTGCTACAGCCTGTTTCACAGCAGCAGAAAGACAAACAACAAACGTACAGGAGTGATGGACTTCAGAGGAAGCAAAAATTTTCTTATAAGCTGAAGGAATTAAGAAATATGGGTATCTACTAAGACATTGTAAAGCACATATTTTTTCAGCTACAAAATTTCAGCAACTCACTGGAAGTAGGCCTCCCAGTAAGTACAGAAGTATAAAATAAGGAATTTGACAAATATATTGCATTTCAACCTCATAGCCTTAGATGAACTGACCCTAGAAATTGAACATATACAACAGCAGTTTTACAAATACCTACCCCCTTTTGTTAGAGGATACTTTTAGGTATAAACACAAATACATGCACATCACGCTTGTGATATGCAAAGGACTACCTAAAATGCCAACAGATGATCAAATTTTACCAATTTATTACACATTTTATTTTGCTTGCCTTTTTTTGTCTCTTGACTTGAACATTTTATTTATCAGTAATAACTTTGAAATATGGCTGTATGAATCAGTATTTAACATAAACATAAGTCTCAGCTGTAGGAAAGAACTATGGGGTAGCATATCAGCTGCATATGCTAAAGCCACCTTCCAAGCAAAATCCACTACCCATTAAGATCTGCTTTGAGAAACATCCAATGGGATCAGTCACAGGGAAGGTAGAACATATACATCTTTGTAGGGACATCTCCACTCTGATCTCCATCACCCTCTATGAACATCTCTAGAGAGGGGTTTGTACCAGTCAGGCACTCGTACTTTGGGTATTCCTCTATTCCTCTGTGTGACCTTGGACATTACTGCCTACTTAAGTTTTGAATGCTCTTAATCAATGCTCAGATGTTACACTGGATAACAGCATCCTCTGATGAAAGCAGTAACTGAGAACCACTCAAAGATGCTAGTGAAAATAGGCTATACTCAGGCAATAGCAGAGTAGTTCTTACAGGCACATTGCTGTTGTGAGTTGTCTTTCATCATGAAAGTCACATCAACATACTGCTAAAATATAATGTTCTTGCTGCTGTAAATTTGTTTTGTTTCTAATTAATATTTGGCAGTAACAAAGAGTCATTAGTTGGCAATGGGTTGTATAAAATGTAAGCTTGAAGGTGATGAGCAATGACACAGAGCAAAGAACCACGCAACCACAAACTGTAGCTATTTATAAAGTATTTGGATGAAGTCTCATCTGCTATGCATATGATATGAAAGCAAAAGTAAGCTTTCCAAACTCAGTTGTATCTATGTTTGCACTTTATTTTCTTTCTTTCTTTTTTTTTTTTTTTTAAGCTCCCTGAGATATAGATCTATATCACAAACTGTTACTGCCATTTGCATCGTGGCACTTAAGTCTCAAAACTCTCTTTATTACTTACAAGAAAATCATAGGTTATACAAGCTAACCAAATGCTCAAACATAACCTTCAAGAGACACACTTAAAACAGCAACACTGTAGTTCTCGAGTCCCCTGGACATTCTTCTTTTCAGAAACTGAGGTAATTGTTCATTCTTCCATCATTACTGTGGCATCAGCAACATAATTTTTTATATGTGTGTGGTCAATTATATGCAAGCTTCAGTAATCACTGCTAGCAACAGAAAGAAGACTGGAAAGGATTCACATCGGGGAAATGTCTTATCAGGATCACCTTCTGAATCTGAATTCTATATCCAACACTTCTGAAGACAAATAATATCTTTGTGTTAACCATAGGGTTCTTGAGTTTCATGTAGTAGATTCCACTTTTTTTTTTCCTCATTCAGTATTTTTTTCAAAAAATTCTAGGTTTTAGCCAGCGGACGCAGCTGTAAATACTGCATTGGGAAAATACATCAGAATAACTTCTCCAGCATAGCGAAGATTTCCATTTCCAAGTTTTAAGGAGTCAAATTTCAGCTTCAAAATACCCAAAAATTATATTCTTTAATCACTGCAGAAATATCAAAATATTTAATCATGACCAGAAGATAGTAACCTTCTTTCAAAATAGGACTGTAAATGAATTTCAGCACCTTTTGCAGTACTTTCTTCTGTGGTATTCAAACTGCTGAAACATTATTATTAGTAATATTAATAATTCACACTATGTTATTGCTGAATCTACTTCAAACTTCACCACTAAACCCTCTTCAATTTTTGAATGAAGTCATAGCCTGAGAACTACTTTCTCCCTAAAATAAAAGGTGCTTAAAATATTTTAAAGCTACCAAAAATTGAAGCAATTTCTAGTCCTTGAGAAAAACAAAAATCAAATATTTGTTTATTTTCACTGGCTAGATTCCCTTGCAGAATGCCTGTTGTGTAAATACTGTAGAAACAGCTGGAGGCACAAAAAATGCACACTGAGTATAGAAAAAGTACACAACAGCAGAGCTCAGTGGTGACATTCATCTTCACAAGTATGGGGATGAGTGATAACTCAAACGCAGCACAGCCATTAGCAAGTTATCCTGTCAGTACCTCTCACTACAAGTGCAGACAGATGTCATCAAGGATCAGGCATTACAGATGTTTTATCTTTACTAGGTACAGCATGTTCAATGGAATTTGCATCAAGAAGTTCATCTTGACTAGAGCTTCCTTCTGAATACTGACAAGTAACAAGGCTGTCTCACCTACCTTTCACTCAAAACAATTTTCAGATTCAAGCTTGGCTAGACCTCAGACAATTCACCCAAAGCAACTTGTACCTCATAGCTCATGGTCAGTCCATCATGAAATAACTGATCTCTTTTCACTGTTGTAAAAAAAAGTTTGGCGCTGTGATAAAGCTGCAAGGGAGAACTCGACATACGAAGTTTGCAGGTGGAAGATGAGGATTGAGTAGAGAATACATGAAAAAATAACAGAGATAAATGATGGCAGCATAGAAGGCCACCATGCCCACTGCTGCCTGAGCCCGCAGCCATTTGTTTCCCTGCCAATGCCAACATGTGGAACTAGCTGCAAGCAGCTGGGAAACTTGCCATATCTCTATGGTGCTCTGATGTATTTGCTCAGCAATTATTCCAGCAGTTTCACATGAATATCTAGTATCGGACTGCTTTTATTCAACAAAAGCAAAAATTTAGGCTATGCCCCCAGGTCATGCACAATTATAAACTGGAACAGTACAGGCATATTTAGAAATGTTATTACATGTGCATTAGTGCTAATGCGCACTACTTTTTTTCTTTAAGAAGAGGTTGTGGCACTGCAAGTGGAATCTAGATAGAAAATCCTCTTGTCAATGTCCAAAGACTGGTAAAATAAGTATACTCATCTTACAAGAAGCTCTGAGTACCAATCAAGGCGGTCCTCAATTCATTTATTTTGTCACAGTCTTAATATGAAACAGCTAGGAAAGTCACTTTGCCTTTCTTCCTTGTGTTTCCATCTCCATATAAGCATGGTCTCACGGCTTCTACTGCTAACATCACTAGATTGTTTCACTTGATAATTTATATTCTAATAGGTTACTTCGATGTTATGAAATTAAACAAAATATTAGGTATCTCAAAAAAAAAACCTCCATGACATTTGAAGTACCCCTTTAAAATGATGACACACAGTAAACTAAAGTCTTGAGCTACTGCAGTCGAGCCTTCAGATCTCTATTTCTCAATTTCTCATTCATACCTATGTTGATCCAGAAGTATTTCCTCCTATTTTTTTCCTGTGGAAACTACAAGCGATACAAAGAGCACAATAACACTATTTGATAGAGCAAATTTTTAGCCACAAAACACTATTTTTCAACACAGTCACCATCATTAGCTATGTGTTTTTGCCTTCTATGAGCAGGAGCCTGTGTGCTGTGCTCAGAAAAATCTACACCAGTGGAGGTGATCCACTGTTATTGTTGCTACTGCTGAAACACACCATCCACTGCCTCCCTATGCTCACATACACTGATTGGTCTCCATAAACATTAGGCAAGTGCCAATGAATGTCAGTGGGTGCAACTTCTTCAACATGGAAGAATTCAGTTCCACACCTTTGCTTCATACACACTACCATGTCAGACACCATTGTGTCAGACTACTCCTCTGCTGCCATCTGTTGCACAGCAACACAGTGTAATGAGATACTGCTGGGAAGGTTCAAACCACTACTGCCGTGCCACTAATAGCTGCCTCTGACATAGAGAGCTGACATAATAAAACAGAAGGCATTACTTTCGGAGCAACCCTCATGAAATTAGGATGAACTATCATCCTGACTAGTAGAAGAGTTGGGGAAAAAGAAAACAAAAAGCTGAATTCCCTGCTGCAAGCAAGTCAAATGAGCCAAACCCCTGGCATCTGACTACACATCTTTCATTTCCCCTTTGAGAGCCCAGCTTTGCAGTCACTGGTTTGATTTAAGCATTGCAGAGCCTTCTGCAGCTGAAGAAAACGGGAGCTGTAAACACACAGTATTTCTGTGAATGGAGAAACACAACTGGGAAGAATGAATAGAGGAACCTGGAGCCAGAAGCTCCTGATTCCATTTCAGGCCTGCCACTAGTTTACATGTGACATTCAACAGTCGTTTACTCTCATCATTTTTTTTTTTTCCCACCTGTAAACAGAATGATGACACATTCTCATCTACCAAGGAAGTGACAAAACATGTGCTGGCAGTTTTGAGGCACACAGATAAATGCGACGAACCACTGAAAACATAAATAAAGAAATAAATATTTCTGTGTAAGTTCTGTGGGGATTTTCTGTATGGTACAATACGGCTGGGTACCAAATTCGGCTGAGACAGAAAGAGGACAATCAAATTTTAACTGTTAACACATCATGCTGTAAGGCAATTAAAACTGTATCCCAGAACGGCAGGGCATGTAGGACAGAATAGGATTGGTCATATGATGGTCATTCTGTCATTTCCTAATTTCTTGGTACCGGACTTCCCACTCTTCGAATAAGTTGCATTGAATAGTTCAAGGCAAAAGTGGGCACAATGAGCAGCACTTGCAATTGAGAGGCATTTTTAAGGAAAAGTGACCTAAAACTGTGTTGAGGCAGCCTCCTCAGGAGAAACGTTGGCATAACTTGTTGGGGAGATCTAAAAACAGTCACTTGCAATATCCAAAGGAAAAAGAAAGGAAAAAGTTGGCTGGGACAAGCCATGTTAACAAAGCATGTATCAAATACACACCCAGCTTTGTCAAGAAAAAAAAGTGCCGACCTCCCCACTCTCCAGCGCAGCATTTGGACCACACCCCGAAGGTAGCACGTGTGCTCCGGAGAGTGGCACCTTTCACCACAGACACCGCACTACGCAACTACATGCACCCTCACGGATAGGGCTGCACAGCCCGTGAAGCTAAACCCTCCTTTGCGGAGAGCCCAGACAAAACAAACCCAACCCCAAGCCCTCTCCCGCTATGCCTACCCACCACCTCTCGCCGAGCAGCATCTCGCTCCTCCATGCCCACATCCTCCCTCGCCCCCAGCCACAAGATGGCAGCCGCAGCGGGACGGCCTCGTGCCCCCTCCATCCCGCCGCCCGCTCCGCACTGACCTGTGGGCCGCATCGCGCCGCGCCCGCTGCTCCCTCTTTCCCTCGCCGGGTATATCGCTCTCCTCAGGGCAGAAAGCACTGCCCCTAGTGCCGCGGTCGCCGCTACCGGTCCGGAAGCGTGGGGCCGCCCCCGGCTCCTCCCGGCAGCGGTGCTCCACCGCCCCGGCCCCTACACCGCCCTCGATGAGGGGAAGAGCTGCGGGCCGGATCCCGGTGGGACCGTGGAGGGTACCCCTCGTGAAACCTCCCTCCCGCAGGCAAGCACGGAGAGACCCCCCGGCCTTCAAAGTTGGTTGGGCTCGAGGAGAAAAGAGGCGGGAACCGAACCCTCCCGTGTCCTCGGGGCTTTAGAGCGGGGTTCTGTCATCCCGAGGAGTCCCTGCAGTGTGTGGGAAGTGCCCTGAGGATGGAGAAGTCCCCTCCTCGGGAAGGAGCTCTGGCGTAGCATGGTTATCATCTGCTTTGAACTGTGCCCTGTGTTAACTTCTTGAAATTTGAAGATGAAAAATGTAAAAAGTGAGAGGAAGCACCTTGCCTTCAGATTCAGGCAGGAGCCATTGATGAGTGTGGCACCTTTCAAATCTAAAACAAAGGCTGAGCCCATCTCTGGAGAAGCAGTTCCCTGTACAGTGGGATTATCGGATAGGTGATGGTACCTTCTGGAAGGAAATAGTCATTTTTCAAAGAAAGAAAAAGCTCTGACTGCGCTTCATGCGTGGATATGTGGCTCTCACCCACCCGAACCTCCCTGCGTTCCCCAGGTCCACCAGAACTGTAATGCCCCATGGCTGATTTCAGTGAGCAAAGGTTTTCAGGATCTTCAAAGATGAAGTTGCTCAGTATTGCATTTAGGAATGTGGGTGGACAAAATAAATGCTCAGCATCACCTGAACTGAAGGAAAGGGAGCAGAGTGAATTCAAACAATGTAAGTGAAAGGAACATTCACATCTATGGGCAGTCTTTATAGATGCCTCAGCACACCAAGCCCTCACAGTTTGCTATCAGCCATGAACCACAGATCTACAGAAGGCTGGACTTAGGTGAAAGAACAACTTCAAAGATTTTGTGTGCTGCTGTGAGAGTCCACCTGAAGTATTTGCAAAACTGAACCACTGTGAGCTGTGCCAATTTCTGTCATCACTCAGGTAGGAATTCGGTTTTATTTGGTTGAGCTGTTGTTTGTTGTTTGTTGTTTCAGTTTTTGCTAATGGGTGGGTGCCCTGGCCTGGCCTTGCCTGCCACACAGAGGAATCCACTGTGTACACATGCATGGGGCAAACCCAAATATCAGTCATGCCAGTCTAGATGTGCTTTAGGATGAGCCTGGAATACCTCCCATTGTTATTTTCTGGTCATTTTTTACCTTAGGTTTCACAAACTTAAGTGCTAGTGTCTAGGTGATACTGCATTCCAGGACTGTATATTAGGACACAGGACCCAGCACTAGAGTGTTGGTAGTCTTGAGGCAAGACCAGGATGAACAGGAAAGAAATATAATGAAGGGAGCAATATGTGAAAGATAAAACATTTGGGAATATTGTATCTGATTGTTTTGCCAAAACATTAATGCTTGATGTTCCTAAAAGATGTGTTAGAATTATGTGATTGGATGTGGTTAGAATATTTTAGCAATGTGAGCTGTGACAATGATCACTGCGGAAAGAAGCCTTCATAAAAGGAAATAAAGATTATTAAGTGTGGATATAATTAAATATAAAAATAACTGAAGTGTAACTTGGGATTCTGACGTTGAGTTAAAACAAAAACAAAATGAAGAGTTTTTCCTGGGTATAAGGCTGAGAGAATTGTGATAGTACTACTGTTTGCAAATTGAGAGAAATGTAGGCCCTAAGTCCTAAAAGGGAGGACTTGCTTTACTCAGATTTTAGACAAGACAAATAGCAGAATTCTATTAACTGTAGAAGGATATGCTTTTAACCAAGTCCCAAAGAATGAGGCCCTTCTCTGCTTGGAGGCCTTGTGGAGCACTGTGAATGCACGCTGCATGTACCAACATTTACAATGATATGGGTGTAGCAGAAATGTTAAGTCACAGCTTGAAACAGTGATTGAGCACCTGGTGGGAAGGCAGGGCCAACCCAAGAGAGCTCAGGTGCATGCAGTGTACCTGAGTGATGAAAAGGGGTGGAGCCAGGATCCACCCCTTCCCAGACCTCATTTAAGGGTTGGCAGTGGAGGTATGGGTGTCTTGCTGGAGATTGCTGTCTGCTTGAGGCCTTCTAAGGGTAAGTGGAGTTATACTGGAGGGAGGATAAGCAAAAAGGCATCTATGCTGGAACATGAAAAGCATGATGATAGAATGATGTCAGTGTTGTGCTCGGGTTGTTTGAGTGTCTTCAGTATAAATGTTGAGCTTTGATTTCATTAAACTTACTTTAAGCATTAGCTTATGTCAAAGCATACTAGAGTTGGAGTACTAATTTTGGGACAATCATATTTCTGTACTGTTTTTAGCTTTAATTACTCATGAATCTTCTTAATACTGATTTCTTACAAAACTGTTTTTGTTTTTCTCTTTGTGAATATTCAGCTTTTGTTGGAGTAGTGGCTTCTTGTTGGAATATAATTAATGTTCAATGTATTGCTAGAACAGCTTATTTGCATATATTTTATGTTTGTTTCCTACAAGTCTGTGCTAAGGTTTGAACAACTTTTCTTCTGTTTCAAGAGTTTAAAGTGCTCTTGAAAGACTTATTCACACCCTATGTTAACACTTCATTTTACTTACAGTTTTCATTGTGAATTCTACTGATAGTATCGTTATGGTGTACTATAATATGGGTAGTATTGTTCTCTGATTTCTCATATAGCAGTTGGAAGTATTGCATTTCAGACAATGTGATTTGTTTGGTCAGATGTCAGTGAGAGTAATGTACACACAGTGTTTTTGACTCCTACTGTAGTTGTGTGAGTGTATCTACTTATGCACGCAAATACAAATAGTGTCAAATATTACTGTAGGAAATAAAGTGGATTTAGCTGTGTCCATATTTAGTAGAAGGAGGAGATACAAACCATGTGATTTATTGTTAATAATGGCAAAGTGTTTGGAGGAGATACCAAAGAATTAAGAAAGTGTTAATCAATTTGTATGACAGGTGTCAAGGAAGCAGGGAAATAGTGTTAGGGGACACCGTTTTGTTACTGAAGTTCGCACCTCCTGAAATATTGAAGTAGATCTAAAAGAAATTATGTGAGTCTAAAACAAAAAGCTGTTTACTGTCAGTTAAGGAAAAAAGCAAGTTATATAAGACAAATTGAATAGCTTCTTCTGCTAGTACCATTCTTATTAAATGGTTACTGACGGAGATGAAATAAGTGAATATAAAGTAGGTGGCCTGAAACATAAAAGCACTGCTAGTGTATCGTAAGAATCGTCTTTAATCTCATTGTTGTATCTAAAAAGTCTGTTTCCTCAGCTTTCTTGATGGTCTCAGCAGAGTTTTATGTAATTCTGGAGAAACTTCACATTTGTTATAACACCTATATGGATAAACCTGTTGAGAGACTTTTCAATTGAGAGCAAAACCAAAAACTTCTGAAGTCTTTCTTTTTTCCGTGTCCGTTGAGTATAATTTTATTATGGTGATCTAGGTGTTAGAAGGTGTGTGTGAGGGTTGCACTGAACTTCAAACTTTGTTATAAAAATCTGAGTTTCAAATAACAGTCAACACTTCATTTGTAACTAACTGGATTGATCACATTACGATTAGAAATGAGCACAAATGCAATCTATAACATGAGAATGCCACAATATAATGCTATCCAGCAGGCTACTTTTACATACTTGTGAAGGTAATACATGATGCCTTTTTTCTGTGTCTTTTGGTACTTGCTTTTGGTAAATATGGATTTTTAATGCCTGCCATCACGGTTGTTTTATGTCTTTACTTGAAAATCTGTATCAAAGAACTACAATGCTAATCAGTCATTTGGTACAGCACCCAACAGGATAATCGAGGAAAAAAAAATAGATTGATTTCAACTCAAATCCCATTAAACAGACAAAGGAGTGGCTGATGGGTTGTAAGAAAATCCTGGTCATAAATGAATTGCTGGTTTGTATGCCCCATATGCAACCCACAAATAAAGTGATGACCAGAGGCAGTAAGTGTTCAAGCCTGTTCAGTCCCACCAATAGCAGTATAGTGTGTTTGCTTAACTTCATTCGAGCGTCACTGGATGCATACATACTGTTTTTGGTCTGCTTAGATTTGTTGGTGTCTACGGACATACCTTGCACTGTAACGCTCTTTCTTCTTCTTTGTATCCTACAGAATGTTATTTTCAAACTATCAAAATATCTGCCAGTAAATAATAGTAACTTTGTGAAATACACAGAAGTAGTGTTTAGGTCCTTTTTGCAAAACGGTTATAAAAAATGGTCTGAAAGATAAGGGAAGGGGATACTTGACTTACATGTCTGACATCTTTCAAGAATGCATGTTGAGAACAGGGAAAGGCATATTTAAGACAGCTTTGTAGGGCTGTAGCAACGAATGGAGGTTTAGAACTTGTGAAGCTGTTTACCTTAATGTTTGAGGTTGCAACAAGAGATACCCAGAGTTGCAATGAAACTGGCATGAAGGTGATGCACAGTCTGCAATCAACAGGCAGTGCTCACTTCTTAGTGCTTGAATGGGCCTGGGAGGCTGTGATATCATTTCCCTCTCAGTAGCCGTGTAACCTGATGCAGTTCTGAGACGTGATTTCTTGGATACCATTTGTAATTATTCAGAGCACAATTACTGTAATGGTTTGTTAAAATAGTGTTGAATTACAGCCTTTTCCTGTTAATTTAGTAATGAGCATACCTTTGAGTACAGAATTGTTCTGCTACAGATTATGATTATTATTCTCCAAGTAAGAGGACTGTTTTTCATATATAACTCAACTGAAGCAGTGAGAAGAAGCCAATAACATGTCTGTTAGGGAGTATTCTACGGTAGTGTGAAGCGTTTAGTTCATGGTACAGTTTTCAAAGACAGCTTGGCAGGTGGCAAATGAATTATAAAGAACATTTAGCTGGAATGATCTTATTAACTTTTTAATTGGAGTTGTGCTTTTTAAATTGGTTGTATGAAACACTTCAACAGTGAATAACTCAGTCCTGTTGGAACAGAAGAAAAAGAGCATGTGACCTAAGTTTTTTTGCTAAAATTAGACTATAATTTGCCAATATTTTACTTTTCAACTAACGAGAAAATTTAACAGTTCCTGTTGCTGAAGCCATTTAGGTGCATCGCCAGTTACCTGCAGGTAACTACTTGCAAAGATGCTCCTTTTTCCTATTTGCCTCTGCCTATGGTATTTGCAGAGCCTTTGTTAGGAAGGCTGGTAAATGTGACAAAGTCGCTTTTTGTTCCTCCCTGCCTGGTGCCTTTCACTGGTTTTATTTCAAAGAAGGGCAACTTTGTAGCACTGACCATCTGGCAGAGAGCGGACATGGGACTCCCATGATGAAAACCGTGCGAGATGGTTTAAAATACCCAGTGGTGCAAATGTATGGGGCAGAAACAAAAGTTTAGTAGCAGAGAGAAAAATAATTAGAATCTGTTTACCCACTGGAGTGGATGGCTTGCAAGATCAGGGAATAGTATTACAGAACTCAGGGGTGGATTTGGATTGCTGTATTTCAGAGTTCAGGTAACTGTCTGCTAAATCATGCGTTGTAATAGTCTAAATTTTTATTAAATCTAGACACAGGTGATTATGAAGCACTTAATTGAGGTGTCATCTACTTCACTGTCTCACTGCATACAAGTCGTCATACATCCAGATGCATCACAGATATTAAATGGTTCACAATCTCCTTGCTTACCTGAGGTGGGAAAATACTTCCCACATCTGTTGTAGCTGGATTACCTCTATACTTAAAACACAGTGATTTTTTTTCTCCTAGGTGCACAGGTCATGGGAAAGGTGCATGTCCATAAACAACACACCTGGGTTAGTTCCATGTTGGGTGTGGCAGGGCTGCAGGGAAGTGCAAGGGGTGTGACTTATTTCCTTCTGCACAGATGTGAGTGAGTTTAGGCTGTGGCGGGTGGCTGGGACTCCCTGAAATTACCTTCCAGCACCTGGGGCAGCTGAGAGGGCTCCTTTCATCCCACTGGTGTCTCATCTGCATTGTTTTACTCCTTGTGGCATGTTGGAGTCCAAGGTTTTTGTTTCCCCTGTAGCCTGGTGTTACTGTTTTAGGCTCTGTGGCTTGCTAGAGAAGAAAATACAGCACTGAAAGCAACTGCTAAGAGTTGCTTGTTCAGCATACACAGTATGTGTTTTTTATTTTTTACTTTTTCAAGCACCAATATGTAGGCGATGCTTTGAAAATAGGACAGCATGATGAGAGTGACTGTTAATATTAAACACTTCAAGTAATAGCTTTACATAATGTTGAATTTGAAAAATTGCTTTTTTTCTTCCCGTCTTTCATAAGAATCTTATGCTGTATTAACATGTCTGATTCCATTTAAGTATGGTTTGGAAAAATCCTTATTGTTAAATCATTTTTCTCTTTAATTTTTTTCTTGCATTATGGGTAAATTAGCATGGATCTGAGGAATGATCTGCTCATTTTTAAAAGCCCATCAGAAGGGAGAGCTAGAGAATGGTGCTCAGTGAGGAATGCTTTTGCACATTCAGCCTCTTCTAGCATATAGAACACAGTGGAAGCAGATATTTCTGGGAGCTGTGAAGCTCTGGGTAGCACTGATCCATTTTGTAGGGTATGTAATAACATCTTAATATACTTTCTATTGGAAAATAAAAGCAAGAGCATTTTCTGTCTGAATACATAATGTAGGAATGACTGCTTTTGAGACACCGATACATAAATTATAGATAGACTTTCAGATGCTGCATTATGTATTATTAATTAAAAACTAAAGATCTTCATCTACACCCTAGTTACACGCTGATATCTAGGCCACTGGAGAACATATTATAGTGTTGCAGGCTATGTAACCCAGCCAGAATGCAATAAAATGCTGCTTTTTTTTGTCAGTTATGGGTAGCACATGAAGTGTCCAGAATGTTCTGCTACAGTGGACAGAAGGATTTTTGCTTTATGAGGAGGAGGTGTGAATAGAGATGAAGCTGATGATATATATTTTTTAAAGGAAGAAATGCTTGTATCATGCTTTGTCCAGGTTATATAATTTCCCACACAGCACAGTGTGCTCTAGGAGTGTGCTTGCTCTCTCTCTTCCTTCCCCCCTCCCTTGCCACTCTGTTTATAATAGACTTAAATGTTATTTGCCTGTTACATTCTTTTTTACTTGGAAGTTTAGAGAGTAAATGATGAAGACAATCAAAATTATCTGATATTCTTAGTAGCTGAGCTTCTGAAGTTGAATCAGAGATAAATAACAAAGCATATAATTCTAACAAGCCACGCTCAGTGGCAATTCCTTTCATGTTAAAATAGGAAGTGCCTATCCTATGTGGCTGAGATGTTGGCTTGGAATTAGAGTCACATTAAAGAATGTACTCAGCGTATGTCTGTTGCTTGTGGAGTTGCTTGTAACCTGAAGAGTGTGTGCTACAAATAATCAATATAGTCTCATACCCATTGTATAAGGTAAAATTTAATACAAATATCTAGCATGTTTACAACCACAGCTACCAGAATGTTTGCTCAATTTGGCTTAACACTTAAACAGTTTTAAAACTTCTTTTACATGAAGACCTACAGATGGTTGCGTGTTTGTTGTATGAATCAGCAATAGCTCCTACAGCGCAGTAGGATTTTACAGTTCTTCATTTTTTTGTTGGCAGCATTGTTCATGCTAGGAGCATTATGTGGAAGAGGTTTGAATCTTGTGCGAATGAAAGAATGCTAATGAAGATAAATGCAAGCTACAAATACAAACAAAACAACAGAGCTTCACACATCCTATAGCTCTAACACTGGGGGGGAAAAAAATCATTCTCTAAGAAGTGGGCATCCTTCAAAACCTGTGCAGGTGTGAGGTGTTTGTTTCACACCACAGATACTACCACAGCTTTCTTAAGCAAAATTTCTGAGGAGTCCAGGAGGAACACTGCAGCAAGACTTAGCACTCTGAAGTGTGCACTTAATAAATGAACATAAAAACGGCAGAGAGGAGATCTGGTGACTGCTGGCAGGTCCAATCCTTATTTCCTGTGTATGAAAAGTTCACATTTCTAAAAACCTTTTCTTTAAGGGGCTTCAGATAATCTGCAATGATCTAAATTTTATGCTGTAACAATGGAGGTTTTTCACTTAACTTACAAAGTGGAGGAGAAAAAAAAGTCTTTCTGCAATGTTGGTGATAGCTGAAATGAAGGATGAAGGCTTCAAAAAATCAAAAAAAAAAAAACAACCGGGGGGGGGGGGGGGGGGGGAGGGGAGAGGTGGGAAATATGTATTAGGAAAATCATTATCTTCTAGTACAGCTCACAAGCAAGGCTTTGTGCACAGTGCACCTTGATGTCCTTAAGGATCTCACCCAGGGAACCTGGCCTCAGGAGGTGAGAGTAACATCCATTTATTTTCTTTTAGAGATGAGATAGTGAAGTAGATACCATACACTGATGATACAAGCAAATAACTTCCCATTCTCTTCCCTGGAAGTAGCTTCCTTCCTGAGCTCCTCGTTATATGCAAGCGTCTTGTACATGAATTGGAGTGCACATGCCAAACAGCCCTCAGGTGAATATTTAAATGAGTTTTCTGCTGAATAATCCTTTGCATCTCCTTGCAGAGTAAATAGAAATGAAAGAGTGGGGGGGAGGGGGATTTACAGCTTGATTGTTTTCTTTACTCTAGAGAAAGAGCTGATGCACCAGGTGCTACGGGGGTTCCTACTGATGACTGGAGGGTGTCTGTCCATGCAGCCAGCATAGGGTGATGTAATCCTTCTGTAATGCTACACCAGCGGCCTTTTAATTTTGATCTGCAACGTGTCTGCAGATTTGGCTACTTTGCAGCTGTTAGCAACTAGGCAAAAAATATGAGGATTTCCAGGGCCTGTCTCACTGCAATAGTTGTCTCCATCCCTCAGGTCTCCCTTTGTTTTCCTGCTGCTTCCTTCCCCCACTTCCCACATGAACTATGTCGTGGCCTACTAGCCCAGAGTGGTGGGCTGACCACAGGTATGAGTGTATGAACTGCTTAGGAAAGAGGGCATGATACAGGCTGTATATGTCAAGGTGAAAATGCATGTGGTATTTCAGAGGAAAGAAAAATGCCAACCCTTTTCTATTTCTGTGCTCTGGGAAGCCCACGTCACCAGATGTTGTTCTCCTTTTACCCTTTGCATAATACTTGGGGCACTGTGAGCCTGAGATACTCCACTGAGTCACAGGTCACAGGAAGTGACTTTCATGAAGTACTTTTCATGCGTTGTGTAGCTAAGCACAATGGCATCAAAGTAAATATATATGCATAACATTTTAAAATATGCTAATCTGAAGACTTCTGGAAACATGTCTAAAGTTAGTGTACTTAGAAGTAGAAACTTTCACAGTGAGGTTGAATCTGTGATATTGAGCTTAGGAGGAGACCGCAGGTATGGATGGTAGCAGGTACCCTTCACCTTTATTTTGAGCAATTAGGGACAATGCACTGGCCTGGATGCAGAAGAAGTTGAATTCAAAGTTACAGTCCCTTCCTTTTCTGCTTCCCTGTGCTTCAGGACAGAATAGAAAGTAACTTTTGTCCTCTCCCAGCTTATAGGGAGGCACATAAGTACTCTTGCATATAAGAGCAATGGATACATGTTTCTCACTCACATACTTTAGTATCCTACAATCCTGCAGGTGTGAAATTAAAGGATTTAGACAGTGGTGACTCTTCCATCGTATTCCTACACCTTGGAATAAATAGTCTTGGTTTTTTGTTAGTACACTGCAATTCTTTAGGGCTTGACTTTTGCATATGCTGTTTCAAAGCAGGCTTTTGGAAATGGCTGTTATGGCAGCAGGATGCTGAGTGGTGTGTGGGTTGTGTGAAAGTGGCTCAGATGTGAAACTCCAGCATTGTGGCTCACAGGGATTACTGAACACCAAACGAGTAATGCAATAAAAGCTGCAAATTGAAGGCAGTGACACATTGACTTCTATGGTGCAGAAACAAGCCCTATTCTGAGCCTTTTTGCCCATTACATTGTATGCAGCATGGAAGAAGAGGTGTAATGTTCAGCAACTGCATACAATGTCTGAAATCTCAAGAATAGAGCCAAATTTTTTTTGTCATCAAAATTAAAATTACGATGTATGCAAGAGCCATTAGTCATATTTTTTTATCTGATTGTGGTGAGGGCTGCTTTAAGAGTAAGAATGCTTGATGTTGAGACAGACAGCCTGAGGAAAGGCTATGGCGCAACATCTATTTCCTAGAACTTAATGAAAACATAGAAATGAAAGGTTTAGCTTCAAAGAGCCAAGCAGTAGTAAACCCCAAAGCAGTGGTGTACTGTGTTCCAGAAAGCTGTTCTTTCTGGAATTTTGTATGATTTATTATTATTCTTCTTTCGAAGCCAATGGACTAACCAAGTCCATTGGAAGCAGTGGAAAGATTCTCATCATATTGGATATATGGATATTGGGTTGGTCTTTTAGTCCCTGTAGCTAGCTTTTGATGTGGAAGGATGTAAAATTAAATGTAAAAAATATTAAATATATTTACATACATGCTTTTGAAGTGTTTATACATATATATATATATATCTATAGATCCATGTGTATGTGTATATATAAACCCCCTTATAATGTTTCTGAAACAGTTGGGTAGAATGAGTAATACTTGCTGGTTAGTCGATGTCATGGCAGTCACTTGTTATGCTTTAATTGCAGTGCTGTTTGTTAATAACTTGATACACATCATGCTAATTAAATCCGTGTCACACCACGTGTACTACATACTTCATATCTAGGCCTCGCATATTTAGGTAAAAACTTGAATGTATTGTAGAGCCTTGTAACAAACTGTTTTCTTCCCCTGTCTTTAACTACAATCAAGGCACCCCAGATTAGAAATATATATTACAGTAGTTCTTGTTTGGTTTGGTTAATTTGATTGGCCTCTTCTAAGGAGGTCTGTATATTTATTTAGTCCTGGTAAATGTAGAAATACATAGATGTATGTGTAAGTGTGGATACTGCACACAGGATTTTGTTACAAATACTGATTGTATGTCTCTTTCCTGTTTATTCTCTACAGATTGAAGAGGAAAATAGTTTTGGGCTAAGCAGTTAGTTATGTATATGGTAGACGATTATGTTTAAGTAGAGATCTAAAAATGAAAATGCAGGAACACTATAAATATTGCCCACATTTTTAAGTGAATAGACATAGCACTCCTTCCCACAACCAAAGCTGCCACTTTATATTTGGAAAAGGAAAGTGATACCTTTACGGAGCACACACATGCATCTCCTTTGCTGAGTTACATCCTTATTCAGTGTAGACCGTATTCACTTTCAATGTCAATTCAACTGTAGGGAAAAACTCCTGTATTTTTTAAATACAGCAGGCCTGTTCCCACTATTAGTATGCTGCAATGAAACCCAGAAGATGCTCCTGTCAAGAAAGCATTGCACCTCAGTTGGACATTCTTATGTAAACACCAAAAATACACACAAATACAGTTTGATATTAAAGCATAGCAACTCATTGAACTGTTTAGGTCACAAGTGGTGCAAAGGTTTTACCTCATTCATGGTGTTATAAACTCCTTCAGAAACACCAAGCTGAGTCCTGAGCTACCAGTACAATTGGTAATGGGCTGTGGGCCTCAGGAGACAATCTGATTATTCAGGCAGCGCAGATGCCAAAGAATATTAAATTGAAGCTCCAAATTAATAAGTTTTTCAATTAATTTCTTGCTTTTTTTTTACCTACTTGAAAAGTGTTGCTATTTAAGGTAGTTGGTACAGAACCTCATCTGAATTGTACAATAGGTGGGATGCTATGAGGCAACATTCCAGAGTCTTGCTTAGCATAGGGCAGAGTACAAAAGATCCTGTAATGTAATAAATATACAATGAAGAATCTGGATGGAGAGATACCAACTCTTCACTGCAAAGTGTCCATGATATCAGATCGCAAATGCATAGGCTTGTACTCAAGTGACTTACAATACCTTTACAATACCTTCTTTCATCATCACTGCTTTCTGAGTGTTCTTATTACTGGGCTTAGGAATGAGCTGAAAGTACTGCATATTCCTCTGAATCAAGTCTTTAGTTTCACCTGAATGATGTAAGGTCTTCAGATGTAGCAGCTGAAATGCTCAGTGCCAAGTCTCTGCCTGCATTCTTTGGCTTTCTGTAAAGTTTTTGAGTGCTTTTCTTCCATTTGGCCTACTTGAAATAACCATCCGAAGAGTTAGAAGGAGAAAGCCTAAGAAATCCTTGATGTAACATCACCCTTCTGAAGCTCCAAATCTAGCACTGTTTTGGGTAAAACTTGATGCATGAATCCATCAGGTCTGTTTCTATCAGCCTTGCATCACCACTTTTGATGATGAAACCTGAAAATCACTAGAAAACCAAACAGGCGGAGGGAAAACCACAGCAACGTGTAGCCCTAAAGAATCACTCAAGATGTAAGGTGTATAAGAACCCTTTGATTCTTTCTAGATACTTTCTAATCTTCAACATTCTCAGATGCAAGTCAGAACTACATTATCTGGAAATTTCAGTTTCTTTAGAAGTGAAAACTAAAATTTTCTTGCAATATACTGGCTGCAGCATCTGGACTTTTTGAAAAATATCAAATGCTATCAGACTTTCCAATAAAGTAGCAAATTGGCTGAGTTGCAGAGGCAATTAAACAGAGACTGATCCAGTTACTGCACTGTGGATGTCCTGTAGATAGGATAGAGGGAATATAGGTCATTTTTTTAATAGAAGATTCTTAGCTCTCTGTACTGCTCCTTTTGCCAATCTATGTTGTTGTAGGTGGTGAGAAGAGGAAGAGAGATGCTTGAAATTATAGTATCCTAACAGATTGAAACTCCTAACTGGCAAACTAGTCCATTCATAGTGGCTATTTCTTCAAAAGTGTAGAAACGAGAAACTAAACCTTTCAATTTGTTATAACCTGTGGCAATTTTTCCAATTACATGAGACATTTATGGTGTGGAATGACACTGGGAAAGTTATATAAAGGATATGAGCACTTATCAAAATAGTGCAAGCAAGGACAATTTTATAGTAGCCTACCAGTAGCTGGAATGAAAGGTGTAAGTGAAACAAGTTGACTTTAAGGTGTCTCAGTACTTTCATCCCAACTAAATATCGTGTTCTAGACAAACATTTTTTGATTCCTGTTGCACATAGGATGGTTATTGGATTGAGCAGAAATCAGCCTGGCAATTGGTCTCTGATGAGCTTAATTGCCCTTTCCAACAAGGAGGGAAGTAGGACGTAGCTGTGTGTTCATGTTGCATCTATTACAGTCAGGAAGCATAACCATATTGGCACTGATGTAACCTGAGAAGCCAGCAGGCCTCTCTAATGAGGTGTCAGAAGCAAATTATTTCACTGGCAGAAGTTTCACTGGTGTTGAATGCAGCCATCTCATGTACACATTGGCCATTTTGTTTCCTTTTTCGCAGTTGCTCTTAGTGTCTGGTATCTAGAGTACATGGATTCAGCTCCTCGATCCCTCTGCCATTTCCTTCTCTTTCCCTTCCATTCTCAGTCTCTCCTGCCTTTTCCCCACTTTCCTTTTAATTTCCAGGTTTTGTAGGAAAATGCATAGACACCACAACAACAGCAATATTATTAGAGAGATGTTATGTTGACCTTTTTGCAATAAAATCAACAGAGGAAACATCTAATTTCTTCTGAAGGACTGTTCTATAGATCTTACCACCTTGTTGAACATCACCTCAGCATTTTATGGTTTTGAGAACGAATCACTCTTTGCATTTAGAATGTTGTGACCATGAGTACAGGGTATCAGAAAGCACAGTGGTGGTCTTCAGAGAAGCAAATCTAATGATCAGTAGGTGAAAACTGCAAATGTGTTCTCAAGGCACGTTCAGTTCTCTTATTTTTAGAATCCTCAGCAGTATATTATTTGTCATACATGAAGACATTTGTTGAAGTATTACCAAATATTTGGAGAAGTACAAGTTCAGAAGATCTGTTGCTTAATTGCTTATTAATTTTAACAATATTTTTCTAGAGTTTTGTGAAAATGAGAGAATTCCTTTTCTGAAATGATGTGCTCTAGGCAGATTAGGCCCCACAGACAGAATAGAAATGGGAAAGTGATGGAATTTAAGTTATTTTTTGCTTTTCTGTTTTATTCTTGTTTTGCCTGGAACTTATGTAGCTGGTGGTTTACTGTCCACTGACTTATTTTTACTGCAACATTGTCCAATGTAGTCTTTCATTTTTAATATCTTCATATCTTTTCTACACCGAAGCATCAAGCTAACGTTGCATTAATCCTGGTTTCTATGTGAAACGTTTCTGTGATATCTGATAAAGACTTCATTTATCCTCTTTAGTTCCTGTATAAATAACAGTCATTTTTTTTCCTCTGTCAATCTTACGGTCCTTCTGCAATTTTTGAAGCCGTGCAGGCTCCCTCTGGTGGTCTGCTGCCACTGGCAAGTGCAGAAATGTTTTCAGTACAATGGAGACAGGATGCAGGAGTTTAACTGGCAGATTACTACTTACATTTTGCTTTTTATTTATGTGACTTATCGTTGACAATATCAAGTAATATAAACATCAAAACATAATTAAGTATACCTAAATGTAAAAGGATAAAACAAAATTTGTTGTGAAATTCTAACAGTCTTTTAATAAAGACTACTGTTATGTAATTTAAAAATATTTTGGCATCGTAGTTATTAACCTGCAAACAAAGCACTGTTTCTTTCTCTCAAAGTCTACAAGATAAGGAAAGTTCTGTTTATCATCAGGCACTGATAGCAGGGCTGAAAAGGAAAGAATCATCTCTTCACCATTTCGTGTTTCCATCTTTCCAGATGCTGTTCTTACTTCTGTTCCATTTCCTATTTAGTCTTGCAAAAGTGGAATGTTTAGTGCTTTTTGTCATTTAGTCTTCATATCAGCAGATCTGAGCTTTTGTCTCTGCTGCTACACTGCAGCTTTGTAGGCCCCAAACAAATGTTTTTCCTCTTTCTTTAGAAGTGTGAGTGGGAACCATGGTGACCTGTCAGTTGTCTTTATCAGCACAGCAAACTTAACACTTCACAAAGCCGAGCTCAGCTGTGTTGCCTCTTTATCTTATAAATATATCAGGCTTTGTTTATTAAGAGGTATCTTGAATGCTTTTGTTTCTACAAGGCAGTTGTCAATATTTATTATTTTTATCTATGCAAGTTTTAACAGCACAGTTCAAAGACTGAATGTGAAATACAAGCTATTTCTTCTGTTAATTTTTAGGCTAATGCACAGCCAACTCAAATCAGTAAGAGCCATGTTCTTCATCTGAAGTAAATTATACTCCTAGTTTACCTGTATTCAGAACACAAAACACAAAATCACCTCTCTTTGTGGCCTGAGCTGGCCAAGTGCACCTCAGAACAGACCTTCCCACAGAAAAGATGTTTTTAGTAGACTCTCATCAGAACAATACCACTCATGACCAAGCTATGGAGACAAGTCTGAAGGGACTGGATGGCAGAAGCTCTGACCGTAAGCTCTCTCTATAGTATCCCAGTTTCAAGCCAAGAGCCATGTTATTCATGGCATACTCAATAGTTACTGTGTTTTTCAAATACAGGTTATGATGTCTTCAGGAGTAGGCTGTATTACCAAAGAGACTGTGGGCATGCGGTGCCAAGATGGACACAAGCTCTAGCCATTTGCCATTTATTTTCTTGGTGTATGGCTGGCACTGGCATGTGTATGGCTGATACGGGCTGCAATACCACGCTTTGTTCTGAGACAGTTGAAGAGAGAGAACAGTCAGAGTCACCCACCACCTTGTGATCCATTGTGAGCAAGAAAATGAGTCCTGTGTGTCCTCTGCATGCTGAGACATAGCTGGGGTCAAGCAGGGAGATTAAGTGCAATAGTTCAGCAGCAGGCCTATCATTTATGTATATGATCAGGGACTTAGGGCTTAGATGCACTAAGGTGGAATGATTTCTTCCATTCTGCATCCCCTTCAAACTAATATACTTGGCAGACGAGGGCTTTTTGATACCTCTCTGGATCTGGCATAACCTGACCTTACAGGCAGTAGAGTAATTGTACTATGCTGCAAAGGGAACGGTGCACGCTATATGGGAAGGCAAATTCTGCTGACTGTGCACATACTGCTACTGGTTTGGCCACTGTACTCCTTAGACAGGAGGTAAGATTGAAGGAGATATTAGATGTGCCATATAGGAGAGAAAAAGACAAAAATTAAGGGCTGATTTCTTCTTTTTGTGATTATCTAGTTTAGGGCATATAACTCCTAATTTATTCCATTATATCACATGAGCGTTCTGAAAGCACCTTTTCCTGTGGTGAAGTTGATATTTCACTGAAATGATCACAAAAATCCTGATAGTGGTTAATTAAACTGATGTGAGGACTGATGATAAACCAGACTGAGAAATCCTGAGGTTTTCTGAAGCATTCTTGAAAAGAATTCTCAAGAAAAGTACCTGATAGGATATATATTACATAGTATTTGAGTATGTACATATTGTACTGTTTCTGTAATGTGTATAGGTATATTTTATGGGAATTCTGCTTAGCTTCTAAACTCTATTGTGAATCAAGCAGGGAGAATTATACAACTAGAATTATACTGTTTTAGAAATCTGATTCATATTTTAAAATGGGAAGTAATTCTTCAGTTTGCAAGGAACAGATATGAATATTGCTAAAGATCCTGAAGTATGTTGGCTGAGAAATGTTTGTTTCTGAGCACATTAAATGGTCCCTGGTCAGTTTCCTGAGTACAATTAAAAAGATGGCTTTAGGAAGCCAATAAATCTCCATCATTTCCAGCCATAACAAAAATAAAGGAAAAACTTCTAATCCTCTCCTATCCTTGAAACAAAAGTGGCAACAGCTGTTGTGGCAAAAGATCATTCTTGGCATCCATCAGCATGTTCCTATACGCACTGGAAGACTGGGAACATCCTCAGCTTCCTTAATAAGATTTGCATTTTCACAGTGATGGATACCCAAAAGTCTTTCAAAAAGTTTTTGGGGAAAAATAAAATCTGATGTATTTACTTTTCAAAAGGTTTGAAAAAAACAGTGTATGAACTCTGGAAAACTGCTGAGCTATGGACCACCTGTATTTCTGTTTGTAGCTCCTAGGTCCACAAAATCTCATCTCCTAGGAAAATGAGCTGGTTTGCTGCAACTAAGCTGCTAGAATCTGAATATGATCCACAAACCTTAGTTCAGAAGTGAACATAGTGGACCTTAATGTCTCTCCCACATGCCGACAGTAAGAAGGGATCTGACGATAAGACGGATTGTTTATGAAAGTGAGTGCTATCAGTTCCAGCTCAGCTAGGTACAGTAACTTATTTTACTTCTCTTGCAACAGGAATCAAACTTGAATCAGAGCCCAGGTAGAGTGGGCATGATTATCCTTTGATAATCTAATACAAATATAATTCTCAGTGGAGATTAAAAATATCTGTAAACAATTTATGGTGAGGAAACCTCTCCTCTTATCTAAACTATATAAAAACCTTTTCTGTGTGTGGCCGTAGCTATTCACTCTGTGAACAGAGATGTAGAAAGAAGAAAGTAGGGGAAGTCGCATCAAAAGCATCAGGAACAGCAGGAGAACTGAGACAGTTTTGAAGCTAGTTTCATATACTTATTTCTTTTTTAATTACTTTCATCTTTTGAAAGGTCCATGTTATGCACTGAGGAACTAGAAGACAGTCATATTACTGCATGAATTTAGCAACTGTACTGGAACTGAAGTAGATAAATACAATTATTGCATGCAGACTTTATTAACAGAAGAGCAAGAAAAAGTAGATTTTAATATATTTTTATTAGAACATTAGGTATTGTGTTTTATGATATGTCGCAAAAGATAATTTTTTTCTGTCTCTACTTCTATGATCAGTCACCAATATGGGCTTTTTGGGAATATAAGAGCAGGGATGAGAAAGAGATACAAACGTTATGCTGTACTTGTCCAGAAGTATTTTCCAAGTCGGTGTAGTTGAGCAGCATCATGTAGCTGTAGGTGGCGCATGGAAAAACACCTGTGATTGCTGCATAGTCTCTGGATTGGCCTGGGAGGATGCTTGGTTGAGTAGATTTCAGTTGAGGCTATTTCTGTGGTGGGACTGAATTTATGTGTATATACACCAGATGTACATCATTTACCAAAAATAATTGCTGTCAGAGTGCTTTGCTGCTTGTTAGCTCTGCTCTATCCAGGATTTCATCCTTCCCTGAATGAACACTCTATGACAGGAAGAGAAAGATGTCAGCTATTAGGTAGAGCACTGTTTATTACAGGCAAAGGAGCAGAAAGGTCTCTAGGTCCTCTGCCCAAAATTCTGTATTGTCCCATAGATATTTAACTGACAACTACAGAATTTGAGTAGAGACTGGGCTTGTAATTGCTGCAGAATTGCATTTGTTCCTCGTTCTCTTTCTCTCTGTATTGTAGAGATGTGGCACTATGAAGAAAGCAGTCAGTGGCACAAGGGCCAGGAGGTGTCAGTGGCACAGTGGTCAGAATACTTATAGGATATGGGGCATCTGATAAGCATTCCAGAAACTTTCATTAGCACTTACGTAAAAAAATGTAGGAGACAATCACTGAATTTCTGACCCATGGTGAGACAAAGGTGAGAGAGAAGTATGCACCATTCAGTGAGGATAGGCTTTGGAGATAGACTTTCTTAAAGGAGAGCTTTTGGCACTGGCAACCCTTAAAAGTCAAAAGCTCTGTAGTTTGTTGACAGGGAGGTTTCAGGACTGCGGTTTTGGTCATAAGCTCCTAAATTCTGTTTACAGGCACCTTAGATGACTTAATCTCTTTAGGGATATAAACCCTTTTCTCCTTTGGTTTCCTGTGATGTCTACCCTTTCCTTCTATCCTGAAAGAGACATCGTTAACTCCCTGCTAAACTCCTAGTTGTGGCAGCAGGGACAGTAAGTATCCACGCAGTCTTAAAGAAATGTAACATAAAAGCTCTCTGATTATGACTTTTGTGCACAGTAGGCAGTTTAATTTTTTGAATGATGTACCCTCAGAGTGTGTTGTTTTAAGCAATGGACTTGCAGTAATGCCAATAAAAGCCTAGAACTTTGAGCAGAAGTATCATGTAGACAGTACGTTGTCAGGACTCATCATAATGGCCTGGCACTACACTTCATACAGAAATTAATAATCATTATTGAGAATTTTTACCCCACTGCACTGATACGAAGGCATTTCTGCATCAGCTGAAAAAACTCTGGTTTTCAGACAGTAAGCAGTGAGTGAAAGAATATAACCATTCAAGAGATTTTTAGGTCATTCCAAGGACCAGTAAATCACACCTGATGGGTCATGTGGATTTCTTACTAGAATCACAACCTTTTTCACTTTATATAAATCTGCTAACCACATGATTCCTGGCCAAAGCAACAGAGAATGCATGAGCCAAGCTTAACAAGCAGAAGTTATGAAGGATCCAGTTTCTTTCTTTAGAAAATAAATGAATAAGCCAAGAAGAAACTCAGGAGGTCACAGGAGAGCAGATCCTGCAGGGAGAGTTACCACCTGTCAGCAGATGTCCTGGTTCCCTGTTAGAAGTCATAGTATATGTGCAAGATCAGCATTGGTAAGCTAGCCTGAAGACAACTTTGTTCTGTCAGTAATTAGATCACTTGATTAGCACAAGTAATTTAGTAAGAGTACTTAAAATGATTAAGTAAACACTAAGAGAAGCCTTGGATCAGAAGAAAATCAAAGCAAGGTGAAATGGTGCTTTTATGCATTTTTTTACACAAAGTACTAAAGGTGTGTTTGCCTGCAAGGTGTGCTCTATGGAGCATGCTCACTCTGGAGGTTAAATAAATTACAGAGAGGGAATAATACTGCAGGGAGTAGAGTCTTTTCTCCAGAGGACAAAGGAGGAGGTAAGGACAAAATAGGGTTTCTGAAGTGGCATAAAATAGGTTTTTTTATTGAGAAATAAAAACCAAAATTCTGACAATACCTCAGGCTGATGTATGAATTTGTGACTGTTCACAGCTTGTACAAGAGACAGCAGCATGAGCTGGCAAGAAAAGGAAAGCTTTCTGTGAAAAGGATGCCTTCCTGGGCCTGCTCAGCATCCATTATTAAACTGGAAGCAGTAAGGGTGGCAAAATCCTGCTGCATGTGGGGAAGGGTTTGTAAGCCTGGTTATTTTAGTGCTGCTTTGCAATGGCTGCCTTTTCTCTTGTTTGGCAGCAGGGGAATTGATGGGAGTCTGGGAGAAGATCTCCCCTTGCTTTAAGGAAATAAGGATTGAGAGTTTGCACCCCTGGTGGCTGGCATAAAGGTGATCCTACCATTGTCCATACAGAGAGCAGCCTGTAGGGTAGACAGAAATATCAAGAAGGGTCCAGATTATGTGAGAGTAATTCCATTCATCATGGTTATTCATTTAGGGTAGTTCTTTGGCCAGAATTGGTAGTTAAATTTCTAGTTTTGTGAAGTTAATTATGTATGGAAACTGTTGAATCATGGCCTGAACCTCTGATTGACCACCTGAGGCAAGCACTGGGTCAGCTGCAGGAGCACATGTGAAGGCAATTCAGCTGTGTGACTGAAAGGGGTGGAGCTAGGCTGCACCTCTCCTGGACCCCATTTAAGGGCTGACTACTACTGAGGAAGGATCTCTTCCTGGAGATCACTCCTCATGGAGTTTTTGTGAGCCTACAACACTGGTGAGCACCTTTCATTTATATCTGATAATCTTTTCCACCGCAGTAATCTTACCAGCCTAACTCCTCTGTATACTGTATAACGTCTGTATACTTATTTACTGTACAATTTAAATGGTAGCCCAACTAGGCCCTGTTATCCTTGTCTTCCAGCTGTCTTTGGCACAAAGAGACTTGTGATATTTATTTGTTCCATTCATGGTAAACATACTTCACTCTTAGTGCAGTTGGGCAATTCCAGTTGAAGGCACTGAGCCCTCTCTGCAGCACAGCAAAATGTATAGAGACAGCTGGTACCAGGCAGCCCATTAGGGCCTGTCACACAACCCTTTTCATGCACTGCAGAATCCTCCCATCTTGCATCATTTTAGATATGCTAGCATGCAGTGCACAATTTCATTCTGTTAAAGATCAGAAAGGAATAGTTCTTAACATATAGCTTTAAATGTCTTTGTTAATACTTCACAAAAAGCAAGTAAAGAGATAAAGAGTAAGTTGAGCTAGAGAGAACTTCATGTTGTGTTATTAAAAAGAATCTTTTCTACAAACTGGTAATAAGATAGGGTAATTTACCATTCATTGTTAGGCCAAAAAGAACTGCTATTATAATAAACTTTATAAAGTGGTCCTACTGGAATTCAGCCACTACCTTAATTAACAAACTCATCATATGTTTTGGTCATTTATGTCTGCTTTATAGATAAGGAAAATGGGTTTCATATCAAGTTGCATAACTGATGTTTTTTTTGGCATAATGATTTGTAGCAGGTAGCTCCAGTCTGTTACTACTGTAAATCACATCGTTTCATCTTGCATACCTCTTGTTGTTGATGACTGTTTTTGGGCTGGGATTTTGGTGGTGCTGGGTGTTTTTCTTCGGTTGGGGGGTGATGGTGGTTGGGTGGTGGTTGTTTGTTGTTTTTGCTAACTGATTTCTGAAACATCACATCCGGGAGGGCAGAAAATAATAATGCAAGTGCTTATGACTACAAAGTATTGTTATTGAACTTGAACGAGAAAATCACATATACTTAAGCCAAACAGTAACTACAGTTTGCAAAACTAGGACAAGAATTCTTAAGGAAGTTTGTAAAAGGCCCAGTTCACTCGTATGAGTTTATAAATACATCCTGCTCTGAGGTCAGGCTGTCTGCAGACAGAGATTACTCAAAACCTGCAATATTTGGAAGACATTTTGTTGTTCTCTAATGCCCTGTGGCTTTCAGGAGTCTAGTAACAATACCAGTTGTAGATAAACATAGTACTGCTTATACAGTATTAATGAGTAAGTGCATTTCAAATAAATACCCCAATTTTATTGTGCACATAAAAATTAGACTTGTAAAAGCTACAGTTAGGTTCATGAATTTAGATGCAAAGCAGAACCATGATCTTGCTGAAGAATCAGTCAGGCCAAATAGCTTTACAGACAATATGCATGCGAAAATCTGAGAAACTCTCCAAGGTGTGATAGTTTATTGGAGGCTTGAACATGACCTATTTCAATCTCTGCAATTTAAAGCAATTGAGGCTGGCTGAGGCTAGTGGAAGATCAGTGTTTCTCAAATGAGAGCATCTCCAGAGATGGTGAGACCAACAGAAAAAAGCAGACCTATAAGCCAGTGGCTGTCAGGCTGCAAAAAGTTTCTTACTAAGGTCATTTCCATTTTTGTCTGTCTGTCCTCCCTCACTTTACATTGGGCTTTTCTGTTGGAAAAGCCCCTCGCAGCTTATCTGTCCTGGATGTAGACAGTTAGTATTAGACTGTATGCGTTTGCTGTACGTCTGTGTTCAAAAGTAAGTGTGGGGATGTGACAACAGATAGAACATAGACGTGTCAGCATGTATGGCCTTTGAAGGAAAGGTAGTTTTCTTGAGGTGCAAGACAAAAATGTGGCATTAACACTGTGCGCGCTCTAGGCAAGTTGACTATTGTTTATTTGTTTCTTCTACTGGAGGAGAGATACAATACAGGAAAACAAGAAGTTTTCCCAAGCAACTATGCCTCCAGAGAAAAGTTTTGGCTTGATCTCTTGCTTGTGGATTTAGCTGTAGGTAACCAAATGATATAACTGGTAGGAAGTCTTCCTTGTGCTCTCCAGTGGGAGTCCTGTTGATGGTAGCAGCTGTGTGGATTCTGGAGGCAATCCTCAAAGTTCTCTTGAGGGCAGTGATGGCAACTCAGATCAGGCTTGTGCAAGCAGGCTGCCTGAGCCATTGTGGGATCTGGGAAGGATAGGTTTTCCATTTTATTCCATTGTTGATGCTCAGATGGACCCATGGGCTCGTAGAGCTCCATGATCAGAGGGAAATACAAGCTCTAATGCACTGTTTTCCTGCACTCTTAGTCAGCCTTACTGATTTGCTTTAATTAAAGAAAACTCTCACCTGTAGCACTGTTACAATATAAGAGATAGAAACCCTAAAGTGTTTACATTGTGAGTTAAGTATTTGGGACAAACATGATTGTATGCTGAAATACTGAATATTTGCTAGGTGAAACAGAGAGAACTGAGGATTATTGGAATAAGAGAGAAATTTCCTGCTTTTAATTGTACTGCTGCTACTGAGATAGCAGCCCAGGAAGAATTCTTTGACTTTCAAGACTGAGTATATTTCTAGATTAAGTGTTGAACTGTAATGAAAGAAACTCCACGCTCTATCATTGTAAACTGAGTGAGGGCAGGCTATTGTACATCAGTTGCAGGTATTTTTGTGCTGCTTGATGAGTTGGGTGAGGAGCAGCTTCTTTAGAGGCTGTGACTTTGAATACATGGTGTTGGTAAGGATATGTTGGTAATAGCAAGTAAAATCCTCTTCAGTCTACTAAGCTAGTCTTTTCAAATGCAATTTAAATTCCTAAGCTAGAGTATCTAGTTGTATGACTGTACTGTCACACCAGTAAAACTATTGGGCTTCAGTAACTCACGTCGCATGTGGAAGATTAGTTATTTACTGCCAAGCAGGTTGCCAGGCATGCTGATTTAGGGTTCTGGTTTCCCATGTACTGGCAGACAATAGAATCTCAAATCTCCCTGTTAATCTTTAAATAAGTTGACTGTGGCTGGGTTGTCTCAAACTGCCTCTAGTCCTTACATGAGAAAGGACAAAACTCACCAGTGGAGTGAAACAGGGATTTGTGTGTATTGGGGTGGTTTCTGCAGGAGATGTGATGGCTTTCTGGGTTACCTGCAGTGCAAATGCTTGGCTTCTCTAACAACCTACTCATCCTAGTGAGCTATACTGAAAACAGAAGAAAAAAGAATTCTTGTGGAAAACATTCTGGTTTCAGCTGCCTATTAATTGCTGAAAAAAAATGAAGAGACTGTGTGGAAGACCTCATTTGATGTGAATTCTAACAAATATGGTTTGCCACCACAGGAAAACACTTTAAATGCCTCAAAATTTAAGTAATTTATGTATGTGCACATATTTAAACAAAGGTATCCATTGCCATTTTATATATCTAGGTGAAATACAGTTACCTTGCAAACTCTATGGAGGGCTCTGTGCCCTTCTAGAATCTCAGCTAGAGGCTAGGGAGAATGGATATCCTAAAGCAACTGATGTGGCAAAAGTTATCTTAATATAGATCCTTAAACCTCACCCTAGTGATTGGGAAACTTAACTAAATCAACCAAATGATGAACACAACACTATTTGTTACTTGCCTTGTGAAATGTGTTTTCCAGTGCCCTCCCATTTCCTGATGTGGTTTTTTGTTGTTGTTGTTGTTTTGTTTTTAGAATTAGCAGTAGCATGTAAAACTAGCTCTTTGGTTTATGGCCATCCCCTCTTTGACTCTGTTAGGATGAGAATTGGCAAGTTCTCAAAGGTATCTTATCACTCAGCAGATGATGATTTCTGAGCTTCTTTACAGTCAGTGCAGAAATACACGGGAAATACTGGAGCTCTGTGAGAAATGTGCTCTGCTGTGCTTCCTTTGGAAAATGGTTCTTGCACCATGCAACCAAGAAGACAGAGGGCTGGAAAGGGATGGTGGGATTGAGTTTGCTAGCCCCTGGTGCTATATGCGTGTCAACGGTTTAAGGGCTGGGCTGGCCTGGTTCCGTGACTAGTGGGACAGAGGGATTTCGCAAAATCTGCTCCTCCAGGAAGGGAAGCAGGGGACCCCAAAATAATTAAAAAACAGGGGCAATGATCTGAGGAGAAACAAGCTAATTTGCTAAATATAGTATCGAAATGTAAGATAACACACTATAATACAATATGAATCAACAATAATTGAGAGAAAGATTGTCCAAGAGCCAAAGGCCTTACACTAATACTGAAGCCTTGTGTGCAGTTGGGAGCAGCAGTAGCAGTGACAGGGAACACAGCGAGATGAGAAGAGGGATGAGTCAGATGACCTGCACCCTTACATCTGTTCCCTTGAGCAGGAGTGATAACAGTACTCGAAAAGGCTCTTCGGGACTGTAGTTCTTCTCTTCTGGACAGGTACCTGGAACTAAAGCATTTGCTCCTTAACTCCCAGTACACTGCATGATGTTGTGATGTGGAATACTGATAACCAAAAATCATAAAACCATGGCATTTAGACTGGAGGTTCTCCTTCTCGGCTTGGAGACTTTCTTTCTCAGCTCGGAGACACTTTTGCCAGGTTTTGAGACTCTCACTCCTAGCTAGGAGGCTCTCTTGCTCAGCCAGGAAATTCTCCTTCTCGACTTGGAGATTCTCCTTCTCAGCTTGAAGACTCTCTCACTCATCCCGGAGATTCCCCTTGTCAAAAACTTCCCTTTCTGTGTTGCCCCACACAATAATATCATCAATGTGCTGTAAGTGCTCAGGAGCACCTCCCTGTTCCAGTGCAGCTTGAATCAACCCATGGCAAATTGTTGAGCTGTGTTTCCACCCCTGGGGCAAACGATTCCAGGTATACTGGAACAGGGAGGTGCTCTTGAGCACTTACAGTACATTGATGATATTATTGTGTGGGGCAACACAGAAAGGGAAGTCTTTGAGAAACCATAACAATGCACTAATCCATAAATTAGAGAAATCAGAGGTATTGTCTGAATCTCTAATGTATCAGCATAAACTAGCCTCCTCTTGTTCTCCCTTGTGTCAATGTAAGTCAAAGGCTTTTTTTTGAGACAGAAATCTATTTCCAGAGTATAATTCCTTACTAAGGAGTAAAACACCTTGTAAAATTAACATCTGTTCATTTATGGAATGTGGAACACGCAGGGCTCTGATATTATAAATTTCAAGTTGCTTAAACACAACTTGATTTTTTTAGAATAGACTATAGGTGGAATAGACAAAGAAAACATTTACAGTGCAGGCTTAAGTCTAATAATGGGTATTGTTGTACACTGTTTTTTCCCTTTCTCATGCATCAAGAGCGTCATCTTATTTGTTCTTGCTCATGGTAGTCTTAACACAAATTCTGATACATTATAGCTCTGAATATTTAAGAATAGCCCTTGTTGGTTGTGTAGTCCAGTTACAATTTAGATGGTAGATTTTCTGCTCCATTGTTGATGTTTTAGCAGAGTTAATCATGTATGCATGAGTGAATCCATCTCCTTTCATGTTAAATACAGCTAATATCACATGAAGGAACTGATTAACATCCCTAGTGGGGGGAAAAAAATGAGGAATTCAGCTCTTTTAATAGCTTTTCTCTGTAATACACAGAAATTCAAGATAATCCCTTTCAATCAAGTTACATTTGAACACATCTTTTTTTCACCAAATCTGTAGGTGAGTTCTTTATGAGAACTGCATGTTTATTTGTCCCATTTAAAAGAAACTAATTCTAACACTGCGTGCATTTATGCTTCACTGGCCTGGTAAGCATTATTATCTTGCAGTTCAGTGACTTTCAGATGCGTGTTACTCTAGGGCACTTAATGGTAGAGTTTTGTTCAGTGAACTCTGGCACAGTCCTTTATAAAACTTGCATATGTGTCCTAATAACTGCCTTACACTGCTTATGTCAAGGAGAAGCGGAACACCATTGCCTGAAGTAGGTATTACATCCATCTGTGGTGTTCTGTGAGAATGGCCAAGAAAAATTAATGTCTGTAATTACTATGTAGCAGCCTGTGGTCTGATATATGATGGGATGGTCATTCCATGTTTGTGCCAATGCCCTAACCTTTCTACATGCTTTTTTGGTTGCTTTCGCCTGTAGTCTGAAGAGGTCTATTACGTGCATAGAGGGTATACGGCCTGTACAGACCATATCTGCACTTGGCATTCCCTCTAAATTGCTCACTGAAAATGGCTCTTGGGCTGTGTTAGCATCTTAAATCTTAAATTTTGTTTTCCTTGTTGGCTGGCTCTTTCATGTCTTTTCATGTCAGCACGGTATCCTCCATGCTTTTTCTTGTAACAGGACACTTGACTTGGTCACCAATAGCCTCGGAATTGACTCTGTTCTCGTTTCTCAGAGGGTTAGAGGAAGGAATAACAAAGCAAATCTAGGGCTTATAGCTTGTATGGGAAGGCTGGGCAGTAACAAGTTTGTACCCTTGTTTAAGTAGCAGGTCAAGAGAACTATGATGTTTTCTGCAGGTACAGATGAATGGTCAGTGCCAGACTTCTTCAGAAATGCTTGGCTCTGTTAAGGTATCGAATGAAGTATTTGTCTCCATGATGTTGCTACTCTTTTCCTTTGAGGATATTTATTTGCCCTTTGCTCATAGACCTGGCATGGAAACCTGTGGTATTACAGTTCCACCTGTGTTATTCAGTATCCACAATGCTGTGAGAATCTGTACAGTTGTTTTCAGAGGCACAGAAAGCCCAGGAAACCAGTAGAGGAAGGAATGTGTAGCTGAATCTTCGATTATTTCTGCATTTGAGGAAGTGCGGTATTCTTTTTGCTATTATTGGCAGTTTTGCTTTATAGTGCTTCAGTTATGGTTAGGATAAGCATCCATGCAGTGAGCACCTGTGGCAGCGTGGGGAAAAGAGTATTTTGCAATGTCATTGATTGTAGCTCTCCTGTACATGTGTAATTATTGATCTTTCCAACGTGTCATTTTTGTATCTTATGTATGGAAATGGGATTAATGTCTGTCAAGTTAGTAGAGAAGGCTTTTCATTCCAAAACACAAAACATGCTTTTAAAACTTTTCATGTCTTTGGATGCTTCAAGAACCTGAGAATCTCAGAAATGTTAAGAACCTAAAGCATTTTGTTTTACTATTTTAGACAAGTGGTTCCCAAATACATTGACAATGATTGCAGTTGGATTCCTGAAGCAGAAGTTGAAATCCTCCCACCTTTGCCTATATAGTTCCAACCCTGCTGAGTACTCAGTTGAGGAAGGATAACAAAATCTGGCCCTTGATTAGGATTCAGCATTGCAACCAGTTCATCCAGGACAGGTTGCATCCTGATCCCTTGAGTGATTCTGAATATTCAGCTCATAAATGGCATTCAGACCTTTGAACTTGGCCAGAGGAATTCTTAAATCAGATGAATAAAGGGCACGGAGAAGCACAAACTTGAGAAAAGTTGAGAAAGAAAAATAATTCTTATCAGAAAAATATTCCTGCACTTCATTGGTTTCCTTTTTATTTTTTTCCCCTTGGTCAGCTAGGATTTAACTGGGGTTCGGCACTTGTTTTAATCAAATTATAGGGTTTCATATGACCTTTAGATTTCCTTATCTGCAAAGCAGCAAAAACAAAACAAATGAACAAACAAACAAAAAACAAAGAAAAAAACAATCCTCAGAAAGCTTCCCTCCAAAATAGTGTAATCAAATCAGGAGAGAGTCTCTCAGGAATTTAAGCTGAGTCTTTCTCTGTTAATATTCTTCTGGTGATGCTTTAATATACTGACAATGCCCAAATACCCAAAGTAAGAGTTATTGGAATAGATGGCTCATAGCTGAGGTAAGCTATTTCTGAAGACTTCCAGTCAGAAAACTGAAGCATAAACTAGTTGTATTGCCAGTAAACTTATTCCTTGTCACTGAGCAGAGCCTTTCCATTTTCTTCCCTTCTAAACCACTAATGAACACTCCAGCTACAGATGAAGCACAAACGTTGTGCTCCCTTGTTTGTACTTTTGGCAGTTCATAATATATCAGTGTTGGTGCTGTCAGATTCTGCTTCAGATCAGATGGCCGCAGATCTGGCAGAAAGAAAACTATGTTTAAATCTCTCAGAGGCTTGAGAATTGGGAAATCTCACAAGGTTTCAGTATGAATACAGCCCTTTCTTCTGCCAGGTGTTTTGGAGTTAGAAGGTTTCACTAAAATTATTTGCATAATCCTCGCTGCAAATAGTCTCTGTTTCTCCCCCTGTGTAAGGTGCTACTCCCCATGTATAAACAAGTGGTGATTCATTAGCACAATGACACAGAACAACGGATGACCTTGTGTATTATGAATGGCTTATTCTTCTACTTAAGTTGTAATGAATCATTTCCCTCTTGTGTTCCTCCCATCGCTTCTACTTGAACTCATTTTTTTGTTGTGCAGAATTAACTTCTTGAAAGAACAGTTGGCTGTCCCCAGAGGCTGAAAGGGGAAGGAAGGATCCTTCATCATGAAAGGCATGGAGGAGCACAACTCCGAGTCAAAAACAGCCTGCAGTTCCAGTGCCTCTATTTACTGCTTTACACTGGGCTATACTTTCCCATTAATGCTTTGTATTGTCTTGACATAAGACATGTTCTGTGTGTGGAAGTGCGTCTTGTATGTGACAGTTCTTATTCCTTCCATAGAGATCTTTTTGAAATTTGGAAGCAGGATAATTGGAAGTCTGAGTAAGAGCTTCGAGATTGTTCTTCGGAAAATTCATTAGAATAAATCTCCTTTGTCAGTGGTTAGAAAGCAGTAACCATGCTTCAGTTTTCTTACTCTCCAGCCCACTTGAATGTAGAGAAGCTTTGTTGTGGACTTGCTATTCCCACAGGCTCTTGGTGTTTCTTAAAATACTTCATTATGCAGATTTGCTGAAGGGCTTCCACCAACCAGTATTCAGGAATCTCTGGATATGTTTTTTTCTGCAACTTTGTTGCTTAGGTGAATCTTATAACCATAATCTCATTTAAATAGTCCTTCTGGCACTTGGCCATGTGTCTCTGTTGCGTATCAGTGGTAAACAGCTGAGTTGGCTGACTTTAAAATAGAAAAACATTGTGTTCTGGTTGGAGGTGTTAATGAAAAGACTGTTGGTGGAAGTTAACAATTGCAACAGTGCTGTTCCTAGAAACACAATGTCTGTTATTAACAATGGCTTTATAGGTCTGAATGCTCCCTCTGGGAAAGAAATAATTGCAGTATATACCAGCCAGTTAAGCAATTTCTGAAACATGAGTTTCTGCACCTAAACTATACATACTGCTTAGACTTGAGAAGAAATTCACTTATGCTCTTCAAATGCTGAATAACTTACTGCAAAAGGAAACTATTCACATGTCCATGGAAGATAAGACAAAAGTAACAGGCACGAATTGTAGTAGGGGAAGTTTAAGCTCAAAAGAAACTGCAAAAATAGTAGAGGTGAATAACAGTTCCTCTTAGCTACAGTTCATTAGTAAAGGTTATGAATTTGTTGTACATACTGGAAACATTTTTTTAGAGCACCAGTGTATCATTCTTAGCAATTTAAATGTGTGACTGTATTAATCCACAAAGTTCTTCTGAGACAGTCCAGTGAAGAACATACTGCAGAAGTACTGATAACACATAAATATTCCAAATTCTGCTTTGATTTACATCCCCCAAAAATGATTTAGTGGAAATATGAGTGGCTGCTCTGTCCTTAGAAACAACATTTATTTCAGCACAAACACATTTAAAATACTATGTAAGCACTTAAGAATATGAAGGTGACTCATTTTCCTCTTAAGATATCATCTTGTGCCATAGCAAAGGAGTACCTTCAAAAGAGGAACATGCTCTAATGAGCATGGGGTCAGTTCAAAAATAAACTTGAGTCATAATTTTAGCTTCATAGGGTTCTGATTTCAAATAATCTGAGATTTGCTGTGTTCCCGTATTAAATCTAAAAACTTGAGATGCAAGAGAAGATTGGCCACAGGCACCTCAATGAGTCTTGAACGCTTGGGAGACTTCACAGTGCTTCCACAACTCCTTACAGCTAAGCAGCATTTTCTACATGCATTCCCTTGAGTAACTTGTTCAATATTCAAATTCTCCCTTTGGTTTTCAAGTACTGTGTAGTTCCTCCACCTCTGTGACCCACTGTATCGGTTCCCAACCCATGTTTTTTTTGTTTTGTACTTCAATTTTCATTGCTTTTTCATTGTTCAAATTGTCAGTAAGTCTCCAAGCTTTTGTTAGATGAGAAGCTCATTACTGGTGGGATCAGTACCTTATGCAGATGATGACTTTAGAGACTGGCGCTCAATAAGGAAAATGGATGAAATGCAAGACACCACATTTCAGAAGAGGTTATGATCGTGTGGAGCATTTGTGGCTCTACCAAGACTTCAGGAATACACACACCGATGATCATACCACCAATTCTTTGCAAACGAAGCATTAATATAGGAATTCATGAAATGCATAAAAAAAGCTCATTATTGTGACAAAAGAATTGTATAAAAAAAAATTGAAGTAGATAAATATAGACTGAGTGTTGTGGTGGAATAATAGGTGTCATTCTGGGATGATGAACAGCTACTCTGGGTGCTGCTTAAGATTAGAAACATTAGAAGAAGCTTGCATTGTGTTCCTCATATCCAAGAGGAGATCAAAGTATATACTTGGATGTAATCCAATCAGTGATAAAATCATTACAGTTCTTTTTCAAGCAAATCCAGTCAATATGTCGATCAAACAGATTAGCACTCCTACGTTAGCAGATGACAAAGATGCAGCTGATGAGTTCTATCAGGAGTTTGAAGAGATATTCATTAAAATGAGGCAAAGCTATCACCCATGCAACTGGGGACCTTGCAACTGTGAAATTTTGGCTGTCAGGTGCATAAGCTCTCCAAAAGAAGTCATAGGAAGTGACTACTCATTTTGTTTTACTGAATGAAAGAGACATTTGGTTGAACTTTGTTGCTTTTGTGTTCATTCCTTCTTAATTTAAGATCAAAACTGAATGTCCTAGATACTCATACAAATATGTATGACTCCTTGGCTAAGATTCAAGTGATACTGAAGCATGAGCACGCAGCAAGCAAAGAACGCTCTGAGTCAGAATATAATTGTTGGCTTTAAGAACTTCAAAGGAAAGATATTCAACAGTCCATTACTTCTTGACCAGAAGCAGAAAAATCTGTGGGGTGTTTATGCAGAAATGTATGGCACAGAGAGATAGACAGTGAGCCCAAATGGACTATGGAATAAAACTGTGAAGTGCAAGCTACTGGTGAACATGTTCAGAGCCCAATACTGACTTATCAGGACATTTGTGAACAGCAGCAAACAACCATGAATTGTTGTTTCTTTCATTAAACTGCACGTGACTCAGTAACATGGCCTGCCCAGAATTTTTCAGTATGTATTGAGAATCTGCTGAAATAGAGGCTCTAGAATTCGCAAACTAATAAAGAATGGAAGGTTCCTACCCACACACCTGGGAAGAGAGCAAGGAAAGCTGTAGTCATAGATAACAGGCAGCAAGTGCTGGAGTGAGTGAAAATGACCTTAATGTGGGAGAGAATTAAATGCCTGTACACTGACTCAGTAACTAGAGATAGGATGTAAGTGAGCATTTGCTGCTGCAGTTGATCACTGTCTAAAGAGAAATTCAGTTATATGGAAACCATTGCAACCAGCCTCAGGGTTGTTCTAAAGGAAGTGGAGGCAGAATTCAGCTGTATTTTCCTGTGAAAAGAAGCATGAGGAAATGTGGAAGTATTTAGAAATGTACAAAGGCTCAACAGGTGAAAAGGTTGATTGTTTTATATCCAGGCTTGTTGAAATGAATTGTGGGAAACAAAGCCTGATCACAGAGAGAATGCTGTGATGGTGAGAACTAGATTTCTGGCATATTGAGGGTATAAAAGAATAGAAATGCTTGTTGGAAATATTAAGCATTAAAAGCGGTCTCTTGTACAAAATCAGCATGAGTGACTTAGGTTATGTTGGTGCTTAAGACAAAGAAGAGAGACTGAGAGGTTTACTAAGGAGGAAATGGCTGTACTTTGCACCAGCTGAGAGCAACTGGACAGTACAGAAAGATAGGGTGTACATGTGCTGTACACTGCAGTCTCAAAAGATGACTAAAAATTCAGTCAGAAATGCTTCCAGCAAGATCCATTGGTTTTTTTTCTTTTGCTGTTCTATGAGGTTTGCCCAGCCCTGAGTTCTCTTGTGTTTTTGCGAGCTTCTCAGGTGCCTGCTGTAAATAATATCTTAGAAGCAACTTTTTACAGATGATTCTCCTTCATGGAAGGCATTTGGTAATGTAGACCATATAGTGTTTTGTAAGCCAATGGATATAGAAAAACAACATATTGCAACTTTGGTCTTTTGGAATGATTAAAGTTTAGCGATTGTTCTAAGTTTTTTTGTTGTTTTTTTAACACATTTTAAGCCTAAGGTAATGAAGAAAAGAAAGGAAAATGAAAGCTTATTCTTCACCTAATTTCCTTCCCAATGTACATGGATCAATAATTCTTTAGCTTAGTCTGTGTTCCAGATGTATCTTCCATCCAGAAGCACTGCCACCAGCAGTGTCGTCACATCATTTATATAGATCAAATTGCAAGTGACCTAGGTTGATATTAGAAGGAGTTATTAATGTCAACAGTGTGCAGTATCCACCCTTCACCACCTGGCCTCCCAAAGATCGGTTTTGTTTTGTGCTGCGTGATTAAGTAGTGCTTAGAGACAAACAGTAGTTTGCTTTACTGTGGAAAGATCTGTGATTTTAGATTTCTGAAATCCAATTATTCTGTATTTCTTTCTCACTGCTTTCACAGTCTTCCATATTGCCCACTTGTATTTTTTCTGAGTCATACCTACAGTAATTGGAAAACAAGTTTAGCTTCTTTGATGGAAAATCTAGGCAAATTGAAATACAGCACATTGCTTCTCTAATGTCCAAACTTTGAACAATGGCCATGCAGTTTATCACACCCATTACATTTTATTGGGTTTGCTAATATGCAGTACTTCTCTTCAAGGCATTACTGTAGAAGAAAACATTAGGCTGTCTAATGGGCCATTTACAAATACTGATTTATAAAATATCATACACATGTGCAAGCAACCACAAAGATGTCTGCATGGAGAACAACCAATTCTATAGGTTAAATGGACTTCTAGCCCTTTTTTTTCCCTTTTTGGTTGTTCAAAAATAAATCCTCCAAAACACCTATCTTACTCCTGGTCACTGCAATATCTCCAGCAACCATTTGTCTTGCATCCATTTCATTACATCGTTTCCTTACTTTTGAAGCGCAAGGAGATCAAACTGACCTAGTCAGTGTTAGAATCAAGGTAGTATTGGACCTTCCTTCATATATTTAGGTAAAGCTGACCCTGTATGAATTGCTGATGGTATTGTTTAGATTAGTACTGTAATTTTTCTTTAATGCAAGCTGTGCTTTCATGCTGCAAGGAGAAGATTTGGAGATTGTAATTCTCTTTCTAGTCTTTGTTTTGTACATTTTAAGCTGCAGGTTTTGTGCTTATATGACAGAAGTTATTGGAGATGCTTCGTTGTCTCCGGGATTCAATGCTGGAGATTAATTCTCTACCCACTTATAATTTTTGTAGTCTATGAAATATAGTGCAGCTTTGCAGTCATGCTGTTGCTGTTCAGCCTCTTCTTGTGTATACTGTAGAAAAACAACAACTTTTTTTTCCTGGATTTATCCTTAAGCAACTAAATACAGCATTAGACCAGAAAAGGAAGAAGAAGAAAAAAAAAGAAAAAAGCTGGTGTTTGAGCCGATCAAATGCATGAAATGATAACTTGGTGTTTCTCCAAAGGACATTTTCCTTTACCCAGACATGCTTTTTCTCCTTGTTGCTGTCATGATTGATTAGTGAAGCACTAAACAATCCATGTAATTATTCACCAACTGCAGACCATCTGGAGTTAGGAATTTGCAGTCTCTTTCTAGAAATGTATATTTGCTGGGTTTGCTGTATGCTTGTGAGCCTAGTACTTAATCACCACATGTGGGAGGTGTTAACTAGGGAATTGCCTTCCCAGTCTAACTGCATTATCATTTATATTGTGCTGCAAATGTCTATAACATTTAAGATGCTTTACAAAGGGTTAGAAGTGCAATGCACATAACAGCTCATACCCCAAAGATCATGAAGTTGAAGTGCACAAGTAGGCACCATAAAATAAAAGGCAAATGATGGGGGGAGAGTGGCTGCTAGTGAGGTAGAGGAACAGATGTCAGAATTTTTTTGGAGGAGGAGGTGAGTGAGGAGGAGGGAAGCTGTTCCCGTGAGAAAGATGATCTAAAATGAGGAGTGGGCGAAGGAAACAATTTGGAGTTTCTCACAAGTATGTCTACTGTCCAATCAAGGAGTGTTTGCGCTTTTGAAAGCGCAGCTAATTTTGACAGGAAAAATACAACCTTTATAATATACTAGCATAAAAAAAACCCACCATAAAAACCCTGCCCATTGCATGCTCTAGACATATTATGCATCACGGTAGTTCTGTCCCTGATATAATGCCTGTCTTACAATCAGGATCTCTCAAAAACAATTGTAATTCCAAAATAAATGGCATATCTTCTTCTTCAGAGATCATGCAGAACAGCTCAGCCTGGAGAAAGTCCTGAAGTTAACCAACCAACTTGGATAGGAAGGGCAGCAGCTTGGCTTTGTGGACATGAGGCAGGAAGGTGGTGGGAGTTTTGTTCCTCACCTAGGGATAACACAGTGAGTGCCAAATTCTGACCATCTTGTAGTTAAACCAGAGGATGCCTACATTTTTTTTCACTGTGGTACTTCACATCTGCCTAGTAATGATTGAGGATGACATGCATACCCCAGTTGTTTGGTCTTTTTGGTTGAGACTTTAGAAATGCACTTTTTGACGATCCAGCAGAGACAGCTCTATCATTACTGTTGAAGCTACAAATAATTGCTTATAAGAAATCATTAAATATGAACAGACATCTATGTGTGGAATAAAGTTTCCTGGCTGGGTGAACGTCCACACTGCTTCATGCACTATTTAGTTTCTGCAGAGCTGGTTTCTATAGTTCTCATGACATGTTTAGTGGGACTATTTTCTAAATAGTCTGAAATAATAAAGGTTAACTCATTTGATGTTATTTCTGTACAATATTTGCCCCTTTCCAAGACACAACATCAACTTTATTCTAAAAAGACAAGAAATGGAAGATCTATTTCATATGCTGTTTTCCTGTTTGCACTGTGGTATGCAACATATGAGCTTGTATATCTTTATACTACTAAACATTTTAATGCCAGGGTCTTTACTTTGACAGAGGCATGTGAGAGCTCATAAGTGTGTGACCAAGGTCTCCTGGTGTTACTTACAGGAAATGGATCCTGTGCTGCTGCTACTCCATGCTCTGGTATTTTTTGGTAGAAGACGAATTGGTATGGACCAAATTTGTGCCGGGCAACATGCTATTAAACTATACATACGTGGTCATGAGGTCATGACCTACTTCTGAAGTTCACGTTCTGTCTAGACATATGTTACACATGCAGAAATAACAATGACAGCTAGCTAATTAAATACCTTTTTTAAACCCTAGGAAGCTTATAAACACACCTGACTTTCTATTTTTTTTTCTTATGAACTGTACCCAAGGAAGTGGTACCACCAAGCAGCTATCTCCACCCTCTGTTGGAATGTGAGTTACTACCCTTGTTTTGTCCTAATGATTGTCTGATTCTCTTGTTTATTCACTGGGATGCGCTTTAATCTTCTCCTTAAAGTATGTATCCATTCTTAGCTTATGGCATCTTGAGTTTGTTCAATACAATCTCCGTCCCTCGCCAAATTAATTAAAACTGCTCATTAATCTAATATCTGAAAAGATCCCTCTAGAATTAGTTTTGATATTGAACCACAGATAGCTATTGAGTTGATTTTTGTAACCAGTTGCGTAAGGCAAATGGAGGGCCAGGAAAATTAGGTGAGGAATGATTTTCTCAACTGATCTTGTAATTAAGAAAAAGTGAGAAGCAGTAAATACCACCAAAGTTCTCATGTAGACTTAGCAATGTTTTACATTCTATCACACTTATTCCCATTCTGTCTCTTTGAGCAGGCAGCTGCTAGACTTAACTACAGTAAGATAATGTCAGAAAACAGAAGCAAAATATTTTGATCTGGGGACTGCAGAGCTGTGGGTGGTGCAAACTGTGGCCTCGTTGTAGATCGGAGACAAACCAAAAGAACTTTCAGAAGAAGTGAGAAGCTAAACTACGCTGTTACCAAATTAATGTGCTATCCTTATTTAAGTCAATGGGAGTTCAACATAGTCTCAAGTGGAGTTAGAATTTCCTTCTATACTTTCTGGTTAACAGAAAAAAAACTCAAAAAATCACGTGCCATACGTTTTTGGGGACTAGAGGTTTATATAATTGGTATATCCCACATAGCCACACCCTAGCTTTCTATTAGGATGAGACTTAGGCATTCATTCAGTTCTCCACTCTTTGGCATGTTTAAATCTGCTAGGTGGGAACCCTGGTAGGTAGTATCCCTGGGAACACTGGCAAGTGTTCGTAATCTGACCTGGTGAAAGTAGATCTATTGTAAATCATTTGTCTACCCAGTGATCTATAACGTCAACTCAGCAAGCCAGGATGAATGTGAATCACTACTGATGTTTTGTCTGTGTTGTCTCTTAGTGGACTCTGTAGTTTTCGACGTACTGATGACCAAGGCATATCAGAAACTTTTGTGAATATGGGGCCAAGTAAGGTAAGAAAATGTTTTTAAATTGAGATGATCCTGCTGCAGTCTAAATCAAGACTGCTTCTCAAATTAACTTGTAAGCACCATCAGCCACTGTCAGTTCTTTGCTTCTTCCAGATTAAACAGAATTCAGACCAGTGATCAAGAAGCGAAGGGTTGCTCACTCATTAACAACTCCCTGAGCCATCACTTTTCCAAGAGCATTAGGTTTTGTAGGAATGTCAGGAAATATGCAGAAGTTGTGGTGTAATGTATGCTTAAGATGTTGATGGTCTTTCAAGTTTGAATGTCTTTGAGCTACTGTAATTAGTCAGCAGAAGTATTTAAGATGCTTTCTTGAAGCAAGTTAAACACTGTTTCCATTACACGTCACTCATCAAAGACAGCACCTGAAATGTGTATCTGCAGCATAGCATCTGGACACTGTTTATTTTACCCCCAACTTCACTGTAGCTGCATTCCCCAAATTTAATAATGTTGTGTTAGAACAAGTTGTGCCCAGGGTAACCTGAGTCAGTGAGCAGCAATTTAGTTTATGGAAGAGGCACACTGTGTCTCTCCTTCCCTTCCCTCCAAATGTAGATTAAATGAAAATCTTTCTTACAGATTGAGTGAATGCTTTCTAGGATTTTGTATCATATTGTCATGGTGTAAACTTGTGTATTTGGGTCACTGTGTATTTGTTCTAAGATGCAAAGATGAACTGAGCAGAAGTGAATATACTCCTCTACATGTACGTATGGACAACTACATAATTCACTGAGATAAAAAAGAAAAAAGCTGAAGCACAGCTGGTGCAAACAGGATGGCTGTGATAGTGTGTGTGTGTAAAGGCATCGCTTTTACTGTTTGCAGTTCAGTAATACATCCAATGCCATATACAAAGGCCACACAGTAGGAAATGCTCTCATGTGCAGCAACACACAGTTTGGTTCTTTGTGACATGGTGCAAGAAAATATGCAGAGGTAGCATGCAAAAATACAAGAAGGATATATCCAAATCTGCACATGGCATAGGAATTCATGCTGATGCCAAGGGCCACTTTGTTATACCTTACATGCTAATGAAAGGGAAAGGCAAACAACATCCCAGAGACACCCCAAACTCTCTAGCTGAATATTGACCTCCTTAGCTCCCAGAATAAAACAGAAAGAGTAAATATCAGGTGCTGAAAGAATTCTATGCCTGATGTTAAGCACTGTCAGTAGAGTTCCCCAGATATCATAGGGTGGAATAAGCCTTGACCACAATAGCTTACTTTCTTGTTTTATTTTCAGTCTGCTATAAAGTGGCTATATGGAAAACAGGCTGATACATACTGTGGGCATTGGTTATGCCTCATGATTGCATCTAGTTTCTTTGCTTTGTACTTTAGAGTAACAGTAAATATGGTCATTCAATACTGTGCATTAATCAAGACAATCAAGGATAGGACTGTACATCCACATATAGGCATGTGGTACAGAACAGAATAGTGTTCACAGCAGAGGTCACTAACAGAAAGCATTCTTTGCCATAGGTACAGAAGCTGTGTGTTTTAGTCTTCTTTGAACTATAAATACAGAAATAGCACCATGATGGGTGTTGCTCTTTTATTTTTTGTTTCTATTTGATCTCATCTTTCATGTTTATTTCATATATTCTGTTTTTCATGTTAAGGTTTCTGCTAGCAATTTGAATCTTTTTGACACATAGATGTTAAAAATGAATGCCTGAATGGAGAGGTCAGTGATTACTCTTTGCTTTGAACTGTATGTGTTAACATTTAACAGCAAAACTTAAATCTGCAGGATGCTGCGCTATTAAGGGTTTTATTTTTTTTCTGGCCTAGAGGGCATCTGTATTTCAACTTTTGTTACCAAGGTAACATTTAGCTTCAGGCAACAACTCGTAAAGTTACTGTATATGTTAATAAGAGATCAAGCATCATCAGAAAACAAAACTATGTCACCCTGTGATTAGTTGTAAGAATGAATTAATGCCAGTTTTGCAAAACTAAGTATAATCTCTGTGACACCAAATTTACTTCTGTCTGGTGAGCTGTGTTCACATTTGAGAGGCATTAACATCCAACGAGCTTAACTTCTCTTGCAGTAGAGAAAAGGTTAGAGAAAAGTGCAATTTACTCAAACAGATGTCCTTACTTTCCTTACAAGTAGGCTTAGAGGGGCAATATATCACAATCCTATCCAGTGTTTGTTCAACAGAAATTATCTCGCAATCAAGAGTGTGTAATTTCAGATGTTGCTAACATCTGTACATACTATAAACATCTAATATATAGTTTAATAGTACCTTCTGCAATTTGGAATTGTTATGGACTGAGTTTTGTCAGCCATTTTGAAAGACATACAAGGTTCATGCATTAGTTATGTCTAGCCTGATTCTCCATTCTGCTGTGAAATTCAGGTAGAAAATAGCAGTAAACAAATGAGGAAAGGTAAGTGAGTTCTGTTAAACAAGAAAGAATGGCTGGAGTACTGACTGCATCATGTATGTGCATGGAGGAGGCAACACTACTATCAACAGTGTTGGAGTGTTCAGTGGTGGTGATGGGATGGGTGTGCTTCTATGGGATTTGGAAGGTTTCCAGTACAGTGGTGAAACTCCAGAGAATCATACTGGTGGGAAGTAAGAGCTAGTGTTCTGTGCTGGCTGGATTTATTGAATCACTTAGGTTGGAAAAGACCTTCAGGATCACCAAATCCAACTATTAACTTGACCTACAGAGTCCAGTCACTAAGCCTTGTGTCTTACTGTCACATCCACATGGCTCTTATGTAGCTTCAGGGGTGGGAACTCTGCTGCTTCCCCAGGCATCTTGTCCCAGTGCTTGAAGAAATCCTTCCTCATGTGTTATCTAAACCTTTCCTGGTGCAACTTGAGGCTGTTTCCTCTTGTTCTGTAACTTGTCTGCTTAGAAAAGAGACTGACGCTCTCACTGAGACCTCATTTCAGATAGATGTAGAGAATGATGAGGCATCCCTTCAGCCTTCTTTTCTCCAGACTAAACAGCTCCAGTTCCTTCAGCTGCTGCTCATAACTCTTAATTTCTAGTTTTTTCTCTGCCTTCCTTTCTTGTCTCTGCACTATTCTGGGGACAGGAGGCTGGGGTGACAGGGTGAGGCACAGATGCAGACCATTCCAGATCACAGTGTGACATGGGGAGCTGCAGGGCATACTGGGAGCATGTACGGCAAAGAATGGGCAAATCCAGCTGAGATGTAGCCTTATAGTTGGTGAGAGGTACTTGAAAATCCTTCCCGTTAAGGAAGATATTTCCTAGCCATGCTTTAAAGAGTGTGTTTCCATAGCCTGACAGAAGCGTTAATGAAGAGTTTTCAAATTTCTGAAGCCTAGTTATGTCACCTTGGTAGCCATCAAGGATTCTATTAGCAGCTATTTTGTGGGAATAAGTAACTCTTGGTAAAAGAAGGCCCTAGTACAAACCAGCCCGCATCCACCCCAGATTATACATGAGCAGAGTAATGACATCCTCTTCACGTAAGTACCTCAAAGTTGGAGAGCTTCTTTGAATTGCAAATCTGGTAGAGCTTCCTGTGAAAATGGTTTTGTTAGTTGAGATGTCAGTGACTCTCTGGACTCTTAGATAAAAACCACAGTGCTGCTGCCTTCTCTCCTACCCCAGCTACAGGAAGCAACTGCTTCCTTGTTTTGCATACTTCTGCCTGCATATTCCATGGAAGAAAGTCCTTGTGACTCTTCATTTTCATATGCTATTTCAGATATGGTTATCTTTGCACAAGGTCTAAAACGAAACATGATGGTATGTTCAAGTATATATGCATGCAATGAAAAGTTTTCTTTTTAAAATCATATTAAGCTAGTGTAGTCTAGAATTAGTACTCAGCTCAATGACTCCTATCTAATCTCCCTTTGTTGCATGGTGTCTAGATTTAAAAAAACAAAAGCTGACAAATGATTTCAGAAACAAGCAATATTTTCATCAATAAAGCAGTTGGAGTAACTTCAGTATTTCTGATTCTCACTCTGGCTTGATGGCCACTAGGGGAAAAAAAAAAAAAAAACAAGATAATTCTGTGGCATCCACTTTGGGGCTCATTTTCTATCCTGTTTTACCCAAGAAGTCTGCATAAACTCTGTAGGTGCAGGTAGGCAAATAAAGTAAAACTTAATAGCACAGATCCAGCATTAATATTTTAACAACAAAAAAGAGGAAGCTAACTTCTGAAAATATATTTGAAATTTATAATGATTTTAACCAGCTTCTCAGTGTGCATATGCTCATTCTAGGAATACTCTCATTACTTTGTGAGTTATCATCCTTCTCAACCTGGCCTCTGTTGGAGAATCCAAAGCCAGAATAATTCACTTTCCCCTCTACATTAGAGTCTGTGGTACTGTTTTCATCGGTGTGTATAATATCAGAGAACGCCTGTACAGGAGAGCTGTTGCTCTCTTCAGCTGGGATTTCCCATGCAGAAATTTCTTTAGTCAATCCAGTTTACAACCTTTCTTTCCAAGTCACCATCAGAAGCCTTTCCTAATTTGATTTTTTCCCTTCTGGTCAAAGAACAGAGATATTCAGCAAAGACTCTTTGCACCAAATGCTGCCTCCATGCAATCGGACACAACTCTGTGAACCACACTATACACACAAAAGGTATTTATCAGATCCCTTGAACCTTTCCTTCCTTTTCAAGAGCATCTGATAGGAGAGTTTAAGCACTGCAATTCATAAGTTCTCTATGAAATCCGAACTGTGCTCGGTGTGCTTTTACAAACAGAAAGTGTTCCACTTTTTAGTCCCTGAAATGACTCCAGCAGCACCTCTGGTACCGTTTTCCCTTACTTATGAGGCAAAGAATTGTGAAGGAATTTCTATTTCAGAGGCTGTCATTGTTTTTGGAAGTACTGTTTCCTGTGGAAAACATAAAATTGGATTATTTGTAGCCCTTATTAAAATATTTTATCTTAGACTGCAGATACCCTAACCTATGATTTCCCTTTTAGAAAAGGCAGTTTTGCAGTTTTTAAGACCTTTGAAAAGCATACATACTTGGAAACACTGATTGATCTGTACGTTGTAGATAATTTCTTAAAATTGAAAGAACCATTTAAAGAGGCAAATTGTTTTCAAATTGATTCTTATTACTTCTAAAGTGTTTGTCTATGCTATGCAAGCAGCTTAAATGAATGATTTTTTTCTGCTTTGTGTGACCAAAGCTGGGCATCGAAAACAGGAAGCTTAGATAAAGCAGCCTAAATCCTTTCACATAGAAGCAAGTGATAGGAAATTTCCAGGAGTCTTACATTTGTTTTTTTCTAAAACTTCACATCATCACATAATTATTTTAAATTTTGTCCTAAATTTTAACAGGAAGCATGTGGCTAGTGTAATTTACACTGCCCTTTGGTCCTTGACAGAAAAGGAGACTACAGTAGAGAGAACATCAATTCACTTGCCAATGTTTTCCTCTATTTTACCTCTAGTTACTTAATAACTAGATTAGAGGAATTTGTCTTCCTTGTTAGATCCATCTCTATAGCCAGATCAGTTCTTCCAGATACAACTGCTCTGAGGATCACAAGAAATGATTCAATTAACCTTCCTTTGAAAAGTTTGTCGGTAGAATTAGAAATTAATCTCTAACAGCTAAATTAATATTGCTCTTCATCCTATTGTAGTTTTGACTTTTAATGAAGCTAAAGTGACTCCCCTAAACATATCTATGGATCCTGATTCAAGAAAAAAATATTAATATTAAAAAATAATAAATATTTTTTGTATTTTGGGGAAATACTTAGTTCACTTCTTATCAGAGATCGTTTGCTAAAGAAAAACAGTAGGAGAAGAAACATGGCTTCAAAGAGGGGACATGGAGCTGAGCTCCAGAAGAAAGCAAACTATTGAAATATACAAAATAGATCCTTATTTAGAAGCCAGTGGTTGTTTTAATGAATTATACTGAGTATGCTTGTCTTGGGGTTTTAGGTTTGTTTTCTCTGTCTTGATTCCAAGACTCTAGAGAGTGTGTGTTATATATAATGTAGGGAGTGAAGGGGAATATTAATTTATATATTGTGAAGAAAAATGGTGTTCCTTTTTAAATTATTTACTTGTATATTCCTGCTAATATATTATTTTCTGTGACATATCACTTTTTTCTTTTAACTTCAGGAATTTAAATTCTCCTCAATGTTAAGCAAATGTGCTGGTCTTTTTTTGCATCGTAGTCAGGTTCATATTTGGACCACCTCTGAGAAATTCTGTTTAGAGATGAGAAGATTGTCAGATTTTGGACACGGGGGTTTTAGTAATTGCAGTTGTTACTGATTTGCAAGCAGAGACAAGATTGCTGGAGAAATGAAAACCTGACATGTATCTCCTCATATAAAACAGGATGATTTATTCTTTAAATAAAAGTAACCTACTTTTGTTACTCTTAAAGCCTTTTTTCATTGTTGTTGGGTTTTTTTTTCAGCATCTGATTGAGCTTTTATTTCTTTAGCAGAGGAATTTTGATTTCAGTAAGTTCAAATTTACTCAGCCCTGACCTTAGAAACAGCGATTTCTGCCTAGGAAGTTGTATTTCTGTAAATAAAGGTTGACTGTCAGTAGAAACCATGGGTAAATCTTAACAGATGGCAGTACATGCTGTGATTTTATGAAATTCCTGCTCATGACTGTATATACAACTTTTTCTGTGTAGTTGGTGGGATCTGTGCAATTTAGTATAAATATATATTATACTGGATTAGTTCTGCCTGAAAAGAAGAGCTTGTGTAACCTGACATGGTGACACAAATGAATGTTTTGTTGCATGTGCCTGAGCCTTGCACAACATTCCTTTAAGCGTGATATTCAATACAAGTGATGTAAGTGTACAATGAAGCCCCACATGGCTCTAGTGGTAGGGGATGACATGTCTCTGAGATGATTCATGTACACATGTACATGATCTGAGCCTTTTGCAAAGGTCATTTATACCAAGATATATATACAGACAGACAGAAGCATCTGTGGAAAATTTGGTCAACAACACAGCAAGTAAAAACCAAGGGATAATTTTGTACTGAGTTATTTGGCCTTTTTAAGGAATGTGACTTATTCTCTCACTAGGATTCTGTTATGTTCTGTGTCCCCAGCAAAAGGTTGAGGTGGTGTAAAATTAACTCGTGGCCTCTGGAAAGATTCCTTTGCAGCATCTTTGCTGTCCTGTTTGTTGGCGAGATCCTACCCTACTGGGCATTGTGGCAGGCTTACCAGAATGACCACATTTTGCTCACTTTTCTTCAGTGGGGATGATTTCTGGTGGGCCAGGGAAAGAATTGGATCTGACTTGCCAAGCTGAAAAACTAATCAATCTTCAAATCCAGAGGCAGCTTGGTTGGATTTTCACAATCTTCTAAATTCAGCTGAGGCAAGTGTGTCAAACTTTTTTGTCCAGTGAAATATGAGGGAATGCAGAATACAGGAAAAAAAAAGATAATGCATTGAAAATGGCATGAAAATTGTACGTTGTGCAGGGGAGAAAAAGGCCTAAAGCATTTAAATCACCCCTCTGCAAACTGAATTGTTACTGACTAACATAAAAGAGTTAATTACAGCTGGCTTTCCAGTAAGTATGACCTTTCTAATGCCTGCAGCGTCCAGTAGATTCTGTTGTACCAGGCAGCCATAAGGGGTAACATGATCCTCCATCATTTCCTTTTGAGTGGAAGTCCGCACAGTTGGTAAGGTAATAGAGAAGATGAATAGCTAGATCTCTATTGGAAAGAAAATGAGCACTGTACTGTAATGCCTTTCAACTTTTTGGAAGTTCAGATGAGCTCCAGCAGGGCTCTAATTTGCCTCTGAAATTAAACAGAAGCATTCAAACCTAGACCACTTTGTATGGTTGGATTGTCAGTTTACAGTGGGGTTTCAGCCCTGTCCTGATGGAAATGCCCTTGCCCCATCGCTCTCTGCCTGGCAAGGTCAGGCATGGGATCCTGGCTGCCAGGCACAGTAATCAAACTTCTCTTGGCAGCTCTCAGCAAAAGCTGGCTACCAGCTGCTTCCTGTGCCTGAATGAAGCCTGTGCTTGCTGCTGCTTTCTTTTGGGCTTTAATGCCTTTTATCAAAAGGTTTCTTTTTGTTAAAAAGACGGTTATAGCATCACACATAAAAAATTCAAAAAGCTTTCAACAAGGAAGACTCAAATATTCAGTGCCTCAGTGTCAGAATGAGGACAACAACGGCCAAGGTATTCAGATACTACTACGAGGCAAAGCTGTTGGTGCTCTACGCGTGGGCCCATTAAATCATTTGCAGGGACTCTGCCGCATCCTCTCTTAGGCTTATGGAGGGCAGAGGAGCTGGGTGAAGAGGCCCTCTTCCCATTCATGTTAGCTTTTTATGCCAATGTTTCTGACCACGAGGAGCTATTCTTGAATCTTCAAGTATCAGATGTTCTTAGAAAATGGGTTGATGGCACTAACTCAAACAAGGAGTACATTTTGATTCAAATATGTATTCAGATACAGCCTTACTAAATAGGACTCAATTTTATAGTTTTCTGTCAGCAAATACCTTGATAAAGAAATCATGAGCCTACAAGCTGCAAAAAGTAGTTTTATCAGTCATTAACTATTTCTAGGACGTAATAAAAGGATTACGAATGCTAGGATGGTCATCCTATATGACGGTGCAGAAAGTTAAGTTTCTTCCTGAGGAAAAGTGCAAACAAAGTCTAAAGGAAAAGTGCTTTTTTTACTATGGGAATTTACTATCTTCCCACATTGATGTTTTGACCATTGCTCAGAAAAGACACTAAAATCATCATGTCTTACCTGTGATGTATATACTGAAATACAGGTGCTTGTAGGAGCAGTTTTTTAGTGTAATATTTTGCTTAATTAGTAAGCTAGATTGTCTTGTATATACCAGTGCTATATGTATACTTATAGTCTTTATCAAGTGCTTTGGCAAAAATAGGACCAATGATAAAAGCCCCAGACATGTTCTTTGTGTGACGCTTTGTGTTTCTGACTGGAAGATATCCCTCTTGCATGTGCACTGAAAGCTCTCAGTGCTTGAAGTGACTTTACATTCAGAGAACACAGCACTAGGTAAAGTGAGGCAGGGACGCCCAGGCTTTTGCAAATGGAAATGACAAATGCAGAAGGACCTGGTTCTGGCATGTTTTAAAGCAGCAGTTGTTTTAAGGACTAACAGTTCATCTTCTTTTTCTCCCACGGAGAAGCCTGGCAAGAAATATGTATGTAACAACGAGGATCTGGTGGAGCTTTGATGTAGTGTTACAGCAAATGATGCATTCCCATAATGAGGTTGGAACTGGGGGTTGGAATTAGATGATCTTTAAGGTCTCTTCCTACCCAAGCCGTTCTATGGTTCTATAATGCAATTGATTGATCTTGAAAGCAGATAGCGAGGAAGCACTGAAGCCAGCCCCAGTCCACCTCGCTATGCTAGGTGTGCCAAACACTGACCTCCAGCCCAGTGCCATCTGATGCATTGTGGGTTTGGCTGCCCTGTTGCCCCAGCTGGACACGTGGAGGCTGTAAGTCAAACAGATTCCTAAGCATGTGCCTCATATGCACAGGCTTGTAGTAATGCTAATGTAAAGTTGACAGCTGTTGGATAAGCCTCACCCATTTAGAAATGAGGATATCGAACCCCTGTTGCATGCTGCTACTCTGCGGTAATTAGCCTTGGATTTGGGATGCACTGTTATCCTGTAGCAGCTCACATGGTGGGCTATTTCACATTATGCTGATGCTTTTGGGTTCGGAGTTTTGGAGATGCTCATGAAGCTGGAGCGGAGCCTGTGCTTTGAAAAGAAACAGTGGGAAGCTAAACAAAAATGGAATAAAGTAGGTTTTTTTGTTCTGTTGGCTGGTTTATTTTTGTTTGTTAGTTGATTCACCCTTATTCCTCCAGTCCTTTTGCCATAGTTACTTTTTTTATACCGCCTACATTGTAATATCTTCACAAACATAATTGTTGAGGATAATACCACAAAATACTCAATTTGTAGTGTATATACCACGTGTGTGTAACAAGGGGCAGAAATATATGTGCATCTGTGTGTGTGTGCTTGTAGTTATAAATATGTTCCGGTGTCTCATTTTTGACTTCTATCATTTTCTGTAGAAGCATGCTTGCTTTAGTAATAATTGGAAAATGCTAACTTGTGTTATTTGAGAAGAAGCCGTGAAAATAATCTGATGTACTTAAAGGGCAAATAGGAAGTGCAATAGTCCCCTGCAGTTAAACTGGAGTGAGTTGATGGTCTGAGAAAAGGAGTTGAAAAACCCTATGGAGATGTAAGAGGACATCACATCCGTATAGAGAACATGAATAATGCTAAGTCTAGGGAATAAGGCTGGGATGAAGATCAGAAGGTCGGGTCAGTCTCCTAGGGAATAGGACTCAGGAGCTGAAATTAATTTGAATAGAAGTAAAGTGGGAGTGAATTAAAAAGAGATATGGATCGTTACTCAGAAAGGTTGTGACTGTATAAGCAGTTTAGAAGTTTCTGTTTCTAATAGAGAGGAGCTGGGTGAAACTGGCAAGAAAATTGCTAGAATAAAGCCATTTGGAAAAGAAGATACAAAAATCATCCTTCAGCCTTTATCGGAGAAATTGGCAGTAAGTCTGGGAAAACGTCACTGTAAATAACCTCAGAGCTCCTGAGTAGATTGTTTTTCTTATGGGTTTATGGACTTCAGAATTTCCTTTAATCCTTTCAGTTCTTGGTCGCCCCATAAGTTTTTGGTTTCCTTATGATGCCATCCTTACTACTGCCAAGAAATAGATTTTAATAATCAGTTTTCTCTTGAATATTGCAAAGATGATCTTTGAAGTGAAATATTCCACAGAATGTCACTGGAGGTGGCTGGCTGCAGTGCATGAAAGAAAGAAGGACATGAAAGAGGAATGTGCAGACAGAAGAAGCAGGTGAAGCAAGTACCCTTCAACTGTGTGTCTGATTTGCCATTCTGATGCTATTAGGTCTTTCCAGAAAGTTAAGAATAAGTCTTACTGTCCCTTCCCCCATCCATAGCAAAAAACCGGTGTTGATATTCTGTTTGCTTGTGTGCATGTGCTGAGTGTGTCTGAATGAGCATAGCTGAACTACTGCCTATGCTCTGGGAGCTCTTGCTGCAAACAGAGGCCTTTCAATTTTATATTTTAAAAACTGCCTGAGCGTGCATCTAGGAGCAGTTTCATGCAGTGAGTTCTGCAGATGTGGGCTGTGCAAAGAGGAATGTGAGGAAGGACCAAAGTAGCTACAACTGCTGCTGTGGGCAGCTTGGGGTGATGTGTGTACATTGGGTTTGAGCTATCCTGGAGGGCCCAGAGTTCACGCCCTGCTCTGTCTGTGAAGGAGGGCTCAGTGGCCTCTCTTGCCAGTGTAGGAATTCTTTTAAATTAGCACTGAGGCCCTAATAAACAAATATGCAGCCAGTGACGGGAAGGAAGAGGAATCTGGGAAGCAAAGTCCCGAAATACTTTTGTTGTATATGTGTTGTGTTTGTGTCGCTTCAAATAGCAGAAAAACTGTCATTTTTTTTTTAGAGTCAGCTGTTGTTTTTTTGCAAATGAGTTGATTGGCTGCTTTTGTGAGTAAGTCCCATCAGCACTGCTTGCTGAGGGAACTCAAAGCCAGTCCGAGACAGAGGCTCTTGAGGGCAGGGCTGCCCTCTTTGGCTGTAGCTCTACCACTGATGCTGTCCCTGGTACTTGCGTCGTACCCACCTGAGGAGCTGGCAGAAGCCCAATGTTTAGGTCTAAATATTACATGGAATTAAATACAATCAAGTTACAGCACCATACAAAATATACGCTCTCACAATTACTGCCCAGGCAGTTCCAGATGTATACAAAGTTTGATTTTAACTGGCTATAGCTTCAAGTTGGTACAGTTTGGTTTGTTATGTTATTTTAGAAAATAAATGCAAAATGTTTATTTAACTTTAAGCAGCTCTGAAACTTGCCTACTGTAACCCATAATCCTGTGATATTTTTAGATAAATGTTTTTAGACCAGACACCGTGAATGCAACAGATTTTACATAGCCCTCTGTGGTTTCTTAGCATAAAAATAATCTCGGACTAAACATACACTAAAAAAAAACCAAAAGAGAACTATTTCTGCAACATGAAGAATGGTGTCATGTCTTTTAAATAAAGTTCATACTTTCATTTTTATTTGTCAAGTGAAACTTTTCCTAGCAAGGATCACCCAATGCTGCCTGAACTAATGTGCCATCTTGCCTGGATGAAATGAAAATATCTCCCAGTAGCTGAGTGCAGCTGCTTCTCAGAGATTCACAAAAAAACCAAGTGGATACTTTATCCAGCTTACATAGAAAAGAGGCTGGACTTTGCTCCCTTGAATAACAAGAAGAATATCTAGCAAAACATATGACAAAATCTTATGAAAACATTTCTTACTGCCTGCAGTGCCAAAAATCTGGAGATTCCATCAATGACTCTGTCATTACTGACATGAATCAGCAATTCAGAATATTCAGAGAGACATCTTATACATTTCTCACCATCAGTCTTCTATGCCTTATTGCATTTTTTGAAGTGTTTTTTTTTCTTTCTCTCCTGCTTTTGCAGCTCTCAGAAATGATCCAGTCATTATAATTGTGTCTTTTAAAAAACCCCATACCTACATTTCTATCGCAAGTCTTCTGAATTCCCGTCTCTGTATAATTAGCTGGAAGCCTCTGTTTTCATTTAGAAAAATAAAATGTTGCCAGAGAAATCTTAGGAATATAAATCCCAAAGGCTGTAAGTTCAAGAGGGAATGTGAAAAAAACCCAAACCCAAAGTACTTGAAGAACTCATATTTTTAAGTTAACCTTATGATGTTAGGCACCTTTTCTCCTGTTTTGAATGTTCCTATTTAGCAGTACTGGACTCAGTGAAATTACAGGTTAGCAGAGGAGCAGCTCTATGAATAAACATTAAAATAAAACAAAATATGGAAACATACAACTAGGGAGACAGCAGCCCTGGGACCTGGAATGAGGTTTCTTTTTTTTTTCCACAGATTTGTGAATTTCAGAATTTCCATCCTCCAGGAAAAACAGGTGTAAAAACAGAAGGTGCTCTACCCAGAAGAAATTGCTGTCTGACCTAATGCAATTATTTAATTCTGGTGAATGTAAAAGAAGTGGATCGATACATACTAATCCAGTGAATATATTCTCAAAAAGAGAGAGGAAATCTTTCCTTTGAAAATAGAAAAAATATAAACAACTTTATCCAATACATGGAACTGTGAAATTGTTTTATCACTGTCTCAATTGCTGTGTATCTGTATGGTATAGTATGCATCTACAAATAACCTCAGTTATGTTGCTACTGTAGATTGCCTGTTTATGTTGTAGTCTCTCTAGAACAGCCACACAATTTTTTTGTTTCACTGTCCATACTGCACATTATTGCATCTTTCTGTGACATTCACTGCAAAAAATACATTTTAAATATAAAAGGTCCTGATGTATTTATTCTGTGCATGGAATTGTTCAGACATAGTGAAGCAGTTTAACTTCAATTAATATTAATTAATAGGAGGGGCAACAGCTGTTTACGAGAGTGGACAGTGATAAGACAAGATGGAATGGTCTTAAACTGAGACAGGGGAGGCTTAGGTTGGCTATTAGGAGGAAGTTTTTCACACACAGGGTGGTGTCACACTGGAACAGGTTGCCCAAGGAGGTTGTGGATGCCCCATCCCTGGAGGCATTCAAGGCCAGGCTGGATGTGGCTCTGGGCAGCCCGGTCTGGTGGTTGGTGACCCTACATGTAGCAGAGGGGTTGAAACTCAATGATCATTGTGGTCCTTTTCAACTCAGGCCACTTCATGATTCTATGAGTATATATGAGAACACAGTTGTAAATTACCTGTAAAGGCACATTAAAGGTATACACTAAATCCTGTGTGCTCTGATCATACAGCAGCATATTCCAGTGCTTACAGGACACAACACGTTCCTGGTGTGCTCAGCAGAAGTCTGTACCATGCTTGCCAGTTACACAGCCGCTATTTTATTTCCACAGAGCCTTGTGTATCCTGAAGAACTGTAAGGCATTTGTTGAGCTGCTAAGTGTCAAAACCCTTAGGAAAGCCACTTGCCCCTGGCAGCACAGGCACCACATTTTTCACTCCAGTTCTTACAATAACTGTGCACAAAGTCAAAGGGACTTCATTTTGATTTCCCTGGCATGATTATTTCCCTCATAATTAACTCCACTGGCTATTTAAAAGTTTAGCGTGATTTACTCTGACACAGGACCAGATTCAACAGAGATCTGACTGAACAGGCATTCTCTTCGTTACACCTCTGCGTTGCAACAGCGCAGAAGAGCAGCTGCATATGGATCAATACCATGCCTAGGTCCTTCTGAGCCCCAGCCTGACGACGTGCTGTATTGACTGAGCAGGAAGCCCTGCCAGAGTAAAGCAATAAATTAGCTTAAATCTAGGGATAAAATTTCAAGCGTCTCTCGTCACATTCAGACTTCTAGCTTGTGCTTCTTTTCTGTGGAATGGACTCAGATGTTCAGATGCCAAAGTCACTGCGAAAAAATGCAGCAGGGCTCTGATCTCTGGAGCTCTCTCTTGAGCTCTTCTTATCCATATCCAGGCATCTGCACATATAATATTTGAAACTAAAATAAAATACTTTTAGTATTTTAGTAGTCATGCTTTGACTATACCTAACTAAAAAATGTAGGCTTGATTAGCAGAACCTAAGTGCTACCTGGCTCTCATCAGGTCAACCTTGATTTATGAATTATTTTTTCCCCAAGATGTTCAGATCAAGTTCTTGAAGGGTTTGAAACATTAACAGAGGAATTCCAGTATGTTCTGGAATACTGTTGAGGTACATAAATGTAATCAGTGCAATATACTGTAATTACATTCACAAGAAGGTGCAAATAAATCAGATGTTACTTTACTATGAAAACACTTATTGAGAAAGCACCTAATTGTGTATTTTCTTACCCTGGGTTTTTCTCAGTTGATTGTAAAGTTCACATCCTTTGAGTTTGAAATGGCTCACAAATTTGTCTCCAAGTGTTTAATGTTGTTTATAAGGCAGGGAAAGGAAAAGGCAGGAGACCTGATATGACACTGCTGTGATGTGAACGTTTCTAATACTCATCCATCTTCCAGAAAACAAGGAAAATAGCTATTCACAAGTTCAGAGTGCAAAAAGCTGGCAGGATGGCATGAGCCTGAATCTTGTAGCACGTCAGCATGCCATCCATCACACCTGCTGGCCAGGGAATACCCTGGTTCCAACAGCAGGCGGGGAGATTTTAGTTCACCTGTGTAAAAGGCTGACCTTTTTAGTACAAAGTAGTATCAAATTAGCAAGGAGAGGAATGCTGAGATAGTAAGAGTCAATGTATGAATTAGCAGAAAGCTATTAAGAAAAGATGATGAAGTATCAGGCTCTCTTCTGAGAGATTATAATGGGCTAAAGCCAAAAATTAAAAAAATATTGACAGACAACTTCCCATGGTGTGATGGCAATTTTGCTGCATAGATCTTACTGGCTCTACTAGAAGTCAGGGAGCTCTGGGTTGCAAAGCTCTTTGAAGCAGTATTTTACTGTCTCTCTTGAAGTAGATATAGAAACCTATATGTAGATAGTACAGAGATCTTGTTCCTTTTGCTATATAATTTAAGTGTTAAAATTATCAGTATCCTCTCTCTCAAATGCGATGTGACTGCTTGCTCTTTGATGCCTGCAGCCCATCAGACAGACCAGTGCACTCAGATGCTTTGCATGAGGAATTCCTTGGCTGCAGACACTTCTGTAATTCCTACTGTGCTGTAAAGTGAGACCATGCACACCTACTTGACTCGCGAACTGTGCACAATCTTCTTCAGTTTTTCTAAGCCCTGATGAAAAGAGACACATACTGCTACAGTTCTCATATCTAAAGAAAAAAAGGTTATTTAGTAAGTGTTATGCAAGTTATAATTGATCTGGGAAAGTAGTATAGATGCATCACCTTGCATGGAACAGGGTAGGGTGGGATAATAATGCGTTCTTTTTTTTTTTTTTTAAATAATAACAATATTATTTTTATTCTGTTAGAAATCTTCCTTCAGTTGGAAATACATTGATGTCATAAAAGAAATAAATAAGGAAACTCCTGACCTCATTGGTAGTTGTAGCGTGGTTGTCTTTATTATGAAAAGAAGGTGACTAACAGAGGTATGAAACAGGTCTCTAGAGCCGTGAAACCAAGAAAGCAGGTAGGCAGAGATTATTCACCACTTCTTACAGTATGAGGCTTGCTTTATGCTCACACTATCAAGCAATTCCAAAACAAACAAGAAGGGATAGTTGTGCAACTGGTTCACAGCACACTGATGTCTGTCCTTAACAGGGTATGGTGAAGGCGAAGGACTGAGAGTGACAAAGAAAGGATTAGACACTGCTATGAGGGACAGGTCAGTCAGGGGCTAGTAGGAATTATTTCACATGCAGTCTTCAGCTCAGGAAGTTCTTGAACAACTGACTAGGAAGATGGCAGAGTATTTCTAGGAATTGCTAGTTTCATAATTCTTGCATTTCTTCCCTAGATGAGTGCTATCAGCCTATGGCAAAGAGTGGATAGTGGAGCTAGAGGGATTTACACTATAACCAAATGTAGCTGTTTTTATGTCTCTTTTTTCTGAGCTTTGTGATTTTCCTTAACACAAATGGTTCATAACTATAAAATTATTAATTTTGTTGGCATTTTCTTGATTTTTGACAACTGATGGGATTCATATTTAGTCCACTTCGCAGGTTCTCATTTTACCTAAGCATTGGCACTTATTATGAGAAAAGAGAGTGTTCTGTCAAAGTCACTCTTGCCTTGGGTTACTAGTGGACATGTGCAGTTCTAGATCAAATCTTCCCATAGAGCAAAAGCTGTGTTTAATAGCAGGCAGATTACAAAAGACCACCTGAAGTGGGCTTAAATGCCAAGATTTCTGTGGCTTTCTGATTTTATGCTATAAACCGAAGTCATTTCCTTTCTGGGAAGGACTTTGAATTTCCTTCCTTTCATGGTGGACCCCTGGTGATGGGTATGTCTTCTGGTGCTACAACTACATTACTGGAGTGGGTGAAATTTTCTTCCCCACATCTAAGGACAGCTGCATGTGCAGCTTAAAGAACCCATTCAGAATGAACTGAATTTCTTGGTAGTTAATAGCTTAGCAAGAGGCATTTTTTGGAAATAGCAATGGCAGAAAAAATGAAGGGAAGCTTATTTTCACCTACAGGGTTTCTGCTCCACGCTCCTTAATTGAGCCACAGCAAATTAAATGCTGATTGGCCATTATGGTATGAACTAAAACTTGGGTGCAGGCTGGACAGAAGATGTATTAAGTATTTACTTCCTAGAAATCTGATTTTGGTAAGTATGCATGCTTAAATATGAAATGTGTGGCTGTCCTCCCTCAGACCTCCAGAAGCAGTTCTGGAGAGCTTTATCAGGTAAAAATTCCCCAGGCTTCAAGGTTTAACACAATCCCCATGCATGCTAAATCAGTGTAGTTACATGAATTTTGTGTGGCCATTAGATGTTAAATGGACATAAGTGACTATAATGCTTTTCTGCCCAACTTAGACACACTGTATTCAAAGTCATTTACTGCATTTATTTCACCATGGAACATCTTCAAGCTCGTGCTTACATTTCACTGCTTTCAACAACATAATGATAGAACAGAGCAGAGTGGAATCCCATTTGGTATCATGCCTGAGAGTCTGAAGACACACTACTAGAAAGCCATAGAAGAAAATCAATGCCATGGTCAGTAATTCTACACTATAGATGAATTGAGGCCAGAGGCAAGGGATTAAGCACAGCACAATCCTTTATACAGTTAAGAGATTCTGATTGCAAACACAGTTGTAACTTCTCTGAGTGCTCAGAGGGGAAGGTCCATTGTATGGCATAGGCAATGTTTGGTTTTTTTCTCCAGAATATCACAGGAGACTCGAATTTCTCTCTCTATGTAATGAGGAACTCAGGACACTGTGGCAATGTGAGTGAAACCTTTAATGTTCTCTGTGTTGCTGTGATGTGGAACACCGAGTCATTTGTCTGATCGTTTTCTCCAGATTGGCAATTACATTTTAGATTTTTTCCCCCTAGATTTCTATCATGATAAATCGTTATTGTCAGTGTACAGATTCCGTATGAGGGAACCTTTGCCAGCTGGAGTTAAGTTCTGTGTTATTACTTGCCTATGTGAATTCCTGTGGTAATTAGAAGAGTAGTTCTAATTAAGTTTCACCAAAAGTGACAGAGGGATTGATTTGGTGTTGCCTTGGACTGTAGTCAACATGGTCTCTGCTTCAGCACCCTACAAGGAATGTCCCACTCCATCGTGTTCTCAGATGCAGCCTGCACACCTGCAGCATTATAGATCAATGATCAGTAATATTTTTAGTTAGTGTGGCAAACTTTTGAAGTTAGAAAGACTTTAATAATTAAAAGAACAACTGAAGACTTTTCCCAACTTAATGCCAGAAATAGGCTCTCTAAAGCAATGCTCTGTTGGCAAAGCAGCCATCAGTAGAGGAAAGCAAAGCACATGTAGTGATCCAGGGAACGGAAATTCTGATAAAGCAATTAAAATCCAAGCTGAAAGCACATGGCAAGCTCTTCGTTGACTGACCTGATCACATTCCTATCACATAGAACACCAATTGCTACTGATCCAGATGATGATTGTTAAGGCAAATTGAAGGGCATCAAGTCATCTATGTTTACAGTCCCAACACAATTGGCAATAACTCCTTTTTTTGTGCTTTTTGTACATGCCTTCATATTCAGTCCTGCCCTGAAAATCATACATCTCAAAGCAAATGCAGTTTCTTAATGCTCACAGTGCAGCTTCCTAAAGCCATGTTCTCTGCTGAGGGTTTTCTGTGATCCTGCATCTCTCATACGCAGGACTTTCTTAATTGGCATGTCTCTGTGTGACTGTTCATCCTCCATATGAAATAGAAGAGTTTCTGTCTTTACACATCCTTCATCTACTGTAGCTCCAAAATACCTCTCAGTTTATGGGATTCCTGTAACACTGTAACACTCTTTGTTTGTAATTACTCTTTGCACAGAGGCTCACAGGTCAAGAAGTTCTTTTCAAATAATTAATTAGCTCTATTCTGGTTTAGCAGTTACTCATGACCCAGTCTCAGTGTCCTGATTTTTTTCAGTAGTTGCAATGCTTACCAGATATTCCAACGACAAAACTGGGTTTGTGAATTGCTCCCTTTGCTGTGCATTTTTATTTGTTATCATAGCTAGTCACCCAAGTCTCATGGGATTCTTTCTGTTTTCTGATTAGATGACTGCTACTTTTTAAACAAGGGCTTCACAAATGAGCTGTGCTGTGAAAGACAGGAATGTAATTATGCCACCATAACTATGGGGAGGCTAACATTCACAAGCATTTAATTAACATCCACAAGGATCTTGGATACCACAAAATAAGTGATTAATGCATGGCTTGCTCCAAATAAAATTCATTCTTTTGATAAAAATGCATTAGCAAATGCAGATCAGAGTTTAATTTGGGGGCGAGTTTGGGGCTGTCAGCCAGACCCATGTCAGATGCTGATACCACGACGTCCCTGTGTGGCCCATGTCTAAGGACAGTGCAGAGAGCACTGAACAAGTTGTACCTGCAGCTCAGAAGGTGCCAGAAACCATTCTCAACATAACTGAGTGCATAAACTCAGAATTTTTTGAATATATGGGAAAGGAGAAGCATAAATAAAATGTTATTTCCTAAGAGAGAATATGGAATATATCAAACTCAGAGTGAAAATAAAATAATCATAGCACAGACTCTCCTAGGAAAAGAAAGGGAATTTAGTGGCCCAAGATTGTTCCAGTATGTGGTGTTATACTTTTATTAGGGTACATTATTTTACCCAGTCTCTTCATGAGTGAAGCAGCTCTGTGGCTTCCTAGGATCCAGCCTGGCTGATCTAGAAATACCTGTCTCTCGCTCCCTGTCCTGTTTAATTACAGGATGCACTTGACAGCAGTCAGCTTTGCTTACAGATGCTCACAGGAGATCAAGCACCATCCACAACCCTCAGCGGGTTGATTTCTCCCTGCTGGTGCACAGCTCAAAAGACTTTTCTGTCCCTTTTGCAGTCTGTGATGCTGGGAGCCCATCCTATACCCTGCTTCTGTCTGCCTGTCCCATCCACAGTTACCAAGAGGCTCCAGCACTTAAGAATAAGTTTTGGTGTACTCCATTAAAAATACTTCCCCAGTCCCTTCAAGACCAGGGGCACAGCTTTCTCCTGAGTCTGTCCACGCCACAGTAACAGTAGTGCAGGTGCACCTGGGCATCTCTGTGAGGCTCCAAGGGTAGGTGCTGTTCCCTATAGGGTGCAGGGCCACTTAATGTTATGGAAAACAGATTTTGCTACATTAGGCACTTGTCAGAAGTGTGAGAAAGAGACATGATTTACATGTTCATCCACATAAATGTATATGCATTTTCTAGTTGCTTGTACAATAATTGGTACAGTAAAATTAAAGCTATTTAATGGCTTCCTTTGGAAGGTACCATCTGCTTCAATGTCACATTTAACATTCAGAACTCTATTTATAAACAGGAAGAAGTGTAGACTTCAAAGCTGTATTTGCTTATCCCGATGTGATGGCCACCTCACAAGCTATATATACACTGAACATGATACAGACCTGAAGACCTAGGCCTGTATGTTTAAGTGAAGGAACAGAATGTGAAAGTGAAGGATCAGACACCATCCTCCCAAGCTTAAACTAGAAACAATCAGTGGGCGATAATTCTTCTTATCATTCTCCTTTCATTAAACAATCACCGGCACATGATAATATATCAGTAATTGCATAACTGCTTTGCAATGATACAAATGTATTTATAAATAGATACTGCAAAAGAATACCTATGGTATCGTTCTAGCAGCTTAGCTTTAGTTTTGCCACTGAAGATTGTCCTTTACTGGTCAATAAATAGCATTGGTTGTTCAGAAAATGCTTGCACACACAGTATTTGGAGTCGATCCAGTTTCTGTAAGAACTAAGCAGCCCAACCTGGGAGTATTGAAGAGCAAAGGGATGGGGCAGAGAAGGCTGGCCCCATCCAAGGGATCCAGGCTTGCCCCACAAAGCAAAGCAAGCTGGGGTTGGTTGCTTTCTACCTGACAGCGTGAGGGAAAACCCCCTGCTGATAAAGGCAATGCTTATCGGCTGAGTACTTTTGTTTTTGTATTATTTCTTTGTATTCAGATGATAAACTGTTCTGCAAAGCAAGGAGCTTTAAAGGACACAGTTCTGATATTTGCCTCCTTACTTTATGACAGTCTTCCAGGCTACAAAGTCTTTTAATGTTAAAGGTGGGTTAATGCTGTATCTGCTGAAATAGTGTGTGTGTGGGGGGGGAGGATGGTATAGGTAATAGCGATGACTTCTCAGTGTATTTTCTTTTTCTACACTAGCTTTGAATTGGGAAACGTAGCTACAAATTTATGTTTCAAATGTGCTCCAAAAAAAAAAAAAAAAAAAGTAACATGTAAGGTAGGTTTACAAATTAAAAGTTGAATCTCATAACTTTGCTGCCATGGTTGCCAGGAGCAGCATCTGCAAACAAACCAGAACTCACAGAATGTTGAGTGAAATCTAAGTGCAAACAAATCCCATACTGTTTGTGATAGGAATATGAAAGCATGGCTACCTGAACTGAAAATATGCTTATTTTCAGAACTTATGTTTGACATTTTGGGCTGACAATGAAAAGTCCTTTTGACATTTCACACGGAAACACCACGTTCACTTCTTGCCATGGTTGGCTGATGCTGCCATCAGCACGTGCTGCATCTTGCCTTAGGAGGCAAGGCACTGTGCGGGCTTGCTATTCCTAACCTCCCTCTCGTTAGACTTGTGAATACCTTGACTTGGATCTTGGACAGGAAATGACATAGAACTTCTTTCCTAAAATAACCTATTATGACAAGTGGCTTACCAAAAATGAATAATGCTTGGATGTTTAATCAAAAGTCTGAAGGGGATAGGAGGAAAAGGCTATGAAGCTACTGATACACACTTGTTTTGAGTGCCACTGGACTGCATACCAGGAAAGAACAGATCTGCCTTCCTAGGAACTTGACTGGGGAGCAATGCAGAGCTGGTCACTGAGATGAGGTAGCCTCTTCACACTGCATATCCACTGTCTGTCCTTACAGAACCGTGATACTTGTCCAGACACATGTCCAAGTGCAGAAGTCATTTCCTTCAGCGTGTAAATAAGATGTTAAAACAGTTGAGATATCCTGAGTAAAGCCTACAAAATCCTTGCTAAATGCAAAGATAATTGCCACTGATCTAGAGGGCAGGAATACTTGTAGTCTGGAACACTTCAGGCTTAATTTCTGTTCACCTGACAGGTTGTTTATCTCATATTTTTTTTATGCCAGAATCATATATATGTATATGTTTATAGATGTCTACTTAGCTCTTTAAGTACAAGACATGCTATTTATTTCTGCTGAGGTATACATAATGATGAGATTCCTGTTCCAAAGCTTTATCCCTCTGAGCTTTGAATGCACAGAAGAAATGGTAAGACTCTCCAAGTCTCTCCCATGGAATCAGTGAGAGGGATTTATTTTCTCTCTTGGAATTTGCTGAGGGTTTTTCAGATCCTAACAGCACCAGTGCTAAGATCTGATCAACTCCACAGGTGTATGAAGCTTGCAGGTATACAGGCTGATGAATAAAGCTTTTCAGAGGTTGTTTTTTATTTGTCTGGTGATAGATGCTAGAGAGATGAGCTAGCAGTTGCCTAGGTTATTACCAGTAATTTCTGAAGCAGACTTGAGTCTTCTGGGAGAGAACCGGGTAAAGAAATCGAGGTTACTTTTTGAGAAGAACATTCTGTGTACTGTACAGAATTCGAGGGAGGTTGGAAATGCTCCTTTATTGAAAGAAATAAAAAACAGCAAAGAAAGTGTTGATTGAATGCAGGCAGGACATTTGTACCGCCTTTGCCTTGTTGTTGTTCAAATCAGGGGAGAGACAGAATGTTCAGATTTGAAATTTATAGTAGGGAGAAAACAAGTGCAGAGATGTATAATTAAAAAGAAGGAGAAGTTTTATGGAAGGCAGAAGCTAATTCACCTGGACAAGGAGAGAGCAGGGTTCATTGTAACTGAAAAATTGTGAATGCTGAGGCGGTGGAAAGTGTTCTCTCCTTCTAAATGCGTAGACAGATGGCTATATTTGGGATCAGCTTCTTTACCTGGGTATGGAGAGAATCTTATAATGTATCTAGAAAATAAATACTTCCAGAGTTACCATACTAAATGTGCAGGAAGTATATAATAAATTCTTAAGTTTCAGAGAGGCAGTGAATTTCACACAACTGAATATTAGAAGGAAGATTTCTCTGGAGACGTCTCATGGTCAGTCCACTGTATGATAGGCCAGATGGAAAACAGTATGCCTTGTTCTCTTGTAGCCCAATATTCTCAAGTGGATAGGTGCTGCAATGTTTTAAGCTCTTGTGAGCCTAAGACTCTTGTGAGAGTGCTGGATCCTCCAAATAATATCAAAATCAACAAACAGAAAAGGGGATTGTTTCCTGCTGCTCTTAATATTATGCCTCCGTCTGGAATACCTAAAATCAGATTAACAACTGAGGTAAATTACTAAAATACTGTAATTTGGCCATGATTCCTGCAAGAGCTTATTAATTACTGTTGTTTGCTCATGGTCCTATTGTATCTAGATTTAAGCCTAAGATATTCATATCCATACAAATATAATACATCCTCGTGCCTGATTCAGCCCTTTTCAAATGCTGTATGAAATCCTTTAGCCTTTCTGAAGCCCAGGGAAACCCTCTGGCAGAAATAGACAAGGAACGTATCTGTTTATTAGTACAGAATGGCAACTGGACGTATAGCTTCTCTTATAAAAAGAAGCTAACTTAAACTTACTGTGGAGTACTTCATCTGGCCTGTAAACCTAAGCCAGAGACTATCAGCAAAATTCAATGAACAGATAACTTGTCCAGTGCTACTGCCAGAGTGAACCCCTGTGCACAGAAGTGTCCCACACAGGTAGAGATGGATACAAAAGTTTTTGCATAATTTGTTTGTGTACCCAGCTTTGTCTCTTTTAAATAAATGCTATATGCTTTACACTAGATTGTGAGGTAGATGTTATACAAGCTGTATGTTTGTACATAATGATCAACTCATTTCAGTTCCACAATGATTTCACTTTTAGAGTCCGTGTACAGAAAACATGTATAATTTATCTCCATAATCACTTTTCCTTGCATCCTCAGCCATTGGCTTTTTCAGGCTTTGGCAGCTGGGTAGCATTGCAGAACAACACCAAGCTATTTTTAACTTCTGTATAGCAATTCAAAATGAGGAATCCCATGTGCAAAGAGAACTTGAGTAGAAATTCAGACCTTCAACACAAGCAGATGGATGGATAATTCTGGCCACCTATAATTTCTCTTCTTGAAGCCAAATTCACTTGCTGATTCTGTCTGACACAATAGACCCAATCTTGACTGCCTTATTTGTCCTGTAGATGTGTAATATGAAATCTGAGTAGGAACGGATGGAGATAGGATCACGTGCCAGGTGAGATGTTGCAGAGTGCTTCAGTCTGTTCATACCCATGAGAGATTGTCACAGGCCTTCTGTGGAACAACATGGATTTATGTACACTCTGGTACACTCTGTTCTTGGATTTATAAACTTATTCATATGGTTACAAATCATGCTATTTAATGAACATATTTATGAACCATACAAATTGATAAAAACATTTTCCTTAGGACTGTATTATTTGCTGTGTCACATACCATATTTGGCTTCTGCTCACAGTTTGTTTCTTTGGTTGACAGTTACTAGCCTCAAAGTGGACTGAGGAAGATGCATATTTAATTTAGTTTTAAAGCTGAATTTTGTTTAATGCACAATTGGTGAATCTCTATTAAAAACTCCCGATTGCTAAACTTATAATACCATCTGATCCCGACAATTCTTTTTGCAAACACTGGCCCTCAAATCCAGTCAGCCTCCTCTGTCCTATCATTTCTGGCTGCCAAGTCCTTTTTCTTTACAAAATGTTGACAAAACACTGGTGCTACTGAGTGTCTATTTAATTTTTGACTGATTTTCCTGCTGCATGAGATCACTGGCAACTGCTAGAACACACTCTTGCTTTTCCAAACTTTGTGTTTATTTCCCTGAAGATCTTGCCATCTGCTGTGCTCAGCTGCCCAAACAAGTAGAATTTTCCATGTCTTCTAATTTTTTTTTTCTCCTGAAAACATTATCTGTTCCCTCAATCGTTCCAGCTTTCATCAGGTTCTTTACGACCAGTCCTTCTCACGTATCGTAATGTGCCATATTACCACAAACAGAAGTATTGACTTTGGCAGTAAGACTGAGGTTACCGAAGCAATGTTCATTAAGTAGCATTCCAGACACTATTTAGAGGTCAGCCACTGTGGACGACAGAATCATATATGATTCTCTTTACACAGCATATATTTTGTTGGCCTTACTTATCATTTACAGCCCATTTGTTCCAAGCGTCTCCCTGTTGCCAATCCCAAGTGTTCGAAATCATGAAATTGGCTCGTGAGCAATAATGCTTTAAGCAATAATGCGTTCAAAAGTTCTCATGACTTTTTAACTCAGAGTGCTCACATTGGCAAGCTTTTTTTCTGTAGCTAGCAGGAAATTTGCTATCCTGTGGGGAGGGCAGAAGTGTCAGCAGATATTCACACAAAGTATTGAGATCCCTACTGAGCTGAGAGAACAACAGATATCTCACTTTTGAGAACTCCTTCATGCTGGTGGACTGTCTGTGCTGCTCTTAATCCAAACCAGCATGAATAAAAAAGAATGCTGCACAAATAAATTGTAAAATGACCGTCTGCAACAAAATCTGGGTATTTTTTCACCTGTCAGGATTGAAGTGATCGGGGTCCCTCTCTACCAGTTCCGTCTTATTTCTCTTTCAGAATAAAGTAAATTAAAGCTCTTGGAGATGGAAGGGCACGGAATGCAATTAAACAGAGAACTGCAGCAGGAAAGGCACCCATACTGCCAGACTGGCTGTTCTGCAGATCTCTTTATGCCCATCATCTGTCTGCTATATCACAAGATCATTTGAGCATGCCTTGGGTCAGTCTGAGCCTTGCTAGATGTCACTGCATCATCAAATGGAACTCGGTTTGATTGCACAAACGTGTTCAGAAATAGCAATGTGGCCAGGCAGAAAATCACCCCGAAAGTCTGAATACCTCACAGTCAGCTGTTTGAAAAATACAGCTGGGACACAAAGCAGAGTTTCCTTGTGAATTTTAACTCCAAATCAATTTTGTCTATTGATTCACCAAGCCAGCTCTTCCAATTCCTATACTCTGGTCATAATTTAGTTTTCTCTCTTAGGTGATTTCTAGTGGGATGAGAGTGGGAGGCTGAGAGAAAGAGCAGAATGAAGGGTTGTGTTGCTTGCAAGCGGATCCTGGGGACTCCCATAAAACCTAAAAAAGAAACAGAGGAGGAGGATGTGGCTGGCTGCTGAAATGCTCTGTGGGCTACATCCTGCCTGTGGTTAGGCCAGAACCTGCACACTTTTTTTTTCTTTTTTTTTTTTCTCTGTGTTGGGCCCCTACAGGACACTTGCCACAGTGGCACACATACCTAATACAGCAAGAGAGCCCAAGCCTTGGCTCCACATCTTACAGTAGGTACGCCTGGATGTGTACACTTGCTTTGTTAATGATCTACTTGCTGCAGCTAAGAGGTGACTGTGAGCTCTCGCAGTGTTACAGGGATGAGCTCTCCCTGTAAGAGCCATGTTAGGGTTTTTTCTCCAACCCAGGCTGGATTTTTGTCCCAGGTACAGTGTTTTCTCCCAGCTCTGTAAAACTTTTCTGAAATATCTTTATATCACTTCATGTAGTTCAGTAGAGTGTAAAATAACCTCTTGGCACTTACTTTAGTTCTGTCATATTCTGTTTACAAATTCAAAAGGACCTAACATAAATAGCTGTCAACACTTACATATTACTGTGATTCACTGACTTCACCACAAGAATTTTGGTACAGCGGAGAAAGAGCATCAGTAGAAAAATCTTATCTTGAAAGCCATTGCAGTTGTTCATCTCTCTTTCGCTGTGCATGGACGGTGAGCTGACTGTACTGCTTAAGATGTAATTACCAGCTGCCAGGAAAGGACATCCAAGCGGGATCACAGCATCACCGTGCAGGCCTGACCCACTGGGGGGGAAGGGCTTTCCTTTGCTGGTACTGCCACAACAGACCCTGCTTGGAACAGCTGGATTTAAAAGTAACGTAGGTAGGGGAGAACAGAAAAAGTGAAGAAAGAGTATAAATCAGTAAAATCAAAGAGAGCATGTTTCTTCTTCTGTAAGTTTTGGTTACACATACATCAACATTTCCTGAAAATTTGCTGAATTTTTAATGAATAAATTCTAACAGAACCCTACTTTGCAGTTCTCAGGCCTGAGGAGGTCAGCTTTCAGGAGACTCCTTGGGGTCCATCGCTGGTACAGCGGTTTGATATCTAACCACAAAGTGGGAAAGCTCTGGCGCTGACAGCCATCTGCGTAGCTGTGCTGCTGTGCTCTCTGACATCTCAAACCCTCAAACCTTTCAGGTGAAAAGCCATTAGCACACAGCCGACGTCGCAGACTAGGATTTAAATCATGTCTGCTGTGGCATGGGAAAGGAAAAGCAGCAAGACTTGTCTATCCACTCTTACACAACCGCGTGGTGGACAAATAGGCAACTGGCACGTATTGCGTTTTGAAACAGCACGAAGCTTCAGGCTGTCCTTTGCAGTTCTCAGAATCAGAAATGTAGGAATGCTGAAGGAGAGTTTGTGATTCAGAATGACAAACAGCTCATCTGTGGCTACGGGAAGTCTGTAATGTGTCCAGCTGGTCTAATTCAGTCCTATGGACTGGAAATGAAGTTGCAGGAACCTTAGCTTGACATCTCACATAATGGCCTGGTTTTCCAAGATCACCACATCACCTTGCATCAGTGCAGGCTCAGAGGGCTCTGAACTGAACAGTGTATTCTGGGCAGTGAAAGAATCTCTGGTGACATATTTAGCTCTCATGAAAGCTTGTGAAGCTGTGGAGCTTCCCTGAAATAAACGAACTAATTGAGCAGGAAGGTAAAATCACTGGCTTTAGTGGTTTTCATGCAGAGGCTGAATGGGCTGAGTGTTGTTTTCTTTTCTAATAAAACTCTATATTAGGTGAATTTTAGCACACAGTTCCATGTAGCTAGTCCAAGTAATGAAATTGATCTGGCCGTTGCATGGATAACTGGCTAAGTTAAGAAGAATAGTGATGGACTGTGTGCAGTAATGTGGACAGGTATCATTAGGAATGTGCCTCACTGTCAGTGCCCTGAAACAGCTGGATATGAGACTTTGTCACTGAGCTGCAAAAATAAGACAACACTCTGGTGTTTTCATGTGTGTCATATTTTGCTTGCCTACAGGTACTCAGTGTGGAGTGTTTAGGAAAAAAAAAGCCCAACAAACTAGTTTACAGGCTGGTTTTATGAATTTGCTGGCATAAAATGCCATAAAGAACTTTCTAAATGAATTGAAGGTGGCAGAAGGCCAAAAGGACATCCAGCATTCAAATGTCCAATTCCTAGGAATGAGAAGATTCCATGGGTTCTAGCTCTTTGGATTCAAGCCAAACGTTTATGCAAACCAACAAGGTGTGAGCTGTGAAGCTCTTGCTTTGGTGCTGCCCGGTGTGGGTGACCAGAGCTCCAAGGGAAGGCTCGGGCAGTGGAGACTGAAGTCTGCATTTTATGTGAATTTTGCTTTCGTTGCACCTAATGCTGTGCTGTAGTCCAGTTGTACACTTTCTGTTGTATACATTGTCTGCTTCAGCAGAAGAAGTGCAGGTACCCACAAAAAGCTCATTTTAAGTTTGTTTGATTGCAATACTCAGCAAAAGTGAATTCATAAGTAGAGTATATTACCAGCACTTGTGCAAAGTGTGTTTTACATTTGGCTGTGTTCCTGTGTATGTTTCTTAGCCACCAAAGGTTTGAGGGCTGTCTAGTCTAACGTGCATAACTAGGCCAGTGGTTCCTGCACCAAGTTCAGTATCTTGCAATTGAAGTAGACAGCATCTTTTTATAGACACCTAGCCCCGATTTGAAAGCTCCAAATGTCATGGCATATTCCAAGGCAAGCAATCCCAGTGGTTAATTACCCGCAGTGTTCAGGACGTGTGTCTTGTCTCCAGTTTAAATTTTGCTGATTCAGCTTCCAGACATTGCATTTTGAATGTGAAATGTGAAGCTTTCTGGCTGTTGATTACTTGACACAGCCTATCTGCACAAGGAAAAGAGATGGTGCTGTGTGGCTGGCGAGGAGGGTGGGCAGGAGGGTAACAGCATTCCTGCCCTTCTGCGCGGGTATTACAAAAGATGCCAAGTGGTGGCTTTCACAGCTCTAAAAGGAGAAGTTCTATCAAGAAGTGGCATGAGCAGTAGGAGATGCCCTTGATTACAATTAATATATACTCTTTGTCTAACATAAAGTAAGCGAAAGGCTAGAAAGCATCTGTATACTGCTCTATACCAATACATTATTTTTGGCCTTCTCTCTCCTTCCTCCCCTGTTTGGGCATTCAGTATACTCTTGGGAGAAAGTCAATGTAATTTTTAGCATTAATTCATCTAAACTTTCCTATATGATCTTCACCTAAGACGAACATTACGTATGAATGGCATATTCTTACATAACATGAAAATATTAACATCCTATAGATGAACGTGCTCTCTCTGATAGCCTATAAAATATGCAGAACTTCAGATAAGAATGGTGATGATGTCTGTCCCTGGGAATGAGCAGCTTCTTTTCAGTTCTGTGCAAATGTCAGGCCTGCCTGATTAACTTTATCCAGCATCTCCGCAGTGTCTCCCCACCAATCTTATGACTATTGCCAAGGCTTAGCAGTTTCTGGAGTGATGCTGTACAGCCTGTCTGAGAAATCTCAATGCAGATGGAAGCTGGCTGCTTTGTGTGTTACTGTTGGCAGTGACTATGTATTTAGTGCAGTATTAGCAATTTCTTTCTTTTTTTTTTAACTAGGAAACACAAGATTTATGAATCTCCTCCTCTGTTCGTGAGCTACATAGGTTTTACCTGCACATGTATTTAGGTAAATACTTCAAAGACGTTGAAGCCTGAAATCACTTAAAAGGAGGCAGGGAGAAACTGGAGACTACTTGCAGTAACGGAGTTGGTTAAAAGTCTCCAAAATACTTTGGAAAGTGTTTCTGGACACTGTGAGAGTATATTCTGGGAATGCTGTGAAGTGGCTCCTTCCTGGGAAAGATCCTCTGGAAAATGTCACAGCAGGGCCTTCTCCATCCCTCTCTGTCACTGCCTGCCAGGGACTGTAACAGAGCTAAGATCAGGGGAAAGAGAAGGAGGAAGGGTGGGAGGGAGAAAAGGAAAAAGGGAGAGAAGGAGAGAGAGAACAAGAGGAAAAGAGAAAGGTAGAAAAGTCACGAGGTCTAATTGGGTATTACAAAGATTCTTCCAGGAGAAAGGGATTTTATATGCAAGATGCAAGGTGTGTTATTAAGAGGAAACATGCTGCTACAACACTTGTCTGACATATTGTTCCAGGTACCTCTGAGATAGGGTGAGGGGATGATTAAAAAGACCCACAAAACACATACACACAAAACAGAATAAAAGGAGAGAAAAAGAAGAAAGGAAGACAAAGGAAGAAGATTTTGAGGAAACAGAAGTGGAAGTAGGTGGACCAATCATTCCCCACTGCATATTCTCCATAGGAGGCCATGAATATGCAAGTGAATATCTAAGCAAACATTATCACTGACACAGATTCCCTTCCGCAGCATATTTGTGTTGCCATGCGTATGAATAATTGCATTAGCAAGGCAGAAGGTCTGGTTCCCATATTTTACAAGCATCTATATTTTATCTGTGGTCATGCTTTGCACACTAATTATATGGTGTTGGAAACATCGTTTTGTCTTGTTTCTTTCCAGCATGAACAAGACCTTTTTTGCAGCTGACCCGACACCTAGAAGAAATTGGAGCGAGAATGAAAGATGCCAGCACAAGGTCTGGACAAGATGGAGCAAAATGAAAGCATCTTAGTGAAGTCACAGTGGTCATGACCCATTCCTGAGGCCATCTGCCACGTGGCAGGATCTTGCTGCACTGGTAGGGCACATTTAATTGAAAGGAATCACTTTCTTTGGTATTATCTCCTGCCCCTTGCTCTTTAGCATAAGCCCGGTTATGGCAGCCTAAAATGGATATGGCACAGACACGATGGCATGCCTACTCCCTTGGCACCCTGCTGCCCAGCTGGGCAGAACACAGCACAAGCACGCAGTGCTTGCACTCCTGTGCATCTCGTCTAGATAGCTGTGATCAGCCCTCTGCTCGCTGATGTGCTGAAGTGGAAAACTCCCAAGAACCCAGCAAAGCGTGTCTCTGGGGATGTTCTCTAGGGCTTGGAGCTGATCTCCCCAGTCCCTCACTGAGGTTGGGGTAAGCCCTTGATAATTTTAACTCGGACCAAACCCATCTTTGCAGATATTAGATGAGTTCACTACCGAGCAGAAGGCTAGCGCTGTGGTACTTAAATATCACTTAAGTGTTATCTGAAGATTTTAATGGGACTTATTTGGTATATGATCTTGGCCTGGGCTCGGCACAAGGGTTGTTTTCACCCGAAGTGAACTACTGAGGGGCTGACAGCATCCCTTGGAAGACAACCAGCAAGAAGTCATTACTCTTGGGATAGCTGTGAACTCCAGGAGAGTTAGAGAAATATTTCCTTCTTAGGCAGAAGGCAGTGTCATACAAAGCAACTAACTCAAGTGCTAGGTTTATTGGCAATGTTCAGATGGCAAGAAAAACTGACAAATATTTACTTACACTCAATAAGTAACATCTTCATAGTTCTGAATAATGTTAATATCTGTTCCTTGCTTATGGTTTAAATTATTTTCACAAACCATTAAAGTCAAGATGATGAAATTGCCCTATCCTGTAAGGCACATCTATTTATAGAATGGATGTGCCCTGTACCAATAAGGATATTTTAGCAGGAAAATATATTATCTGAGAGCTTTTCAACTGCGTTCTCCAGTCCTGTGCACTTGATTGTCATCATCTAGAGCTTTACCAGCCTCTGGGTAACACTTTTTTAGCAATTCAAAAGATTTATGTGTCTGTTGCTGTGCTGAATGCCATTCTTTGAGTAAGCACAGAGCACTGAAACTTTTTTTGAAGGAGGGAGGAGGAGGAAAGATTAAAGCAGCTCATGTGATTCTTACATAAAGCCTGAGAAGCTGAAAAGCAGTTTGATTAAAATATGATTGAAAGGATGTTCTGTGACATGCTGAGGTTGATGTTTTTAAATGACGTGGGTGCATACGGGGGAAGGGGAGTGTTGCCTGTTGATTCTTCTGTTGCTGTTTAAGGTTATTAACATCTGACCCTGCACGCTGCCCTGCAGGAAGGCCCTGTGGGATGGCAGGGCGCTGGCGCAGGGAGGGAGTCCCTTGGCAACATTCAGTTAAGACTGCAGCCCTGAATTTGCAGTGTTGGTTGGGACTGTTAGTAGACTGTGGTAGTCAATTAGAAACCTGGTTCTGCCTTACATTAGGGCTGCTCTTCATCACCTCGGGAATATAAAATGGATTTTAAGTGAGTGCAAGTGTAACTTATAACCGTTATAAAGCAGCCTTGCATCTCACAGCAATTTAAAGCCTTGAAGGGGTAAGTGGGAATCTAGATTCTCAGTGTATGAATTATGGCCATTCTGACTGAAAATTAATTGAAGATTTTTATATTTTGTAACGCTACCACTAAACCAACCTGAATAAGTTAGTTACACTTAATTTAAGACAACGCTTGTATTCATTAGAGCTCCTTAAACTGTACGGTAATCTGCAGGTTTGTGTTTTGCTTTGTAAATATTTGGGAATTTATAGACTCGCTTTCTAAGATCAGGTTGTTCTGCCCTTTCTTTTTTTCTTCATTGCCAAGTTCCTAGGAAAAGGCATAGCACAGCGTCGGTACAGAAAACACGTTCTGGTCCATTGTTCCTTTTCATAATCACCGTGCTACTTTAAATAATACATCAGAAGACAGTTTGTATTCTAAGAGTTTTTGGCAATTAAATGAGAATTTTCAGAGTTTGTTTCTTGGATATTAAATTATTTGGATTAGTTATCTCACCCCAGCACCGGTTATGGTCTGTTTGTTACCAGTGAGCCTTTGGCTGGCACGTATGACACTTGAATAAACCATTTACCGCAGGATGTGTTCCACGCACATTACCTTTACGGTAGCAGGGATTTAATCCATACTACTTTCTGGCCATAAAGGCAGCAGAAATAAATAATAAATGACAGCATCTTTACGAAAACAAGTAAGGCTCCACTCCTGCAAAAACAACTACAAACACTCCTCTTTGTCCTTTTGTTTCTGACCACAGCGTTGCTCCTGAAAAAGGAGGGAGAAAAGCATCCCGGGCATTAACCACACCGAGTACCCTATTTTGCTGCAGGAGCTCTTCAGCTGCTCCAACTGCGTGTCATTTTTAATACCACACCAGAGTTCAATTAACCAGATAGGAGGTGCCTGTAACACAACATGAACACATATTTTGTTATTTTGCTGTTCCCACTTCCTTCAAACGTCGCCTTTGTCTCTAAGCAGGCATCAGTATGCCATGATATTTGCTGCTGCTGCAAGAACATTTTTAAAAAGAGTGAGGTTTTATTCCATTCCTTTCTTAATTTATATTTTCTGGGAGATTTTAATATTCACTGAGATAACATCTTAAGGCCCAATGTGAAATTCTGTACTCTGTATTCTCCATTAAGAGCAGCATCTAATTAAGAACTAGAGCCTGTAGGATGAACTCCCCGGGAGCAAATGACTAATTCTCGATAGCAGGGCTGTGGTTTTATGCCGTTGCTAGCATCTGAGAGCGGTTGGATGCTGGAGGCTGCTCCCCAGAGCCCCCTCCTGCAGCCTCTCCGAGCGGCGAGGCAGAGCTGGGTGCTCCCAGCTGCCGGCTCGGGGAGCTGCGGGCCAGCAGGGGGAGATGAGGGGATGCCTTTCCGCTTTCGGGAGCCCTGGCGCTGCTGCCTGCCATCAAATCCAGCTACTGCTCCTGCACGAAGGCCTTTCCAGTGCACCGACTTGCAGCATTTAATTAAAGCTATAATTTTAAACACATTTAGGCAAATCAGTGTGGTGCTCTACTAGATACATAAGCTGAATTAAATCTGCTGTTTGCACCAGTATATTTATAGGGACAAGCTACTCCTGCGGGTCTAGTTTTAAACTGGTGCCCATTTGTCCACGCTGTTGGGCTCAGCTTGGGCTACTGGCCTGCAGCTGGATGCAATAGGGCGACTGGGACTGCAGCCCAGCTGTGCAGGAGCTCAGGCTTGGCTGATTTCCTCTAACAGCAGATGTGTCAGGCAACTCCACCAGTTGCTCTTGGCAGCCTGCAGTGCCATTTGGCTGTGGTTTTAATTCCATCTCTCCTGCTTTTCATTCTTGTTTGTTTAGTCTTGATCCCTGTTCCTGCCTCCTTTGTGTTCAGCTCCTAGACCTCACCTTGTTCCATCCACGACTTTACCTCCTGATAGAGACTTGCTGACTTTCAATCTTCTGGCTTTCTGACCATGGTTTTCTGACCATGCTGCTCATTTTAGTATGTATTTATCTTTGTGTCTCTGGTGTCTTGACTCATGCTGGCTTCAGCACTTGGCCCAAACTTAATCCAGGTCTTCACCGTAGTGCTTAACACAGTATTGCAGCAAAATTGCCAGTTCACAGCCTGAGGCAATCATTGAGCACCGGGTGAGAAGGCATGGCTAATCCAGGGAGTTCAGGTGCAAGCAGTGCACCTGAGCATCTGGAAGGGAGGAGCCTGAATCTACCCCTCCTCACCCTCATTTAAGGGTTAGCATCTGAGGGGAGCAGCATCTTGCTTGATAGGGATAGCACTTGAGTTTTGCTGGCTGTTGGAGGTGGTGAGCTAATTTTCCTTCTTTGTTACCTGCTATTACTCTGCAGTGTTTGTATCCCATTAGAAGGCACTGTTATCACTGTTTTTTCTTTTTTTTTTTTCCTTACCTGTAGTTAGCTTGGTGAAGGCACAGACCTATTAAGAAATCTGGAACTGCAGTGTAAAAAATCTGGTATAGCTGTAGTATTGGAAAGGGGGCAGGTAGAAGACCTTTGCATGGTTTGTCTCAAATCCCCACATGGCTTGGGATGATAGGTGTGACCTGTGGATCAGCTTTGCACCAGAGGTTTACTCTGAATGCAGCTATTGTCATTTCAGCCTTTAGATGAGTAGCAGTGCTTCTTTTATCCTGAAACCTATGGGAAGCAGGCTAGTCTTTGCAGGGGCTATGTTTCCGGAGTTCAAGGCTATTACATCTTACTCTTTTTTTCTTTTAATCATTATTTCTATCTGTTGACTCTTCCTAAATGTCAGTTAGGCTCCCTGTAGTTGCTCATAGCACCGTTTGTTACTGTTTTCCATGTAGATTCATCATCTTGGAATTTGGAGCTAACCTGCCTTCTCTCTCTGGTGTTGCTGATGCTGTGACTTGCAGCTTATTCCAACATAATTCACTTTGGTATCATCCATTCCATGACTGTAAAATTGTCTGTTTTGCTTTGTTTTCTGAACTGGACACAGTATCATTAACAGTGTGTCTAAATTCTGCTAATAGCTTTATGACCTAAACCAGAACCAATACAAAAAGCTGAGCCAAATGCCTAACAGCTGTGTACAAGGGGAAAACATGCAGAATTCCAGAGGCTGGCCATGCAATAGGTTAAGTGCTGCAATTGGTGTGTGAGGGCCACACATGGGGAGGTGAAAGAATGCATGAGATTATGCACTGAGTGGCTATGTCTTGTTATCTGTGAGTTCTATCTCTTTACAAGTAAAGGCAGATGAGACAAACAGTCATTACCTGCTACAGGCCCTTTTTCTAGCTCCCTCTTGTGTATTGAGGTAGCACAACTGTGAGAAACTATTTGTCAAGAAAGCCATTGGATGATGTCCCTTGACCCTTTCATAAGTGATCCAAGTTGTTATATAGGCTTTTGCATTGGTGTGAATTTCCTCTCTTGGATATGATGAAACCAAATGGCGTTAACAAATATTACTGGCTTTCCAAGGCTAGCATACAGCACTTGCTGTCAAATTTACTTGTGTCAGATGTAAATAAATGTAGATCTTCTGGAAGTTTCAAGTGCTCATAGTCAGCACTGTGAACTTCACCCTGGGGTTGTGAGCATCTCCTGGAAATGCACTGTCAGTGGCACCTAGTTATGTAACAGCTTTGATCTTGTAGACAACTGTGTTGTTGGCGCTATGCCTATGACTTGGATGCACAGCTATTAAGAATCCCATCACATTTACACTGAAGGGAAGTAAACTGAAACAACTACAGATTTCTCTTAAAAGAAAATGCAGGAAAATAATCAGTTAACACAGCACTGATATCCAGACTAACCTTGCTGCACCTATTTTCCATGAAGTAATTGTAACGCTCAAAAGCACTTTTATTTCAAGACACTGTCAAACTTACATTTGTTGTATTCAAAGCCAGAACTTCCAGGGATTAAATCTAAGGTGTGAAGGACAGACTTCCTGCAGTTAGAGCAGTTTTTCTTCTAATAAGCGATTAAAAGTTGTTTTTCGTCTCTTTCCTTCCCTCGTGGCACAGGTGAGGGATTTGAAGATGCCACTGAAGTAAGTCAGGAGGTTGAGATTGCACCACACCACAACGAAGCAGCGCGAGGTCTTTTACCTGTGAACTGAAATGTGGCTGTACCATAGCCTGTAGATGTGGTATGATAAATAGAATTTGGCAGCAGTACTCACCTTTCTCTTACGTCAGCTTATCTGAAAACCTGTCAAAAAGAAATTACCTGAAAGGGGGATTCTGCCTTGAAAAGGAAGACTACGTGCAGGAGATGCATAATCAAGATTCTTAGACCTTTCACGAGACAAAGCTGGAGAACCTTGACAGGCCTAGATGGCATATGATGAAATTTGGAAGGAAAGAAAAACAGCTAAGAAGTTGGGTAGCTTTCAGAATTCCCTACAAACATGCTGCAGTTGTGACACTGACTGTTCTTTTAGGTCAGCAACGACAGTCATACTCCTTCACTGGAACAAAATCAGAGCTGAAGCCTTGTCCTGTGACTAATGGGGAAGCAAGTGTGAGCTGCAAGACCCGGTGTCTCTGCTCTTGCAGCCTATCAAGAAAAATCAAAGTGACTCATGCAAACAGCCCGCAGTCACAGAAGAACGGATCCCAACTGGTCCTCTGCATCTCGCAAAGCTGTGTCCCACAGGGTGTAAGTAACGCCCAAATGTACTGGCCATGCTGCATTCCTGACATGCTGCTTCTCCCTCTGTGCCTGGGCGCTGTGTGCCGCTAAGCAGCACTTCCCAGCTACAGGAAGGCTGGTGGAGGGCATTCCTCTCCAGGTTATTCTGTGCTTTTGGTGCTTCAGGAACATGCTTAGTGTTTGGGGAGCCTCATGCGTTGCTGTCATCAGCTCTTATTTGGGCATGTGCCAAATATCTTGTTTGAGCACTGGCTGTTCTCTGATTCTCAGGGTACCATTTCAGGAGGAATCTGAGAGGAGCTTTGTTCCTGGCTAGATCGTGTTCATGGGACTGAAGGATGACCACGCTGCAAGGAACTTGGTGTGGGGATGGTATCGGGGGAAGTTCAGTACTGAGAGAGTGGTGAGGTGCTGGGACAGGCTGCCCAGAGAGGGTGCAGATGCCCTGTGTTGGAGGCCAAGTTGGATGGGGCCCTGGGTAAGATCTAGAACTTGATCTAGTGGCTGGCAGCCCTGCCTGAGGTGGGCTGTTGGAACTTGGGGAGCCTTGAGGTCTCTTCCAACCCAAGCCATTCCATGAGCTCAACACGTGCTGCTGTACTGGAGGCCTGGCGTGGACGGTGTCTTCTCGTGTTCAGTGAAAATACTACAGGGAGAGCCCGTACGAAGTGCCAGGCAAATCAAAGCAGGGAGAATGTGTCATAACTGCTCCATTATTTTCTCTGTGGCTTTCTGGAGCAGCAGCATCTGCTAGACAAGCAGATTGTGCAACACCCTGAGGGGAATGGGGAGCCGGGCTAGGTGTCTCTTGGTTCTTGGCTCATCTACACACAAGTTATTCAACAACGCTCTCCAAACATCCCCCTTCCAGAACAGGTGTGCCCTCTTTTCCTCTTTAATTAAACTAAACCGGAACAGCTCAGCCTTATTCTGGAAATTAGTCATAAAATCAGTCAGGGATAGCTCCTCCTGAGCCACTACGTGTACAAACAAGCCCCAAACAACATGTACGCTGCCTAATGCGCCGGGGGACCCGGCAGCGGCGCGGAACGGAGCGCTGACGGGGCCGCGATGAGATGGCGGGCCGCCGGCAAGGCCGGGCTTCGGGCGCGGCAGCCGGAGCGCGGCTCCCTGAGCGACCGCCCCGGGCCCCTCCGCGCCCGCCGAGCCGAGCGGGGCCGATCCCCCGCGGCGGGGCGCTGCAGTCCGGGCCCCGCGGTGCGGGTGGCGGCGCACCTGGGCGGCCCCGGCGCGGCGGCGGTGGGCGGGCGGGAGGCGCTACCTGACAGTGAGTGGCACCGCGCGGCGGCCAATGGCGGCGCGGCGGCGCGGGAGCCGGAGAGGGCGGCGCGGGGCGGGGGGGGGGGGGGTGGCTGCGCCGCGGAGCGTGTGCGGCGCCGCGGGGCCGGGGCCGCTGCGTGTGCGGGGAGAGACCCTCGTGGGGGGGGTGGGTGGGGGGAAAGACGGATACCGGCCCAGAGCGGCGGCCGGCGGCAGCGGGAGGAGCCGGCGCTGCGGTGCGGAGGAAGGAAGCGAGCGCGGGGCCGCTGCGCGTGCAGCCGGTGGTTGCGGCTCTCGGTGCGAATTGGGGCTTTATCGCCGCCGCCGCCGCCTGACAGTTGTTTGTCGCCGCCGTTTTCTGCGGGAGGGGTGGGGGGGGGGGGGGGAAGCGAGCGATCTCCAGCGACCGGGAGGCGTGATTGGAAGCGAGAAATAATTAACTGGAGGAGGAAGAGGAGGCGGAGGAGGAGGACGGGGGTGGAGGAAGACGAAGGAGGAAGGCACCGCGCGCAGAGCCGAGCCCGGCGGAGCGGCGGGACGCGGCAACTTCGGCCCCGGCGCAGCAGCCGGAGCGCTGCCCGCAGCGGCGGCCGCCTCAGCCCGTGCCCGCTGTGCGCGAGGGAGCGCCGCGCCGCCGGACATGTCGGAGCACAAGGCCAGCGAGCCCAAGTTGTCGACGACGGACAGGGTGGTGAAAGGTGGGTGCTGCGCCGCGCTGCGCTGCGGGCGGCCCGCCCTGGGAGGCGGCGGGGCAGGTACCGGACGGAGAGCGGCTCGGCCGAGGGCTTTGCGGCTCCCCTCGCCTCCTGCCCGGCGCTCCATTGCAGCATTTCCCCCCCTCCTTCCCCCGCCCCGCTCCGCTCCCCGCCTCCCTTCTCCGCCTTGAAGGCGCTGCGCGGGGCTCGCCTCGGAGCGACGGGGAGCCCCGGCCCCCCTCCCGGCCCCCTCCCCCGCCGGCCGCTTCCCCGGACGTCCCCCCCCCCCCGCCCCCTGGCTCTCCCCGGGGCTCCGCGCCCCCCTTCTCCCTGCCCGCGGCCCCGCTGCGGCTGAGGCTCCCCATCCCCTTCCCCTGCGCGCCCGCCCGCCCCCGCGGCACTGGGGATGCCGGCAGCCGGGGGTGGGGGCAGCAGGGCCGTGCCGTGCCGTGCCGTGCCGTGCTCCGGGCTGCTGGGCGAAGCGGCCGAGGCGGCTTCCTCCTCCTTCGCCGCCGCCGCCGCCTTGGACGCGGGGCTCGGCCTGCTGGGGTGTGAAGTCGGGCGGCGGGCGCACCGCGGCCGGGTGTGTGTGCGCGTATACGTGTGTGTGTGTTGTGTGTGCGCGTGCACGCAGATGTGCGGGGGGCTCCGCACCCCCACGCCGCGGCTCCATGATTGCGCTCAGCTCGAGGTGTGCGTGCGCCGTGAGCCGCAGCGTGTAAACACAGCCCGTTTGGATTAACAACACTGCAGTGAGGACCAAGGTCGTATTTACCGGGGTAGCGCCCGGTTTGCGCGGTCCGTGTGCGTTCCTCGGGGTGCGGTACGCTCGGTAGGGTTTCCCCGCCGTGCCGCCCGCATCGCCTGGCGCGCTGGGATGCGGTGCATCCACCCGGCGGGTTGCAGCCCGTGCGGCACACGGAGCGCGGCGGCGGGAGCCCGGAGCCGGGGGCGGCGCGCATCCTTCCAGAGCCCGGGCAGCGGAGCGGCGCGGTACGCGCTGCCGTACTGGCGTGAGTGGGTGCCAGAACTGAACGATTAACGTACGGACTGTTTAGGAAAGCAAATTACTGTTGTTATTTGGCTTTCGTGTTTACACATACGCGTCTCCTCACGCCTTCCCACCGTTCCTCCCCCCTCCTCTTTTTTTCTTTCTTTTTTTTTTTTTTTTTTGACGTCCTTTTTCCCCCGGATGAAATTGCAGCTCTTTGGATGTTGTAAGAGATGCAATTCCAAGCTCAGTAAGATACCTTTTGGAAGCGGCTTGGGGATTTACCTTCTCCTATCTGGAATGTTTGCAGCTGAAGTACGCGGTCTGTGCTGTCACACTACCGGTAGGCTTTAGAAGCCTGAAACAGTGATGTTGAGCTGATGCTTATCTTCACGAGGTCCAGCAAATGGCTGTCCCATTGGGAAGCCTTCGTTGCCATCGTGGGATGGCTGTTCTTCTTTTTTCTCCTTTTAAAATCCTGACATGTGACCAAATATCCTGATCTCACGTGTGACAGAACTCCCTTGGGCTCAAGCAGATGCTCATATAAATAAGAATGACTGCAGGGTTGGGACTACCGTCTCTGTATTGACACAACCCTTGGTAGCTACAGTGGTAGATTTCCATTTTTTACGTGTGCCGATAAGTTTATTATGTCTCAAAGGACCATTTTCTTAGCAAACTTAGTATGTATTGTTAGGTGTAATTTTATCATGCAATTAGAAATCAAGTTTGTTAAACTGAGGAAGTACTGAGCAAAGCATATCTGCTGCTTAGGTGTTTTCTCATCTCAACTCCAAGTGTTGTCCAATGTGTCAACCTTTGATTGTTAGATTGTTACTTGCTCTGTTACATAGTAAAATCCTTCGAAGGCCTTAAAATAGCACCTGAGGGGAGTAGCGCACAGTAAACTGGTCCTTTGTAGGGTTATTCTTTGCATAGATCCTTCGCTCTGCCTTCCTACAGACTGTAAGGAAACCCAGGAAGAAAACAATTGGTGGTGATAATGGAGATGTATAGGGGAAAAGTTGCCTTGTTTTTCTGTGGGATGTGATTTGTGTCTTTCTGAGATGAGCAACTCAGGAGGGCTTGCAAGGCTAAGATGAATTAAAAGAAAAGAAAGGGCAGCAACACCTTGTTGGCATCCATGTGTGTAGGTGGAGAGCCCTGATGTTCTACAAGACAAGCCAGATACTCTGATGGTGTTAAGAGAATTGTGAAAACAACTTGTTTTTTTTTCCTTAGGTTTAAATATCACATGAAGCTGTGTTTGGAAAGGAAATGTTTGTAGCATATGGATGTAGGCTCTAGATTAAACTTTTCTCTGCCAGCGTATGTGTGGTGGTGGTGTGGTTTGTTGGTTTTTCCTTTTCTTTTTGTGTAGAACCTTTCAGTTTGCTGGTATGTGACCAAAGATGTCGGTTGAGATCTGGCTCGTGGAAGTCATGGTTAGGCACTGTTATGCGGTGATGGGGTGGGTTTGGGGAGGGGACAGTTCCAGCAGCTCTGTGCGGGTTGCTTATGGCTGCATGCTGCCTCTGAGGTGGGCTGCTGTGGGCTCTTCTCTTGCGCTTAAGGGAGTCACGTAGCCAGAGAAGTGGGATATTCCTGTAGGTGAGAACTTCATCTCATGCTCATTTTGCATTACTTATTGAATCTTCTGAACTGCGGTCAGGCTGATTTAAATAAAGAATGCTTTTGGGAGAAGGGAGGAATGGCTCTGGAGCCCCTAATGCTAAGAAAGTGTTGGTCTTCTCCTACCTCCGTGGTGCAGTTGGTATAAAATTATGTTCAACAGTTGTAGTGAAATTTTCAGATATGGAACGGTTGTGTAGTGGGTGATGTAAAGAAGACATTCAAACCTGTGTAATGTTAAATTTCCAGAAGCAAATTAACTCTTGATAAAGCTGATAAAATGGGATTCTTTGGAGTTAAAGGAAAGGAATCCACAGCGTGCAGTTGCAGTAGTACTTCTTTGATATACTTTTGTATTCTCCTTAGCATAGGAGGTATGTTTTGATGCAAATCAGGCAAATCATCTTTAATCATTGGCTTTTTTTGATCTTGTAGAGGAGCAACGCTTTGAGTGGCAAGTAAGGTAACCTGGACATTCAAAGGTTTGCAGGATCAAGGCTCAGGATGGCATAATGTTGCAGCAAACGCTGACTCAACATATTTACAGATTGACATTCTTTCCTTTCTTGTGAGATGTATGATGCAGCCTTCACCCAGACAGAGCTGTTCATAAGTTCTTGTTTTCTTTCAGGGCTGAGAAAGCTCCTCCTTACCCATACTGCTTTTAAGTCCCGAGACTCACCAGCCAGAGCACGGGCTTGGTTGCTCTTGTGAAGGTGGGAATACCTGTCCAGAAAGAGCTGGACTGGGAGTACTAGCTCATTCCTCATGGGTCACTGAACAGCTGTCTGATGTCAACAGCTTGTGGTCACTACTGACATTAGCAGGATTTGAACCCACCAACCTGGAGGGAGAAGCCATGTATCAGATTACTTGACCTCCTCAAAATATTCAGTGTTGCATTACCGCCTTCTAGAAATACTGCTCTAAAGCAGAGTAATACTAAATAAAAACTTCAAAAGTGAGCTGTAATAGTCATACGAAGAAATGAAAGCAGTATTTCTTGTAAATCTTGCTGTTAGCTAGGTACCGTAGTTGTTTGATTCTGGCATGCAGGTTGGATATCTGTGTACTTTCTGAGAATCGGTTGATTGACTTGTTTGAAAGAAAGTGGAGTTTTAGTGGAATCACAGCTCTTCAGATCATCTACTGCCATGACTCTTGATCCTTGATGTTGGCAATCTCATGTTGTGCATAGTGTGCTTAGGTGTACGCAGTTACATTAGCAATTAATGACACTCAAAAAAGTAGGCACCGGTCTCTTCTATCTCTGAATTTCCAACTGTCTAATGTTCAGGCTGTCAATATGAATGTCAGTTCCCAATCAATGTTAGACATCAGTGTTAACTTCAGATTCATGAAAGGTAAAACTGGTGTTTATTGCTGTCAATAATGGGGGTTAACCATGAAGTTTAAAGTTTCCATTAGTCCAGGGAGGCTTGTACGTACCCTGTTAAGGCTCGTGCATCAGACTGACCTTCAGTGATTCAGAGCAGGTGTACTACAGAAGCCTGCCTTTGCCTTTCTGTGAGTAAAGCGTAATGTTCTCCAGCTTGGATGTGTCGTGCAAGCACTGACTTGTCCTTGTGTGTTAATTGTACGTGAGGACCTCAATGTCAGTAGCATTGATAAATATGGTATGCATTTTGGTTTAAATTTAAGTTTTAGGAAATCTATGGCAATGGACAATCCTATTTGGATATTACAGCTGCCTAATGACAGCAGATAAAATGGCTTTGTGCCTCTCCAGTGAGGCTGCTGGAAGTTCAATATCCCTCAGATCCTCATGAGGGAGAGGAAGGATTTGCTTTGTAGCTGTTTCTATTTTTGTTTTAATTAATTAAATTTATCCTTGTAATACTTAAGAATGCACTCATGCTCCGAGGGAGCCTGCATCTGGGTCTAAGGGATGCTATCAGATGGAGAATCTGCCTGCAGTTCTGTCAGAAAGGTACTTAGGTTGCTCTCAAAGTAATGCGTTCTATTAATTTCCATGGAAACTACAACAGATGCAAAAAGCACAATACCAATGTTTGGTAGAGCATGTTCTCAGCTACAAAGCACAATTTTTCAACGGAGTCACCACCATTAGCAAATTCATATGCACAAACTGATTGAGGCATTCTTCATTTTGTGGTGTCACAGCTGTGCATGGCCATCTTTTGTGTTACTGTCACCACTGCTGAAACGCACTATCCACTGCCTCGCTGTGCTCATATCCACTGTTTGGTCTCCATCAGCGTTCAGCAAATGTTGATGAATGCCTTTTTCTCCACATGGAGGAGTTCAGTGACACACCTTTGCTTCATATGTGCCTCTGTGTCAGGTGCCATTCTGTCAGACTGCCCCTCTGCTACCATCTGTCACACAGCAACAAACTCTAATGAAATATTGGTGGGAAGATTCGACGTCTACTGCTGTGCCGCCAACATCTGCCTCTGACATCATGAGCCAAAGTAATAACATGGGAGGCATTACTTTTGGAGCAGCCCTCATAGCATGGCTGCAGCAGAAGAGTTTCTGCTCCTTACTGTTTACCTTCACTGAAGGAATGGCTTTGCTAGCTTTGTAGTTGAAGATCCCCAGGTCTCTTCATGAAGCAAGCCGTAGGAGAGGCAGCTGAGAACAGAATCCAAGTGAATGTGCTTGCCTAGGGCTCGAGTTAGGATAACTTAGAAGAGAAATTGAGGCTGGCTTGTTGTTTTCTTATGGCTAACTGCTATGTTCATGTATCTCACGGTCAAAACTCAGTTAAAACTTCTAAAACCAATGGCTTCTGTCAGCTGGATGTTGCAGTCTTGTGCTTTGTAAACTTGTGCCCGAGTGACTAATGTACAGCACTTGTTTTAAAAGATTGGGAATGTAGTAAGGAGAAAATTAAACAAAAGCAAAGTACAGTGCTTGACAGTTATGCCTGTGTAATTAAGCTGGTGATTTATTTTGGTTTGTGAACTCAGTTTACCTCTTACTCTTTAAGATAGTTTTGTAAATAAGACCTTCAGTTTAACAAACCCTTTACTGCACAGCTGTAGAGAAAAACCATGCGTGCACTGAAGGATGCCTTTCTTAAGCAGTTGATATTGCGATGGTGGGAGATTGTTCTCATGCTGTGGACTGATATGAGGTGAGATGGGAGAAAAATCTGCTTTATTTGTGTGTTTAAAATCCATTTCTGCTTTTGAATTCCACATTGGCTAAAGCTTTCTGCTGTTATGTGCTCTTTTTGGCTGGGCCTAGCGAGAGAACTAATGCTTTTGATACCACTGGTGGTAGTGAGAAACTTGAAAGAGGAGTTCATGCTGGGTGTTATCAGCATTTAACTTCAGTGGAAAATATGAGCCAATTGAGGTAATTTTCCATAGGGGAATGTTGTGCAGAGCAGTTGTTTCCTCTTTGCCGTCTATTCCCAAATTCAATGATACCTACATCCACTGAATGCATCTCGCTTAGAGATGATAGATGCTACGTGGTTATTCCTGCTTTTCAGTGTAGATCATGGCAAGGAGATTAAAAAAAAAAAAATAAGTATTAAGTTGTATTAGTCAAATACATTTTACATTTTAGATAGTCCCATGATTGCTAGAACTCTCAGAATTCTTTCCACCAGATAGTTCTTGAGGAAATGACTGCCAAAAGACACCTGGAGTAATGTTAATAAAATAAGCTTTTTGCTTGCTTCTCATAGCTTTTCTTTTCCAAACTCATAGTCCTGCTTCAGTTTCTTCTGTTTTGCTGAGTAGCTTCTACTTGAAGTACGGAAGGAGTAAAGTTCAGGTTTGGTACTCCATTTACTATGGAATTGGTCCATTTAAGGCTTCCTAGTGATGTTGGTACACCATGTTGTGGGGGATGGTTCCTTCTTTACAGCTTGAAAGAACATGGAGAGAAGTACTTCCTTAAGAGTATTTTAAGATACAGAGATACTGTTTTACTCTTTTTATTTTCTTGAGAATGTGCCATAAAAGAAGCCACAAGTTTCTGAAGTAACAGCCACTTCAAATCACCTTCATGAACAGGTGCCTTCTTACATCCTTTCATATGTGGTTTCGGGAGTCGAATGCGAGTGGCTGTTGTGTATCATTTCTTCAGCTGAGCGCTTTAATCATTTCCTGTTCTGATAAGCGGTCATTTACCTCGACTTTCCCCCAGGAAAGATCTTTCTATGGCTTCTGAGTCAATAGCAGTGAAATGTACCATCCCAATTCTAAAAATCACTTCAGTGTGTGCGTGGCCTTGTTTGTGTAAGCCTGTGGCTCTCTGGGGGCTCTGCCGCTCAGCTTGGAGATTGCAGTGTGTTGGTGCTGGAGCACCCCAAGTATGTTCTTGTTTAACTGTCGGATGGAGGAAGAGAGAGAGGGGCGGATGTGGAGAACCAGGGACAATAAATGCTATGATGGTGAAACTTGCTATAAAAACCCAAACTACTCATTGCTACCTCACTTGCTCCCCCACCAGAAAGTTGATACTGTTGAAATGACACCTCCGGAGCCACACCTCTTTGACGGTCATTTACATGCATTATAAACTGACTATCTATTTTTATAATCAAGGTTAGGCATGTTAACATTGATATATACACCACTGGTGTATGAGGAGGACATGACCATCTTATTCAAGATTTAATTGCAACGCCAACACAGTTTCTGACTGATACCGTTTGTAGTTGGAACTGGAGAGGAGGAAGAGTGGAGTGGGAAGGCATTGGAGGTTAATTCCTGGGTGTTTGTGAGTGTGGTGTCCACATTGCATGTGTTTAAGGCATATGTGGTGTTTTTTTCCTTTTTATAGTGCATTTCATGAAGCTTCTGTAAACACTATTTAATGACTGTCTAACACTTAAACTTCTTTCTACTTAGAAATACAGCTGTGCTATCCTGAAGTTCTACTGCATCTTCCTTTTAGTTTTCAGTCTTCTTTAATACTTTTTTCCTTTTAAGTGTCAGTAAGCTCTTTCTCTTCTTGTTGATGTTCCCTTCCCGCATTTCTTCCAACCTTTCTAACTAAGTACGTTGAACAGCCTAAGTGCTGCCTGTTAGGAGTCATTGGGTTGCACGTACTTAGTGTGAGAGGTTCACCATACACAACTTGTTTCCTTTGACTATGCATCTATAGGCATCTGTAGGTGCCCAGGGAAGCATGTGAGAACAGGGGAAGTATATTATGACTCTTCCTCTGACTTGTGTTGTAATTCTGCAGCCAGCTGCTGACTCTGTGGCTTTCTTTTCAGCCAGTAGCTCCACTGTCAGTGTGCTGCTCAAGCTCTCCCCAACTTGTCACAGAAGGATGTCTATATTTTGCAGTTCAGCTGCTGCTTGCAGGTTGCCTAGCAGTAACACTGAAAACTCACAGCATGACTGTTAGTTTTAACTCATGTAGCTTGCAAAGGGCTCTGAGAGCTAGCATAGATGACTGTAGTTTTGGTTAATTTAGGAAAAGAGGGAGTATAAATGCTTATGCTTTGCTGTCTGTGCAACCAGGCTCAGAAGTTAATTAGCACAGGAAGGTAATATTTAGTGAAGGCAGTAACACTTGCCTGAAAAAAACCGAAGTTCACCATGGGCGAGTGAACTTTAAAGCCTCCACCTTAAAATCTAAGCATGGGAGGTATAGAACTTAGTCTGTGTATAGATTATACAAAGTATCTGTGCCAGAGAAAGAAGAAAAAATGCTGCTGAAAATGCGACTACGCTAAATCTTAGCAGTAGTAATAGCTATTTTTCCATCTTTCAGATATGCAGATAAGAATGAATAAAATAATTCAAGTCTGCATTTTGTGGTTTTCCAAATTGAGAAGTTTTTTAATGAGATAAAACGCGTACTGATGGAAACAGGTACTGGTATAAAAACGTTATTATTTTCCACCACATTCCTTTTCCTCCATGCCATCTTTTAAGTACGTGTGTCTTAGGAATTTTGTTGCAGCATATTGATGTCAGCCAGTATGCTTTCCTTGAGTTGTCGTAGATCTTGCCCAGTGTAGAACCGATGGACTGGAGGGAAAGAAGATCACAAATTTGACTAGACGATCAAGTTAAAAACCTAAAGCAAGGTTACCTGATTGCGGTGGTTAAATTCTCAACAACAAAAGCAGAATAACTAACCTCCTGCAGAGCAAATTGTGCTATAATGTTTTCTCTGATATTTGCCAATTACACAAAAATATCAGGCCTGAACAGCATTGCCACAAGAAAGGAAGTGCGCTTTGACCTTGTGATTAGAATGGTGAAAATAACATGTGTTAATAATGGGTTATGCAGATGTGATGTTGCAGACAGTGTTTAACGCTCACTCTGGGCATTGTTCAATAGACTTAATTAATAGAATCCCAACTACAGTTTTTTTGGCCTAATTTAGCGTGACTAAGGTTTAACTTCTGCTTTAAGCATTTGTGACTGTCTTTGTGAAGGTGGGTTATGCAATTTTTTTTTTTTCCTTGCTGATAGTGACAGCCAAGTAATTGTGTGGCCAGATAAAAGCCGAGTTCCGTAATTGTTCATGTTTTGGAGTACCCATCATTTGAAAAGAAATCGTTAATGGTCTAGATAAATGGCTCAAGGGGAGAAAAAGAGGCCCAGCCTGTCATCTTCTTTTTGCTTTTCTTGTTCGTGGGCTTTTTATCATTCTTTACTGGGGCTGTGTGTTACTTTTTATCAGGTCCCAGATCAGTTCCTATGAAAATGGGCATACAGCATGTATGATTGTGTGGTATTCTTTCTGAAGTGCTTGGAATTCTTCTGGACTTGTTTCCTAAAGTGGGAAACCTGGTAAAATAAATGCTCATTTTTCATTACGAGCTAAGGACAAAGCAGCACAAGAGCTTGTGACGTCTTTCTGGTTTACAGTCCCTTGTGGGTGATATTGAAGGGGAAGGCACGTGGCTAGAGAGAAACATGGTGGTATATTTTCTCTACAAATGACATAAAATGGCATGAAATAGTGTCTTTCAGGGTTCTGCAGAGAACGGTAGGTTTACATACTTTGCCCTGGCTTTTTCTCCATCTGTCAAAGAGTAATGCTCAAGTTGAGAGAGACATCTCTGAAAATTCAGTTTTTTTTCCAATTCTACTTTCATCTGCCTTTGCATGTCCATTTACATCTTTATGGAAAATGGGATTTGGTCCACATACAATGATACAGTTAAGAAAACAAAGAAAAGCTTCTAGATGGCGAAACCTGCCCTCTTGATGGCCTCAGAGAAAAGTTGTTGCATCATCTGCTTTGGACTGGAGATATTGTTCTACTCAGCACAGTTCTTTTCAACAACAAATTTGGAACTTCTTGGCTGATTTCTGCTTTTATTACTGCATAGGGCAAACTTGATAATTTAATACCTTTCACTTGCCACCATTTATTTCAAGTCTAAAATAATGGACAATTTGAATGGAAGGCCATTCAAAGAAAAATCCCTTCCCATACCCCTGAAAATCAAACAAAACAATCCACGAACAAAATTAAAACATCAAATGCAGCAATTTAAATAATTTTTTTTAGTCTTTTCCACCATGTTTGCCAAGTTTCAGTTTGATGTAGATTACAATGGTCATACTGTGTTACATTCTTTGAAAAAGTGCAACTGGTCATTAGCTACAATGACACGAACAGCTGTAGTATTTTATGATAACAGCTGGGAACAATCTAGTTCTCTTCAAAAACTTTTCTTTAGCGTCCCTTTCATGCCATTTTAAAGCGAGAAAGCAGGATTTTTGTATTTGTTCTCTATTTTACACTAAGAATTTCATCATAGGCAATGGTGGCAATTAGGTATCAAAATATCGTGTTGCTGTCTGTGCCTTGGAATGTTTCCCCTTGTGGGACCTGTTTCATAACCTGCTGAAATCTGCAGGAGTTGGAATCTTTTCATTAACTTGAGTAAACTGTGAATCAAGTAGTCATCCTGTGACTTACAGTTTCGGCTTTCCTTTTAAGTAGATGATTTCTATCTGTTTTAAACTGCTTTGCTATATCTGATCTTAAGTGGCTTAGGACAGGACAGCATTATCTCTTATTTTCACAGTGAGCAAAGTGTACTCCTACTTTGCAATGCTGTCTTTTAGCAAGTGAAAAGGAACATGTCCTGTATGTATGTAGCTGTTCTTCCTCAGTAATAGTTTGCTGTGCTATTGCTTTGTCTTCAGAAATTTAAGTCTAAAATGTTTCCCATATGTGAATGTACTTTGATGCTTTTTATCACTGAAAAAATTGTGTTCTCATCAAATGAGATGCTGTTCTCATATATAAAGGCCTTTTGCCTGCATGCTGCTCACTTAAAAATACTTTTTCTTTAACAAATGCATCTGGATTGCCTTAAATAAAAGGCAATCTGCTTTGTTTAATTTCGTTTCTGGTCTAACAGAGTAAGTCTTTAATATTAAAATCACACAGGTAGTAGGTGTACATAGGAGATGCGTGTCGTCTTTGAATCATAGAATCATTAAGGTTGAAAGAGACCACTAAGATCATCTAGCCCTGTTAGGAGCCCATCACCTGCAGTTCTGTTGCATGGAAGTAAGAGTACTGGGGTGGGGGAAGTGGGAAGCAGAGTGCTGGTGGCTGGAGAAAGGAGACCCAAGGGCATAGCAAGGTGGTGTTGGACATTGCTGGGGGATGTGGAAGAAGAAATACAGAGCACAGTGGGTGAGGGCAGTGTGTTCAGGGCAGCAAAGAGTTACTCAAGGAATCCTTGCTTGTTGATAAATAGAAAGCACAGAGCTGTTTTAGGAGTGCTTTGCCTAATGAGTTATTTTGGAGCAGGTGAACATCTTAGCGTTTTAGAGATGTTTGTGTGCAGTGGGGCAGGAAGTTAGGCATTAGCCACGAGGGAGCCTGACTTTATCAACAAGCAGAGAGCTGATGAGGCTGCCTGGTGAAAGTTCTAGTTACTCATATACTTTGTGGGTGGGTTTAGATTATCAGTGTATAATCTTTGTAGTTTTTATCTTGGGAAACTTTTCTTAAGAAGTGCTTGCTGTCCATACATGGCTAGTGGTAGAGCGGAAAGAGAACCTTCTGAGCGTACTAGAAGAGGTTACTTCTGGTAGAAAAGAAAGAATAGAAACTTAAAAAAAAAAAAAAAAAAAAAAAAAAAAAAAGGAAAAGACCCCAACCAATCAACACAGCAAAACAAAAACAGCTCCCAACCATTTTGGAACAAATAGGGATGAGCCTGTATTCATTTCTGCTGAGATGTCAGCTTTAGTTTCTGGGCAGTCTTCTTTCTACCTTAGCAGGTGTGAATATGTGGAGATTTTGGTTCTTTATCCTTCTGTTTACTTATTCCAGTGGCGTAATAACATATCCTTAATTTTTATGAGTGATGTATTGAAGTCACTTTCTCACTTGAGACTAAAAGGTATGAGCTCAGACAGCTTCAGAGTCACAGAGTGGCAGAGGCTGGAAGGGCCCTTTGGAAGTTTTCTAGCCTGACCTCTGCTCAAGCACACAGCCCTGCTTGTCCAGTACCATGTCTAGGTGGCTTTTGAGTATCTCTAAGGAGGGACATGCCCAACCTGGGCAATTTGTGCCAGTTCTCTTAAAAGAAAAAAAAAAAAGTGCTTTCTGATGTTAAGACAGACCCTCCTATAATTCATTTTCATAGAATCATAGAATGACAAGGTTGGAAAGGACCTACAAGATCATCTAATCCAACCGTCCTCCCAGTACCCTTGCTACCACGAGCCACTACACCATATCTCGTAGGTCCTCATCCAGATGCCTCTTGAACACTGCCAGACATGGCAACTCCACCACCTCCCTGGGCAGGCCATTCCAGTGTCTGACCACTCTGAGAGAAAAAGCTTTTCCTTATGTCTAATCTAAATCTCCTCTGGCACATCTTGTGGCCATTTCCTTGGGTCCTGTTTGTTGCCTAGGAGAAGAGGCCAAACCCCTCTTCATCACAACCTCCCTTCAGGAAGTTGTAGAGTGCAATAAGGTCTCCCCTGAGCCTCCTCTTCTCCAGACTAAACAATCCCAGCTCCCTCTGCCACTCCTCATAAGACTTGTGCTCCAGACCTCTCACCAGTTTTGTTGCCCTTCTCTGGACACATTCCAGGGCCTCAATGTCTTTTGTAGTGAGGAGCCCCAAAACTGAACACAATACCCGAGGTTCGGCCTCACCAGTGCTGAGTACAGGGAGATGATTACCTCCCTGCTCCTGCTGGCCACGCTATTTCTGATGCAGGCCAGGATGCCACTGGCCCTCTTGGCCACACTGTCAGCTCATGTTCAGCCAAGCATCAACCAACGCCCCCAGGTCCCTTTCCTCTTCACGGTCATGCAGCCACTCATCCCCAAGCATATAGCACTGCATGGGGTTATTGTGGCCAAAGTGCAGGACATGGCACTTGGCCTTGTTGAACCTCATCCCATTCACCTCAGCCCAGCAATCCAGCTGATCTAGATGAGGGCCTCCCTACCCTCAGGCAGATCGACACCACCTCCTAACTTGGTGTCATCTGCAAACTTACTGAGGGTACACTCAATCCCTTCATCTAGGTCATCAGTAAAGATATTAAACAAGATGGGCCCCAGTACCAACCCCTGGGGGACACCACTTGTAACAGGTCACCAGCTGGACTTAACTCCATTAATTGCTACCCATTGGGCACAACCCTCTAGCCAGTTCCTTACTGAAGAAGGGTATACCTGTCCAGGCCACAGGCAGCCAGTTTCCCCAGGAGAATACTGTGAAGGACTGTGTGCCTGCTGCCTCTCGTCTTGTTACTGTGTGCTGCTGAGAAAGAGCCTGGCTCTGTCTGTGTCTTCCCTTCAGATATTTGCACATGTGGGTAAGATTCGTCCCCACATCGCCCCCCCCTGCCCACCCCCCTGAGCCTTTTCTCTGGGCTACAGTCCCAGGTCTCTCAGCCTTTTCTCTGTTGAGAAATGCTCCAGTTGCTTAATCATCTCAGTGCCCACTTTCCTTTGTTGGACTCCCTCCAGCTGCTTCATCTCTCTTGCACCAGGGAGCCCAGAACTGGACACGCAATGACAGAACTGAGCTATTTGACTCACAGTTTGGTTTTGAAATGTCAAAGCAGACAATTCCTGTGTGAAATTGAAATGCAAATACTAGTGAATTTGTACATATAAAGAACTTGTACATTAGGGAATAGCACGTCCTTATACTTTCTAACAAGGTACTTCTGCTTCTCTAGAGCTCTGAATCTCAGATGGTACCTGTATTACTTGTAAATAGTCTTTGTTTACCACGCAGAAGATATCACAAGATGAGGGACAACACTCATTAGTGGAAGTCTAACCTATGTGCAACTTTTCCTACGATGTTGACTTCGTATTGTATCCTGTTTTCATGGACTGTACTTCATGGTAGGTTATTTTTTTGTTTAATATCCTACCAGCTAATCTCAGAAGTACTGCCAGTCAGAAGGTTTCTCTGCAGATATCTTTTTGGTTGTAATCCAGTTGCTATGGTTTCTAAATGTGTATTAGACCTTTTTTTCCTGGCTTTGAGGGAATTGAAGTAGATGGAGTTCCTATAGGTACTCTTGAAGAATTTGCCAACAGCCTCCTGAGCTGGGTTAGGAGGAATGTTGCCAGGAGGTCAAGGCAAGAGGTCCTTGTCCTCTTCTAGGCACTGGTGAGGCCATGTCTGCAGTGCTGGGTCCTGGTCTGGGCTGCCCAGTATGAAAGAAACATGGATATATTGACGTGAGTCCAAGGAAGGGTCACAAAAATGATGAAACGCTGGAGCATCTCTCGTATGAAGAGAGGCTGAGAGGACTGCGATTATTGAGCCTGGAGAAAGGAAAGCTCAGGGGGAGCTTGTCAATGTGTGTAAATACCTGATGGGAAAAAATAAGGAAGGAGCATTGAGGGTTTTCTCAGTTGTGTCTGGAGACTGACAGGACAAGAGGTAATGGGTACCCTGAAAATGAGAGAATCCAAATTGGAACCAAGAAAATGCTTTTTTGGTATAATGAGGGATGTCAGACATAGAAACAAATGGACTGGAGAGGTTGTAGAGTCTCCATCCGTGGTGATATTAAAAGCTGTCTGTATGTGGTCCTGGATCATCCATTCCAGGTGGCCCTGCTTGAGCATGGAGTTAAATATGATGACCTCTAGAGGTCCCTTCCAACCTAAATGATCCTGTGATCGTCTTTCACTAAACTCTTTAAGATGGATGATTAAAATGCTGTATATTAATTTGCAGGCCTTTTGACAAAATGTAAGAGTAGAAATCTTTCTTCCTTTAAAAAAGAATGACTGTATCTGCTAAGCAGTTATTTTACAGGAAGAACGCTTCGTGTGATTATGAGGATCTACCATAAAAATACTTATTTTGAAATAGCAACAAGATACACGATATATAAAATTTTTCAGTGCATCATACGTTGACATCCATGTGTAGATGGTAGTGTTGTTGGCAAAATGTTGGCATAGATCGCTCTTGAGGAGTTTCACATTTTTCTGAGCATGTATAGCCCCAGAGTTTGTTATAATTTGAAAGTAGGGACAGAAAGTATGGACAGCTGTAAGAAAAATGGGAAGGTTCTATATGAGTGTTTCATAGTCATTACCAGGGATTCTGACATCATCAGAAAACTTCCTTCTAGTAATTAGAAAATGGACCTGTCCTTTGCTAGTTCTTGCTTTATGTGATCATTTCATAGTGGCATGAAGATTAAAACTGAGATTAATGACAGTCAGTTTAAAAGCTTTAAAATCTGTAGTAGTAATGGCTTCGTCTTTCAGCTTGGAAATTGTCTTTTTGTTGCTATCTTATGCTTTATTTCTCTGTGAAGATGGCTTTTTAGGAAACACCTGAATATTGCACTTGTAAAAGTAAAATCAAACTTTTGATAAGGAAATCTCGTGAATATTGGTGATGTGGAACAAAAAGAAGCAGCTGGAAAAGTTTGAATGTGTCAGAATTGTGCTGTCTCCCTCAGAAAAATTATTGATACTAACCCACTAGAAGTTCTGAGCAACTTCTCTAGATGGAATCACCTTCATGGATAATTAATCTGGATAATGAACTTTTTTTTTTTAATAGTGGAAACGTAGCTTCCATGTATTGCTTTGTTTACTAGATGTATTGGAAGAAAACAATGTGCATCTAGATACTGTAATTTGAAATGTGAATTGCCTCAGTGCTTGTGTAGATCATGATGTATATAGGTTGCTCTAAAAGCATTGGCTCCTATTTATTTCTGTGGAAAAAAACAACAGACACAAAGAGCACAGTAACACTATTTGATAGAGCAAATTCTCAGCTACAGAACATTGTTTTTCAATGTAGTCACCACTGTTAGCTATGTATTTTTGCCAGCGATGAACAAGAGCCCACATTCCAGACTCATAAAAAGTCTTCCCCAGTGGGAAGTGGCCCACTGTCACTATCACCACTGCTGAAACACCACTCACGACCTCAGTGTGCTCTCATTCATTGTTTGGTCTCCATAAATGTTCAACAAGCATTGATGAATGTCAATTGATGAATGCCATTTCTTCCATGTGATTCAGTGATGCCCCTTTGCTTCATGTGCACTTCCATTTCAGACCCAGTTTGTCAGACTGCCCCTCTGCTGCCATCTGTCACAGCAACAAAATGTAATGGAATACTGTCAGAAGGTTCAACCTCTACAGCCAAACCAACCACCATCTGCTTCTGATGTCTCTGGCCAGCATTAAAAAAAAAAACACACAGAAGGAGCATTACTTCTGGAGCAGTCATCATATAATAAGACCTGGGACAACACGCATCGCTATGAAAGAAGTGCATTTACTGTCTTTGCAACCTACAGAACAACTGGAAAAGGACTTGCTAGTTCAGCTGATTAATCTTTGGCCTGAGTGTTTGTTACTGAAAAAAATGCATGTCAAAAGATGGGTTTTCAGGGAGAATTTCTGGTTTGAGAAGAGGGAAGTGGGATGTTAAGAGTTGTCTTGAGAATACTTGTGAAGAAAAGGCTGGAGAAAATGTGAGGTTGAATATAAACACTGCAACCTGGAAGGATCTTACTGGCAATCAGACAGGGCAAAAGAGCTGAAGAAGTGCTCTGAATAGATGTAAATGAAGAGCAAACCAAGAAGCTCAGCAACGTGCAGGTGCTGGTAATAGCATATATGCATTTGCCTTCAGCTTCAGTGGAAATTCCAGGAGTGATTCTTCTAGCTATGCTGCAGGGCATTTCTCCTAAATTGCTTCGACAGTTATGCCCTCCTTTGTTCAGGCCCTGCCAAGAAAAGGCTTTTTAGCAAGTGAGTGCCTGTCAGTCACAAATATTTCACCAGAGGAGATTGTTTTTATGGATAACACAAAAAACTTCTTGAGGGTGACTGTGGAAGAAAAGTTATCATATAGATGTTGCAGCATTTATTTATGAGGAAAGGCATGTGATGCTAGTGTTTGTTGAGAATCTGCTGTGCCCTGATGCTGTGATATATTGAGCAAGTTTAGAAGGTAACTTCAGCTTGTGCCGTGCTTTATCTGAAGCCATGGAGCAAGCTCCTTCTAATAAGTAAATTTATCAGGCACGTTGAAAATTCACCGGGGTTTTATAGGGCTTCTATTTATTTATTTTTTTCCTGAAGTCTTAACACAAGAAAATTGTGCAAAGGTAAAACCAAAGCTAAACCTTGGTTCCATCGTGAGGTCTGTGTGAGGGTAGTGAGTTCTTCCTGTGCCTTGATACAGGGTCAGGATTTAAACTGCCTCCCTAACCATTTAATAGGAAAAAAAAGAAAAAGACTTTTAAGATGGCGAATTTTGGCTTGATTTGAAGAAGATATTTCATGGCAGTAATAGCACTTCCAATGTACACAGCAGTGAAGCGAACATAAAGGTTCAGTGAGATCAGATAGCTCTCTCTGGCTAAACAGGTCACAGAATGCTTTCACAACTGTATTTTAGCTGCAGAATGAATCACCTCAGCCTTGAATTTGTTAACCTACTATCATGGATTATGGTAATAACATTCCTTTCAGGGTGTTCCCCTTCCCATCCAAGCATCGCTCTTCTAGAAAAACTGCCTTTATTTATTTATTTATTTTAATGCTTAATGGTGGTTTTCTAAAAGGTAGTCTGTAAATATAGGAATACTACATGGCAACCATTTTATTACAGGAGCCCTTGTTGAAAGATGTGCATTTTTTGCACCTTCTGGACGTGCGTAATTGTACGTGTTGGGGAGCATCTGCCAAGATCTGTCAGACTTTCTCAGTGAAGGATGAGTCTTCTAGAAGTTTCAGTAGGCTGAGGATCTAGGAGAGAGCAGGCTGGATTAGTTCTGAAACCCTGTGCTGTGGGAGGCTGGGAAGGAGCAGGCTGAATTTATTGCTGATGCAGTATGCAGCAGCAGTCAGAAAGGCTATTGCTCAGAGCTGGGGAAAAACCTGCAGTTTGAGCTACTTTCCCATTTCTTCATCTCTGCTTGCCACAGTTATCCTTCAGCCTAATGTTGCTTTATTACCATACTAATAACAATGTATTTTTTTTCTACAAACCTATGAGACTTGTTTTTGCTTTTCTTTTTTCTTCTTTTGTTTTTGAGTTAAAAAGGAAGAAAGTTACTTCTCTACCAGCTCACCTTGGAACAGACTAATTTAGAACTATGCTATTTAGAGTGAACTTTGCATGCAATTAGTTCAAAGGAGTAGTTTGTTTGATGTGACCTTCACTAGTGAGGAGTGCTGAGTATGATAAATGGACTGGAAAGTACGCTTATTTATTCATGTGTGTGCATCTATTGCATTATAAAAGTCTCTGTTGAATGGGTGGTTTCTCTTGAAAGATGCCATAAGAAAATGGGTCCACGTAGGTGATGCCATTGTACATGGCGCTATTGTAGTACAGTAAAAAGCTGTTACTGATACTAGCAGCTGCATCAGACCTTCTCTTCTGAACTGGAAATAGGGACAGTTTTGATGTTTGCTATTGAGCTGTAAATACCAGCATATTACTGGTTTGTTTACGATAGAACAGCGTCCTCCATCTGTGCGTGTGGATGCAGTTCTAACTCACCGGCATTGTAACAAGAGGAGGCAGTGTTCTAACCAGACCCAAACCAGTGTGAAAGGTGTTAAATGATTACCTGGTTCTCTTGTCAGCCTCTGACTTCCAGTCTAAATGGAGAAATAATGTACGAAGCTGCCTGGCCAGGTAGATCTTGCAGAGGCAATTGCTTTTGTGCATTGTGCTATATGCTGGCTAGACTTTAACCTAAACTCTTGAGAAATTTTTGGCCTTTTTGCACCTCAAAAAATACTTTGGTTTCATGCTGCTAAATCCTACTGAAAATGAACGAACTTGTTCCTGAGCTAACTCAAGTGAATGTTTTTCAATTTCTTAAAAAGAAAAACAAAAAGAAAAATTTCAAATGTAGAAATGTATACAGCTGTGAATGACTTTTTTTTCTTTGTATGCAAATTTGGACTTCATGAGAAAGAGGATGTTTGCTTGTTTTGGTAACCTGGATGATTGAAGTCTATGGTAATTTGGCCTGTCTAGTGTTGTACCCTTCTTCCCTACCAAGAAAACTGTGATGACTGGAATGCATGTTGTCAACTTCTGTAATCAGGGTACTTTAAATATTTACAGTGCTGTGATTACCAGATAACTTCTTACATACACATACTTCAGTATTTTCTGCCTTTCAAGTTTACTTCCTGGTTTGTCTCCTACTGTAGTTTTTTTTTTTTCCCTTGCATTTAACCTAACATTGTTGGCAAAATGAATAAAAAAAAAACCTTCGTGACCTCCCAGCTGATGGTTCACTGTGTAAATAACAGGATTTTTTCTTTTTGATCTACGGGGGCAACTGTGCCAAGTCTGAAGCTTTTTTGTAGATGAAACTCTTCACCTTAAGTGTCTGCTGAAGGTGCCAGATTATGTACAAGGAAGTCTCTGCTGAGAGATTCAAACCTAATAATACTAGTAATAATCCAGTAAATGGGGTTGAGCAGCAGGAGGACAAATCCCACTTTGCTGGAGGGGACCGTGACTGGAAGGCCATCTCAGATGTCTAGGACCAACCTATAAATTAATGCCTGCCTATATTACTTCGAGTAGGTACGAGCGGCAGAGAAATTCCAGTGCAAAATTTGGCAGTCTGATACGTCTCCTTTCTGCTGTGGTTTTGATGTGAACTGTTGGTGCCATAGTTGAGAGAGAAAAAAAAAAAAAAAGCTTTGTTTACAGAAGCCACTCAAACTTCTTGTTTCAGACCCTGACAGTCAATCCAGTAGGAAGTGATAGCGTAGCCCCAAACTATTACAGCTGTAATCTTTCTTTGCTGCTGCTGGGCAAAGTCCACAGAAAACCGTCTAAAACCTGGCTACAAACTCATTTAATTGCATCTCGTATTTTAAACTGGGCATATGTTGGATTGAGTCCAGGGCATGAAACTGGAGAGGATTTGGTGGCAGTAATAGACGATGTTCTCCTATAACTGGATTGTCAGGCATCTGTTTTCTGCCTTGGAGGAGGCAGTGTGAAAGAATGTGCCCACCCAGCGATAGGCAGGAGAAACTTCAGTCTTGGATTGCTCCTTGATAGGAATGTTTTAGATGTTGTTGGAGCCTGCAGCTCCGAAACGAGGCTTTATAAGTGGGTTTAGCCCTCTGGCACAAGAGGACATGGTTGTTGCTAGGCTGAAATGTGGAAGAAAGTTCCTGTTTTTCCACAAGAATTAAGAGTGGCCCTAGACACTGTGCTCTGCACATCTGCATGAGACACATTTATCCTTGACTTTCCCTTCTCTAGCAATTTTCTTTTTAAAAGCTAGATGCTTTGCAACTCCTACCAAAATGAAGCACTCTTTTTCCCTGCCACTCTTTCTGGAAAGGCGAAGAGTTTAGACCTCAGTTTGCAGCTGCTGATCATTGTTGAATTCAGGTCAGGCTTTATGGGAAGAAGGATGATGCAAGAACAAGAAGCGAAGAGAAAATAAATATTTATAGAAACATGTCATGCCTGCATATGTGGTGATCTAACTTTTGTCTTCTTTCAGAATTCGGGAATTCTCTGTTCATCTCTGCCTTCCTTAGTCACCTGGCCCACACCATCTGGTATGGAGTCGGTCTTCCTAAACAGCTTTTAAGAGTTTTTTAGCTGTCTGAGAATTTTCTGGGTTTTTTTTTCCCTTTTTTTGTTCGAGTTTTTGGTTTTGTTTTGGGAGTCTGGTCCCTTCCCCCAGTCCTTTCTTGCATGGTGATGTATATAAAATACCTGAAGGGTGTTTTTTTGTTGGTTTTTTTTATTATTATTATTTTTTAATAATTTTAATAGTGGAAGCAAACCCACTAGTTCTCCCAGGAGGAAAGATCAGCAAGGTCAGTCATACATCTGTAGCTTCTCTTTTGGTTTTGTTCCTTTCGAGGCCGTGTAAAAGATCCAGGAAGATTTGTCATAAATCACTCCTAATTCTCTCTTGTGCAGAATACAATCCAATACATATATCAATTTTTCTTACAATAAACCTACATAATAAGAACCTACATGTTACAGACATAATATAACATAAACATAACACTCAGACCATGTAGTGATTGGTCTCTCATTTGCGTCATCTTCTTGTGAAGTTATTGGCTCATGGGATATGTAATGAGGGTTCACTTTAGTAATATAGCCATTGGTTATTTTGATATTTTTAAGAAATACTATATATTATATATCTAAAGAACTGTTTCAGGTATCTTTTTTCATATCTATCTGTGGAGTACTCTTCAGGTTTTGAGATGTTTGTGGGTTTTATTGGAGAGGATGTGCAGAAGTGCTTGAGGGGAGATAATCTACAGAAAAGGGGAAGAGGGTGGAAAGGGGCAACACAATATTTTCTCTGCTAGTTCTCTACCAGCTTATTTTCTTTCAGGTTTCATTTTCAGTCAGGCCAGTCAAGAAGTGAGGAGGTTATGTTTTTCTGTTTCTGGCTGTTCTAATGCAAGTTGGCATTCTCCTTCTGTTGTCTGTGCAAGTTGCCAAAAGAAGAAATGGATCATGTGGCTTCGATAGGAGTTAACACGTGTTGAGATCCACGGCAAACTTTCTCTTTGAAAATGTACTTAATGTTACTGGAGTTTGACGTGTGACATTAGACATCAAAGTAAATGACAGTATAAATTCTGTTTAGCTGTCCTGGTACTCTAGCTAATATGCAAGCTGTTTGTTTTATCACTTTGCCGCCTTTGAGACACAAAGAAGAAACTCTTCCCTCTCTGAAGTCCACAGGTGCTCAGTGGCTTTCCCATAGGTTTGCAGTAAACCAGCAATGTTCGTCTCCCAGGTTGCAGCCCAATGCCCTG